>NC_071303.1:9749138-10349138 GCF_027563975.2 Plodia interpunctella | reverse complement strand
TCGCGACTATATTTTATGGGCCAATAGGGGTTTTAAATTGAGCCCAAATTCAAATTCAAATCATTTATTCAGAAATTCACAGACCCTTTTTCACGTACAACACAATTTTTATATTAAATAGTTATTTCTCACAAGCTACAAACTACTGGCACTTCGGAACGACCACTGCTGAGAAGAAAGGTCGATAGAAACTCATTTGAAGAGTGTTGGTCCCTATCATGCCAGATCGGTTTACCATTATTGTTTCTTACATTTTTTTAAAATTTTTTTTTGCTAGTCATTTGAAGTAGATTTGTTGTAACATGGAATCATTTCTGTAATCTAAGCGTGGAGTTCGTGCAGATACAATTATCTGCAACTTAAAATAATTTCTGGGGTTGGCAATGCGCTGGAGACAGGCCCTCTTAATGAAACATGTACATCGGCAGCACTACATACAACGACTAGCTTTTGCGCGCGGCTTTGACTCAAATAATGAATGTCATTTGATCAGCTGGCTGGTGGTTTACCAACAGATTTGAGAAAAGTAATAACAACCAATAGTAACCGATTTTTTATTGTTTCAGGTTTGTGTGGCGCCATCTAAATACAACTTGTAAAGTGAACCCTAAATCTTGATAATATGACCATGATTTGAAAGGCAAGGAATGGAGGAAAAAGAAGAAAGGTAGGTGTAAATTAGGAGAGGGACGTGAATAGCTAGGGAAATGTATGGAAATCAAGCAAGCTTATAACTGCCACTTCTACTGTTGATAATTTTAAGGTCCTTAGTCTGAATCATCGTCATAATGGAAGTGTTTTAAAAAATATTTTTTAATCAACAATAATTTTTAATAAGCAATAAATTTCGAAGTTAACTTTAACCTGCGCCGAAAAACGCAAAGTATAGAATTTGGTCTAAACGTCGCGCAGGTTAATATCAACGATAAAAACTGGTGCAACTCACCCGAAGAATTGAAAGTAACGACAATTTTTCAATAGTAATTTTTCGTGTCAACAATCTGGAGGGCTACGCGAACAGTTTTCATGAAAATTGCCATTGTTTTATGGAAATTTCGCGACAGTCCTAAATTGATAAGTCGCGAAGCCTCGAGGTCAAACAAGGTGATCTGTGAACGCTAAGGTTTCTACACTTCATTGGTTCTTGGAAACTATCTAAGAATATTAATTAGAATTGCTTTCTTTGGCCATATTAAAGTTTAGTGCGCATAAAAACTTTGAAATATACGGACTGTTAAATGGGTAAAACAAAAGATTAATTGATTGAAAATTTATCTGAAAATTTTCAAGACAAAGTATGCAATCCCTTCGAATTCAAAACCTGCGTCACGAAAAGTAATTTAATTTCAACAAAAACCAGTATAAAATTATATATTATATATATTAATGTTTATTAGTTTGTTTATAATTATATATATTAATGTTTAACAACTCCGTGACGCATCTAAGGGTGGGTTGCACCGTTTTTGACGGTAAGCTTTAACATGCGCAGAAAAACGCAAAGTATGCCATTCGTCTAAACGTCAGCGGCGCGCCGGTTAAAGTCAACGTCAAATTTGACGGTGCAACTCAGCCTACGAACATCGCATCAGTAGTTCCTTAATGCATACCTTTAACTTAAAAAAAAAGGGTAAAGGCATTTCTCTGACAGTAAACATTTAGGTCTCACAGGAAATACTAGTATTTATTATAGTTTAGTTTTAATTTTTAATTTTAACTTTTAGTGTTACTAATAAATATGAGTTACCTAAATAATAAAAAAAAATAATGATGTTTCTTCAATTTTACTGCTATTGTAATAAATAATAATAAATCTGGAAATACTCTATGGGTAGCTGGTAAAAAAAAAATGACTGTTTTGTATCCAGTTTTTGGTGCAATACAAAAACTATTCTCTACCAGACACAATCCTATGAAACTGTAATTCTATCTAGAAAATGAAACAGTGCGACAGGCAGACATTGCAATCCAGAGCTGTCAAGTGCAAGGTCGTCATACAATAAGCGAATTAACTATCTTTCCAGCTCGATTCGCTTCGCTGATTAACTGTTTTTTTTCTATACTTTCAATTATGAGACAATGGATTGAGCGTGTAGTTAATGTAAATAAGTTTTCGGTGAAAATTATGAAATTTATTGCGTTGTTGATTTGAGTTACATCTGCAAATGTCAAGAACGCTGAGGGTGTTTCTCACATTATATAATTTTAATTAGTTTTACTTGTCTGGCTTAAAAATAATTAATCTCTACTAATCTAATGTCAATTGTATGACTGATTTTGGAAATGATTCCTTCCTCAAGAAAATTGACGAATTGTAATGACAGCGCGATCGCAGCGGACGGGAAAGTTCTGCGAACCCTTAGTGTTTTTCGGATTTCTCCTCCAGCTGTGGAGCCTAGAATCTGCTTTCCTATTTGAGCCAGTATCCGTCAATCTATAGGTAATATAAAATACCATATCTTGCTGTTTTGCTAACTTCAATTCAGTTTAAGTTACATAAATACCCGTTAGATGTAACCTTGACTTTCACAGTGAATTTTAGCTCCTAACCGCGCAATTACATAACTTTGACGTCGTCATTTGCTTCGCTCTTGACAATGCCTGGCGGAACTAATGTGCGCCGGCGCAGCTGAAACGCCCACCCGACCCAACGCCCGTGGCGACATCTAGTTTGAACAATAAACTAGAAAATGAACGATCGGCTGCAGAAGTTCAGTCATAATAAGGTTTTTAATAAGGACGCATAGGAAATATGAATATGAATTGTAATGCTGAGAGCAATGAGGTTTTTCTCTCTTTTCGAGTGTGTTATATTGCTAACACTGGATTCAGATTTTATTCAAGTCGCCTAAATATTATCGACATGTCTTTTACGACTACCTGATGGTAAGTGCAAGTAAGTGATATAAAAGATGATTATATGAAAGTAGAAATGATAAATTTTGAAAATGTTTGTTGCATACGGGACTGTATTGCAGCGGAGCCTGCCTGATGTCAACCCTCCTTTGGAATGTTCTTAATGGTCCTGTGCCAGTCTCATTCATCATTTTCCCGTGACCCAAACAATGTCACAATGCCACCAGCGGTTGGTGGTTTACCAGCCGCTCTCTGCTCCTATCGCGGCAACTTCATCACTGCTTTAGTCCGTCAACCTATACTATTATTATAAAGAGGTAACTTTTGTGAGTTTGTGAGTTTTGTACGTTTGAAGCGGTTAATCTCCGAAACTACCGAAACGATTTCAATTCTTTCACCATTAATTAGAATGGTACATTATTCAAGATTGCTATAGGCTATATTTTATATCAAAATTCCCAAATCCTAATGCTTACTAGACCAGCTAACCCACAGGCCAAAGGTTAAACGTATCGTTACCCTTTAGATATTGATATTGGAGCCCTTAAGGTAGGAAGACGAATTATCCCCATTACCCAAAACCCTTCCGTTTAACTAAAGGGTGAATATATAAATGGCGCATCAACTTTTTTTAAGAAAATGGTGAGTTACCCGCCGTCCTAAATGAAAGACGAAAGGCTTTATTTTTAATCGTTATTTCATTTTAGAACAGCGTAGTACCGCTTATTGCAGCGATCCGTTGCTCAAGCGCGACGTCAAAGACGAAAACCGATAAAGGAACGCTGTAGTGAAATTCCTACCTTTTACTTGGCTCCCCTTTGAAGCGTAATGGAAAAAATATCAATTATTCGACGGTATAGTTTCATTACTGGGAAAAAAAACTTTATTCTATCAAAGTGAGAGTGCTTGCAAAAGAACATCCATTCTGTTTGACTAATATATTTAAAGATTTTCTCGAGAAATCATAATTGAATATCATAAAGAATCGAATGATTTTCGACTATTCAATAATTGGAAAATCACATTTATATATTTACTATCTGTGTCTCGGAGCTCCCGTGGGAATTTCGGGGTAAATGGATTATTCCAGGTTACATTATACCCGTGTACCAAATTTCATGACAATCCGTTCAATAGATATTGCGTGAAAGAGTAACAAACATACACACATAAATATATTCTCACAAATTTTCGCATTTATAATATTAGTAAAAATTAATCGTAATAAATCCTTATCAAAAGTCCATAAAAAAATCTTGCCAACAACTGTAAATGTGTAAAGTAATAAATCTTACCCGACTGACCGGAAACAAGGGGTCATGTCCGGTCAGCTCGTTACGCGGCTTGCATTGTCAAGTTTATCACTTTTGATGCGGTTCGGAACATTGTGCAGTCTGAGTAAAAGGTATATGGTAATAGGATTCGTTAGATAGTTATAGAGACTGGTATTGCCTAACACTGGTGTCAGATTTTATTTAAGTCGCCTAAAGGTATCGGAAGCGGTGGTGGTGTAATGGTTAAGACCAAACGGTGGTTAAGGATCGAAAGATCCCAGGTTCGAATCCTACTCGTGCCACATGAGTTTGTATACCAATCTGACTCATGTATAGTAGTTTTCATTGACCACCACTTGCTTCCTGTGAAGGAAAACATCGTGTGGAAACCTGCACACTGGTTGATTATTATTAACTTGTGTGTGAAATGGAGAAGGCAATGGCAAACCACTCCATTAATAATGTCAAGAAAGTTGTGTGTGTTTCATTCCACATAATGACCACGACCCTCAGCCATGAGGAATACGACTATGAAGAAGAAGAAAGGTATCTGACTAAAGTCGATTATTACCAATTCGTGTCAAGCCAGTATTTGACAACTTCTATAAATGAGTCAAATTGGTGACTCATGTGCACTGGTAGAATTCGTTCACAGGCATCTTAACCAATGGACCAGCGCTGCTTCAGGTTCTATTCACCGACATGACAGATACCGTCCTAAAAATTGTATCTAATGTAAACGGTTACTTTTTGACGACCTCGGTGGCGCAGTGATAAAGTTCTTGAGAGGTCCCGGATTCGATCCCCGTATGATCTTTTTTTGATTGGCCCGTGTCTTGGATGTTTATCTATATATATAGATAAACATCCAAGACAACAAATACATATGTATTTGTTATAAAATATATTATCATTGAGTTAGTATCCCATAATACAAGTCTCGAACTTACTTTGGAGCTAGCTCAATCTGTGTGATATGTCGTAATATATTTATTTAATTACCGATCACTGCTTGTATAACATTAATAATGCAATAAATAACATTAATTCATTGATATCGGAGACTATGTCTGTTTGTTTTTCAAATAAATAAAAAAATAAAAATAAACATAGACACAGAAAAATAAAGCATTTTTGCGAATAAAAAAAATGTGAAATCGTCGTTAATTCCCTCTTAAATCCACAGTGGTTACACATTAAACACAGCGGCATACAATTTATTTTACCACGAGGCACAGATGCTGCAGGTTCATAGCCAATTCTGCGTTTTTACTTACCAAAAATTAGGTGTTTTTAGGTTCTATGTATGAATGAATAAATGAACATTTATTGTCAAAAATTAATGTACAAAAATTAATTGTCAAATAAATGTATGCAAAATTAATGTGTGTAAATAAAATGTACAAGAGTTTCATATCATTTAATTTCCTCATGTTCTTTATTACTTTTTTGTATCGTCGCTTCACACCGTCTTTCTATGTGTGCTTAGATCTTTAAGAGCTCTCAACGGATTTTGAATTTGCTGTTTTTTTTTTAAATAGATCGATTGGCATTGCTATACGTACCTTAATATTAGAGAATGTATAAATTAAAAAAGGCGCCATTTGATATTTAATACCAGCGTTCTCTGCACCACAATTTTTAAAATTGCACTCTGTGAGACGATGTCTTTTAATATTTCCTTGCGTTGATGTTGTGTGGGCCAAGTTAAGAGTTAATTTAGCTTGCAAGATTTGTTGAAGACTTACATTTGTGTCAATAGAATATTATAAAATACTAGTGGTCTGTCTCGGCTCTGCTTCCGGTTCGGCTTACCTTCCTCAGAAATCACCTATTTGTGAAAAGCGTGCAAAAATCTGACCGATATTTTTTAAGTTTTTCGCGAACATACATACAGACGCGACAGAGCGACTTTTTTTTATAATATGGAAGGATAGTTAGTCACTGAAATCGGATTGATTGATCGATTGGATTATTCGAAGAATTAGCATCTTCGTCACGGCTCACTGGCGTGTGAATAACATTCGTTGCATGTCGGAGAAACTGGAAGCGAAAGTGTATGTCTGTATGTACGTTAAACGGGTAGTTAATTGCGATTATTGATAACATATCGATGTTTTTGACGTTCAGCTTGTTTTAATAGTAGTGTGTCAGGAAATGTCATTTCAACTGATGTCTAAACGTCACGTTCCGCCCTTTTACGTAACTGTAAGTCATATCCAAAATCTTCTCGTTCCATACCATTTATTTTTTACTTTTTTTTTTACATTTACTGTTTTCTTCTCTGATTGATTTATCTCTGTTCGCTTATGCCCCAGACCGCCGAAACATTGACAAGCCACCGCGTACTCCGGCTGCAATGCCGCGTTCTGCTCAATACTGCATTCTTCTTGGATGTACTTATGACAGCGTCTCGTAATGGCAGTCAGGGTTCAACTTTTGTGTGCATTTGTGATTTCTCGTGTATACATGGCAAGATTTGCATATTCTTGTCTATGCACTCTATTTTACGTGGATTCTCTGACGTTACTCTCGTGTGTTTCGTCGTCTATGTGTTTGTAACTGGTCTTTTCCTGCCGGTTGATTGGAAGAGATCCCTCCATGGGTTAAGTCCGCCGTTGCTATCACTATTTTGTTCTTATCTTTGTATATCCTTATACAATAAAGTTGTATGAAACAAACGTGTGGTGGCTGACGAATCAACCGCGAAAATGAGAGAAATTAGTTTGCTGTTGACCGTACAAAATTGTTTACAGCCGCCATTATCACAATTTCACTTACAACAACTAATTGTGTAGCATTACTAGCGACAATTTCATCCCAGCGCTGTAAGCACTTCCGGTGAGCTAATTACTTCCGGTTGTAGCAACAAATACTAGTAAATCGTTTGTGTAAAAGTTTTACATCACTAGATATTGAAACAGCCTAAATTTAAACTATAACTTATACCAAATAGTTGTTCCACGGATTCACTCCCCTGGGAACTTTATATATAGTTTTCTCCTATGTTTACACCCTTCTAAAACGGCATTACTCAGTAAAAGTATTGTATGTATGGCACCTACAATTTATAACAAAATTCCACAACAATATAAAGATCAGAATTTAAATTTATTTTAAAAGCACATCAGCTCAGGTCCTTACTGATTGATAAATGTTACTATAATTCGAACGATTTTTTTTTATGATTGACTTAGATAAAAATTTAGTTAATTTGGTTACTTTTATTTATTCGATTTTGTTTAGTGTGATGATAGCATGCTCTCCATTTAAATTTGCATTCCCGTGGACGGTGAGACGTGTAGGATTAAGTTCTTCTTTTAACACCAAATTGTAAAAAAAAAAAATAAAATTAGTAAAAAAAAAATAAATAATCTTTATATTTATCGTAAATATGGCTTGGGCATACGGAAATATCATAAATTTATATTTACACATAGGTTTTCACCAATAGATGGTGCGATTCCTGATGAAGTTTTATTTTATACAAATAATGTTCTTCATTTATTATGTTTTTCAAGGAGCGAAGCCGGGACGGGTTAACTAGTTTATAATAATATTAGATCGATGATTTTAGAACCCATGTGGTCAGCGAAATGATAGCAGAATTAAACTTAAATACAAGCAAATTGTATACGAGTGATGTGCACAGCGCACGACATCCCCATTGTCATCGTGTAATTTAAATCATTACATGTTATCGTATCAGCTGCATTGTAGAGGTTGTGACCTTGACCTTGGCATTACACAACCTTGTTGTTGAAAATCACAAGGTCATGTGTAAGCAGAGCTGGAATTGTTATATATTTATTTGAATTTCTGAAATTTTGTAATTCCTTATGGCATGGCCGGACTTTTTATATATTTTTTTAGAATTTTTGAAATTTTGTGATTCCCTCTAACCTATGTACATCGTCTACGTTTGAATTTCCATATGGGAATAAAAAAATTTGGATTACAATAAAAGGTGGACCCAAGTATGTATTTATAGATTTGGATTGAACTTGACTGTGTTTTTGTATATATTCATTGTATTAAATAAATATATTAGGACAAATCACACAGATTGAGCTAGCCCCAAAGTAAGTTCGATACTTGTGTTATGGTATACTAACTCAACGATTCTATATTTTGTAACAAATACAGATATGTATAGATAAACATACAAGACACGGACCAATCAGAAAATGATCATTTTCCATCATGACCCGACCGGGGATCGAACCACTGCGCCAACGAGGTCGTCGCGTATTGAATTTAACACGCTTCTTTATGATTTAAGAATTGAACACTCAGTTCACCATTTTTGTATGATTTTATTTTGATTTTGTTTTTCTTATCTTTAGGTATTAATTTTGTATGCCAAATAGCGCAGCACAGAGCACTGTTTTGTACACACCATGTCTGTCGAAATAAATAAATTATTGATTGATCGATTGATTGATTTCAGTTCATTAAGTGTAATTTCAGTCACCGTGCGGTTTGGACACAATTGCCGTCGCTTGATTAACACTCGGTCCGAACAATTAATGATTGTGACGATGACAACCTCATAGTGCTCCCAATCATGCCTTCGTTCAGTGAATGAATGTTTTTCCATTCAATTGGCTTGTTTGATGCATTTCAGACGGTATATGTCATAAAGCAATCGAATTTGACAAGCAATTTTACTTGCAATGTAAGTATGTTTGTGTGGAATCTTGTAACTCAATCTTGAAGCAGATATCTTATAATATTACAAGCATGACCTGATATTGCAACCAGGAACTGCTCCCGACGAGGGAGGAGAGAGCACTCAACGGTGTACTGCACGAACATCTTCACAATTTTATGTATTTACTCTGACTCCGGCCTTCACGGCGTCTTAGCCCCGAATGCACCGAAAACACACGAGGTTGAGAGAAACAGTGTTACGCAACTTCTTCGTAAATTAAAAAAAAATCAAATTAAAAATTTAAAAAACCCCGAATGTCCTCTCAACCTCTGGAAAAGAGTTCATAAGCTAAAAAAACGCTGGACATACATTGTGAAAACATAACCAACACTCTCGATTAAATTCTCTTTCACATAAAAAAAAAGATCAAAATCGGAGCCGTTTGGTTGCTACGATGTCACGGATAGACATACAGATACACAGACACGTTAAACTTATAACTCCCCTCTTTCTGTAGTCGGAGGTTAAAAAAGAAGAAACACTCTCTAAACTGCATTTCAGCGTTTGCTGCAAGATTCCCCGCTCGCAACTTTCTTCCCCACGCGACTAAGATTTTCAGCGAAAAACTTTGACGATCGTGTTCCGCGAATGGAACTCCGCACTGTGGAACTTGGCTCCCTGCACAGCTCTTAACTTTTTGAGTCTTGAGTATTTTTTCATAGTACCATTTTTTTATTCTAGTCATGTTTATTACCTGTTTAAAATAGAATTTATAAACTGCTTTAATTTAATTGAAAGTTGGTTGTCTCAAAAATTTATTTTTGTCAAACAATTTCTGTTGTCAATTTTAGTGGCATATGACCTTATCGATGAACGCCCGGTAGTGCCCCAGCAGGCCTCCCATTAAAATGGCTGGTGATTATATTAATTTCTATGACTAATGAAGTTTTGTTATGTACAGCCAACAGCATATAGCGGTGCATACCTTGCATGAATAGCGGCGAGTTTGGAGTGAATTTGGATAGGTTGATGGGCTGTTGACTGTACGTGGCAGATTCACAACTATGATTTTTTGAGATATCCTACAATGTGACGATTTTTATTGCCCTAATCCAAGTAAGCATATTCTTATTGAAGAAATATAAAAATGTGTTATAAAAGGTTACATATATTATTATATTAGTTATAACATTTGAACTCGGTTTGAATGCTAAAATTACGCCATTATGCGCGCAAGATAATCGCCAGGCGCCGAATATTAATATATCAGGATGAGACAACAATGGCGCGCTCACGGCGATATTAAAAATTTGGGCAAAACAAAAGGCTTTGCCGTAATTTCCGTAAGCCGCGAGTACACGGTAGCTACATTCTGAGATACAAAGCATCTAGGTTAGCCCAATATTTTCCCAGATCACTCCCCAAAATTGACGGGATTGCGCTTGACCATGCCATAGTTAGTATTATTTTGTATGAAAGTTTAAATGCTGGGCCCATCTATGTTTCGTAACAATCGTGATTGTCATGAATCTAGAATTAAACCTGATATTTAATACGAATCTGTTGTTGTAATTTTGTCACGTACATATTTACGCTGTGTTTACAAGGCTGATGCGTACGGAAGAGCACAATAGCACAAGATGACATTTAAAAAAATAGTATCTTTAAATATATAGGAACAAATCACGCATATAATTAAGTTAACAGTCGGGGTCAATGTGGTTTTCTGTTTCTGTCCCTTGGAAACATTACTTGTATGCTGCTTAAATTAAATGGTAAATATTAATTATTTATTGTTATATTCGAAATATAAGAATAATATTTCGAAATACACAAAAATAGATATAGTACAAGATGTTGTGACCTTGAAATTGCATAAAATGTAGTCTCCGGGTTGTCTCCTCTGTTCAGAGTCCGATTAAGTGTGTAAGCTAAAGTACTGCCTTTATTAAGCTAGATGGCTTCCCTTGTGATGGCCCGGGAATCGGGAATTAGGAGACAGGTAATAATTGCATTTTTGTTTTTATCACTAACTCGCTTTTCCCCCTTTTTCACAGCTCGTATCCCATTTTTCATCTTCTTATTCTATAGCGGAGATTTTAGGAGTAGTTTTATTACATAGAGTGAAGTGTGAGTGGAATTGTTATATATTATTGTATAGGTAGCAATACGATCAATATCGTACTAATATTTTGCTTTCATCGTAAAGAATCTAGTGATAATAATATAGTTGATTTGTTTTGTCTTATGGATTGAGCACCGTCAAATTTGATTTTGATTTTAAAACCTGCGCGCCGCTGACGTTTAGACAAAATGGCGTACTTTGCGTTTTGCTCACGTTAAAATTAACGTCAAATTGAGAGTGCTATCCACCATTAATATGAATTTATCCCACACTAATAATACAAAGAAAATGCTTATAGGGTATAGAAGCGAAGTACCGTTAGTGGACTTTATAAAATGACTTTCGTGGTTAATAATTGTTTTACGTAAGAATGTATAGGATTGAACTAATATTTGATTTATTTTCAACAAAATTGAATAATTGAAATTCAACTGTGAATATTCATATGTGCTCGTAAGAAGAAGCGGAGCGTACGAAGTGTGTACATAATGTTTTGTTTGATCCGTATCGCGCCTCGTCAGCTCACTGGGTCGATTAATTTGGCTCACTCTTTGATCGCGAAAGATGCAGTGTTCTCTCTCTTTCATTTTCGCGTGTTCTGTTTTACATTCCGGGATGTGGTGCCGTGAAACCCGCGATCAACGTATACAAATAAAGAAAGAATTCGGCAAAGATTCGGATAAATTCAATTCGGCAAAAATCATAGAATTTGCGAATTTTATTTTTATGCGGACTTTGGGCTCCCTTGTGTCACAGCCGAGAATGAAACTAGAAAGGGAAAATGAGTCAATAATGAATAGAAGAATGTCGCGGACGCTGTCACAAATTCGATAGAAAATAGATTGCATTTGCATGAGAAGCCTTCGTCTGGGCGATGGCGAGCCACGTGCCGAGCTGAATATTTATCGAATGCGGAAAGAATTCATGAAATACAGAGATTAGATGGATCGATAAAAACTGGGCATGTGTCCCGAAGTGTCCAGTGACACGTTTCGCGAAAAGGACAATTTTCAACCAGGGGTCATTTTGCGACGACCTTTTGAGCACAAGTTTGAATTGTTGTTGGTATTGGTATTAAATTCAAATAACAAAAATCTATCGTTATATAGACTAAATTCGACTATGAAATCGAATCACTAGTTGTTTTCACTGCGCTCACTTCGTTCATTGACATTTTATATATTGTTCATTCGCTATCTTTTTCACTATGTTATGTATCAAACGTATTGACTTCTGGTTCCAAGCATATAAGGAAATAAGTTCGCATAAATTCTATACTTTGATTTCCAAACATAACCATTTATCAAATAAAGTTGAGCGCCTAGCAACGTAAAAATAGTTTTAGTAATTTTATATAGTCTATTTTTTGGAAATATTTTCATTACATTTCAAATAGAGGTTTCAAAGATTATCTCCACACAAAAACATTTTCACAATATTATCACAGACTTGTTGTTGCCCGGGGCTTCGCTCCCGTGGAAATTTGAGATAAAATATAGCCTATAGCGATCTTGTATAATGTACCTTTTCAATTGTGAAAGAATTTTTGAAATCGGTCCGGTAGTTTCGGAGATTACCCGCTCAAACATACAACAAAACTCACAAACGCTTACCACTTTATAATAATAGTATAGATAGTCTAGAATTGTGGCCGCCCGAGAATTCGTCCACGTATTTTTCGCAATAAAAATCTTTTAGTTGGGGTGGATCCAAATGTAGCAAAAGACAGAGAATTGTGGAGGGAACAGACATATTGCGCCGACCGCAGATGATGGCACAAGGTAAGGCAAATGATAAGTCAATTTTCATCAATTGCTGCAGTGGATTTAAGACTTTTCGTTACAGAAAACACACAATTTTCCTCGTTAATATATATACTCGTTTAAATATTATATTAGCAATCTAAATGTTACAAACTACACGTACTAGTCACTTGTAGTGGGTAGAGGCAAGCAGGTCAACAACTCTAACTCTGACACCTGTCGAGGAATGTGAGGGTGGTTTAGTTACCGCTGACACACGGCTATTAAGGATTGCCAATCTTCGCGCGAACAAACGAAATAAAAGAAATGTTTTCTACATTGAATGTAATAATTCTGTTGTTGATTTTTGATGCCGGCGGTATACTCAGGCTATGTTTAAAATTCTCCGCTACTTTACACCTGCACTGCGCAAGTAAAGCCCAAAAGACTTCACCACAGTTGTTTCGTTTGTCCAAATACTTCAATTGCGTTACGAAAGTACGTAAGATTTGAATTTTTTGAGAACAAAAGGATGGAGTGCTATGTGAATAATCCAGTTTAACATTATTTTAGTCTTACGCCTTGCATTCTTAAACCACATAATGCAATAGGCATAAATAAGAGATCACTAGATGGAAATTGGCTTAAATCTGTCTCTCCGTTACACTTAAAAGCTATTGTTACACCAAGATCATGTTATATCTGTCAGTTTTTTTTGCAACTTAAAATTCCCGTACATAAAAAAAATCTATGCTATACACACTTGGCAGAGAATGCCTTATACCATAAATCATTATCTACCAATACTTTAAAAAATCATCCACAAATGCAATAAGCTTATATAATGCAATAAGCTTATATATATTAATATTAGCTTTTAAAGTTGTGCAACAAATAATGAACATATATTTAACAAGACCAAATGCTGTCAGTCAGTATCTTCAATGAATATAAAGCTATCCAAACTCACCACCCGTGTGTGATATCAACAAATCCGCAGTCTTGGCGCGAACTCGGAATTGCTCCGTCTGCTTAGTTGAGAACTGCTCAACTGACGAACAATCGCTGAATGCTGCTTGCGAATATGACGAATATAATCGTATCACTGAAGTTAGGCACACGACAAAGATACAGAGAAGGACCCGGTGTGTCTACTTGTGTAACTATAAATTAATTGCTTTCAAGAAACAGTCTATCTCTTTCTCAAAAACTCGACAACGCACCGGTGACCGATATCGATAGGTGTTTGCTTACCATCAGACGACCTGCATGCTCGTTTGCCCACTATACTATAAAAAAACGCATGCACGATTTATTTTCGGAGCGGGCCATCGTGGAACCGCTTACCCCACTCGTCTGCCTCAGACCCGTGTATCGTCACACAACTTTGTTAGAGAAATGACAATAATTTAATTAATTTTTGTTTTTGCATTGTGGGTAGACGTGCCAGATTTTTACTCAGTAGTTATTATATAATATTGGTAGTTTTTTGACTGCGAGAATTTACGGTGACTTCGTAGGTAGGACTTGGGGCGGATCTTGAGAAATTAACCAATTTGTTGGTATCAACCATACCATCATTTCCTCATAGGAATTTTAACTAAAGATATTTTAACTTGGCGTCTATTAAAAGTTATGTGTGCTTTCAGCTGAAGCTCGTTTCAATTTAAGCTCGCCCGGAGGCTTAAAACTGCGCCTATCACTTATTCACACTTTTATCTCAAAGTTTAGGATCAAACGCGCGAACGTCGCTTTTTAAATAAAATAAAGATGGTTACAGATGTGACACTTACTGGTTGAGTTGAAGAATCTCTGGAGGAACTGGCGTAAGGTTTCAAGCCAGATAGATCATTTATTTTTTAGAATATGGAGATTCAGACGTTAAGTAAGCAGAATCTGTCGTTTTGGAAATCAATACATTAAAAATATTATTTAGCGATATTAATTGCAATGATGACACATTCCTATCTTATGAAGCATTTCGAAGTTCATGGTGCGTAACATCCTCAAATTTTCACATAATTGTTATGTAAAATGTACAAAACAAAAATCGTTATAAAACTTTATAAAATAAAATATTTGAAAAGGTATATTGCTGATGTCAACGAAGAATAAGATATATATATAGCATTTTTTTTGTTGATCTATAGGTATAGCTCTGCACTATGGATATTTTGAGTTCCTCTTTTGTAAAAGTTAACGGCGAATACGATAGTAAACATCTCAATTTGCGCTCACAAAGAAACTCCGCTTTTTTCCCTGTTCCTAGTTCCGTTGCGACAGGTTTAATACAAATTCATTGTATAACCGTTGAAAAGTGGAGCATTTCTTCACTGGGTCCTAGCAATTTCAGGTTTTTTAAAGTACTCTTTCAAGGCATTTGTTAAAATGTTAATTAAAGTGAACTCGTTTATGCCCGCGTGATTCGATCACGATCAATCGAGATTGAAACAAATGATTGATGATTTTTATACAAACTTTCTCCTCAATTTATAGTAATTAATCGGTTGATTTTTGAAGCAAAAAGTTTCCTACCCAATAAACCCTTAAACACAATAAAACAAAACGGTTCCCGCTGTGTGTCCCTAGTATGCAATCTTCAAAACTACGCAACGGATTTTGATGCGGTTTTTTAAGTAGATAGTTTAATTCCTGAGGAAGGTTTAGGTGTACAATTTATTAAGGTTTTATCCGAGGGAAACCACTGTTTCATTTACTAGTTTGTAAATAAAACAGACAACCCTCGACGGGCGATTTGTCCAACTTCCCCAAAAGCCAGCAACAAGTACCCGAATTTGTCTCCCGGAGACAAACAACTGCCTCAGAATTAAAGAGGATAGATGAGATAGATATTTTTACGTCTCAGGATATAAATATATATATATGCTGTGGACATTAATGGACACATAGTATTCAGTTTTAAAGACCGGGTTCGATCCCCGGTCGGGTCATGATTGAAATTGATCTTTTTCTGATTGGCCCGGGTCTTTGATGTTTATCTATTTAAATATTTGTTATATAATATAGTATCGTTGAGTTAGTAACCCATAACACAAGTCTTGAACTTACTTTGGGGCTAGCTCAATCTGTATGATTTGTCTTAATATGTTTATTTATTTAACTCACGCTTGTATTGATAGCTAATTCAATAAACTTTTTCACTAACGCAAACACTGTTGAAAAACACTTTTTTTACAATATATATCCCAAATCTATGCTTGATACTACGGAACCCTTCACACGCAAATCGGACTCACATTTGCCACTTTTTATCTATGGGAGGTCTAAGATAAATGTTCCATTTAATAAAGTTGCGGTGGTACTTTGACTTACAAAAAGCTCTAAACAAATTAGTTGCGTTTAAAAGAAGCTTCCAAAGTTAGCGCGAAGCTTAAACGAGCGTTATATTTTGGCTGGCGTCTATTTGAGTCGGTACTTTGTTTAAATTTTATTGAATTGGGAGATAGTGCTTCTTCTGTTGTTCATATTTTTGAATTCATAATTTGTAGATTTCAAGACAATGGCCGAGTGATTAGCTCGCTCGGCCTGTTCTAGTGGCGGTTAAGACATTCTTACAATGGTCGGTCATAGGATGGGTGACCAAAAATGTAACTTGAGCTCCTCCGTGGCTCGGAAGGCACGTAAAGCCGTTGGTCCCGGTTGTATTTGCAGTCGTTAAAGCCCGCCAATTCGCAATGGGCCAGCGTGGTGGGTCATGGCACATACTCCTTATCCACCCATGAAGATCCTGTGCCCCGACATTGGAAAAAAAATATATCTAAATTAATTTGAACCAATAAATAAATCGATTAAATAAGATAAATGCAATTCAGACTCTCATTACACTTAGAAAAATACAAAGCAGTCAATACAATTTAATTTAAATTAGTTTCAAATGGATTATAATATAATATAAAAAATAAATATATTTAAAAAAAGGCTATAGTAAACAAAAAACAGTTCACTAATAAATTAACAACAATATATATCGATAACATTATATAATATTTAAAATAGTGTTGGGATGCTATTTGAAAAAATGTTATGATCATCTTGGTAAGACCAGGAAAGTAATGAATCAAATGGCTGTTGATGGTTGAATTTGTGGATTAAAAAAAATTTTTTTTGCAAAGCCTCAGGATTATTAGGACCTACTTGGTTAGATCAGTATGTGGAAACTTACATAATACATGACGTATGTGTGTGTCTTCCTATGTATGTACGTCTTTCACGCAAAATCTACAGGACCAAATTCAAACTCAAAATTCTTTATTCAATATAGGATGTTGATAGTGTGAGAGATGAAGTAATTTTTTCGACGTCAATAAATGACATACATCACTAAGTCTACTGCCGACTTCCAAAGCGCAGGTGAAGAAGAAGCGGCGTTAAAGACGTCAATTCATGCCCGATTGTTATGAGTTTTGGTAGAATATAACCTGGAATAACACATAAAGTACTTTTATCCCGAAATTTCCAGGGGAGCGAAGTCCGGGCGCAGCTAATTATTTTTTCATTGTTCGTGAACCAAGCCACGGATCAACTATAACTGGATTTTGGTGAAGAAAACCTGGACAACGTTCATGTATTATTCCGGGATTCCCGGGGCGCAGTTAATAACAAAATATCAGTTAATACAGGACAACTGGCCGAGTCTTTAAGTCTATAGACTTAAATGAGTTAGATTTGTATGTATTTATTCCCAAATAACTCTTGCGACTTGGAAAACTTTGCTCGCGGAATGTGTGTTTGCGTTTGTTGACTAGGATTTATTGCTTAAATTTGTACTGCGTTAGTTGGAATTAGCCATTTAAATGCGAAGGTTTTGTAAAGACCTATATTTATATGTTTAATGAATATTTAAAAAAAAAACCTACGTAGCACGTAGTAACATACCTAGTGTTAATATCATAAAAGTTTGTGGGAATGTATACATGTTTGTTACACGCAAAATCTACTAGAAATATTCTTATGAAATTTCGTACACGGGTAGATCATATAGTACATCTCACGTTCCTATGTTCAAAATCTCGGTTCATCCCTTTCCTTTTTTTTGTTACCTTTTATGGGAAAATATTCTCCCGCCATAAACAAAATCGGAAGAAAGTCGAGTGGAGGGCCCTTAAATTTTACGAGCGGGGTCCGCGGTTCGATTCCCGGCGCGGTAAAAAGTTATGCCGGATATACAAGTGGTCGTTATAATATAATAGGCAGGTGGGTTTGTTGTTCTTTTCAATATACTATTTTTAACCCACGTGGGAAAAGAAGGGTGTTATACGTTTAAGGTCCAGTAGATCGGTGGGCTTGTGATATTGGTTAAGTAACTTTTGCAATGGTCAGGCAAGGTGGGTCACCAAACATTTACAAATTGTGTTAAGCCAACCAATCTCTATATTTTGACTGAGTTGTGTGTTATGGGTATGGTCCACCTCATTCTTCCATAAGGGATAGAAAGGAATAAGAAACATTTGATATGTTAAATGAAAATAATACCGCGAGAATAATACCGCAAAGGTATTCAAAATGACAAGGAGCAGTCTGGTTGGGTGTATGTAGCTCACTCATTTGTGCCAATGTCGACTTTCAATATTAATTTCGCTACAACTTTTGAAAGGCTGAACCGATTTTGATCAAACATATCTAAGAACCACCGCGTAAAAATTTTCTATATAAAAAAAAACCTCATCCAAATCGGTTCACCAGTTGAAGAGATAGGGGGCCACGTACAAAGACAGAAATACAGACACACTTAGCGGTCAAACTTATAACACCCCTTGTGGTGTATGCACACCCCTCTTTCTTCGTCGGGGGTTAAAGATTGAAAATGTACTAGTATAGCTTGTACAGACATTAATCAAGCCTTAACTTAGACACTAACACTGAACGAGGTTTAAAACGCGTCATGGATTCAAATTCAAATTCAAATTCAAATCATTTATTCAGAAATTAGACCTTCACAGGCACTTTTTCTCGTCAATCTTTATATTTATAGTTATTTCTCACAAGCTACAAACTACTGGCATTTCGGAACGACCACTGCTGAGAAGAAATGCCGAAAGAAACTCATTTGAACAGTGTTGGTCCCTATCATGCCATGGGTTAAAAATGACTGTTGATACCCAAGTACTTAACTTTTTAAAGATATTGAAGTATGGAGTAATTATCCGTCTTTGTTCTTCAGGTTATCGTAGGACCCGACAGGCTAATTAGCGCAGGACAAAAGTTCCAAAGATCAGTAATTACGGCCTCACTCAATGGACAGATTGTGAATTATGGATCATTAGGGCTCGATAAATTTATCTGTGCCGTGTTGATTTGAAATACTTCCCTACTCCTGTGACTATAACTAACTATACTATACTATACTCCGTTTCTTATTAGGGCGGAAAACGGTCAATGATCTGTAGAGAAAGAGAGGAGGAATCATATTGGGAACGATTTGGGAAAATGTATAAAAATCTATATGTTATTATATATGTGGAAATATCTATATGTTAGGTAATTAAATGTAACTGATCGGTTAACATTTCAAACATTTCGGCATTTTCTTTTCGACTTTTCTTCACTAGGCTCCTGTGTATTGGTTTGTTATATATAGCACGGAATTTTATGCGGTTTTCACGAATGGATAGCATGATTTAGGTGTATTTAACCGAATGAAGCTGGAACGAGCCGCTAGTATCAATTAAGTGTGTATCCCTTAATAAGATATGTTTTCTAAATTTTGTCTAAATAATAACTAAACTATTTAAAAACTTATATCCTAAAAAGATTTACGTTTAAAATTTCTCATAGGGATAGGAACCAACACTG
Source organism: Plodia interpunctella (assembly GCF_027563975.2). Classification (NCBI taxonomy): domain Eukaryota; kingdom Metazoa; phylum Arthropoda; class Insecta; order Lepidoptera; family Pyralidae; genus Plodia; species Plodia interpunctella. The sequence continues at coordinate 10,329,674 of NC_071303.1, read as the reverse complement.
TTCAAAATGAGTTTCTTTCGGCATTTCTTCTCAGCAGTGGTCGTTCCGAAATGCCAGTAGTTTATAGCTTGTGAGAAATAACTATAAATATAAAAATTGACGAGAAAAAGTGCCTGTGAAGGTCTAATTTCTGAATAAATGATTTGATTGATCTCATGTTAAGTATTTTCCATGGCTAAAGTTAATGAAGCTAGGTGGCGCGGATGTTGATACTGGGATCGATTCCCGCCCGGCGCGAGCTGTCTATCTGAAATGGATCTGTGGCGAGAGTTTAGTGCATATTGAAAGGAGATTCCACAGATTACTTAGGTATGTTGCGTACTACAGAAACTAAGATTCGCTCGACTTGGTGCACTGCCGTGCTCCCAGATGCTTAGAAATAATGTAAAAGCATTGTAAGTAGTGTTGTTTCGAAATTGATTTATATCTTAGCATGTTTCTGGCCATATTATCGTAGTTAGGGCGCGGGGCGGTATCTGATAAAAAAATATTTTAAAATAAATGCCTCTTTCGCACGGGTCCTTTTTTAACGCTGCGTTAGAATTTGGTATAGCAGGCGTTCCAACTTTGTATTCGTACATGTGAAAATAAAAAGTTTTTTTTTTGCTATTATTCATTCGTTCACTAATTTTGAACTTCCGTGCCTTCATAAGGTATGCCAACATTTTAGTTTATCTTTTGGAATTAAATATATGAATAGTAGAACCTTTAAATAGCTATTTACTTTTAAAAAGAGTATTTAACTTTTTCCCTAAACTAACCTAACCGATATTAAAATATTTTCAACATAAAGTACATTTTCCCGGACAAAACCAAGTTTACCAAAATGATTTCCGCCATGCTCGCTCATATTTCAAACATTACTGTTTACTGTGCGGCGTCATACTAATATGTCACTTGCTTCCAACCAACCGTATCTTTATGACAGAATAGTCGCATAACCATATACATCCATCAATGAAAATTGTACCCTATTTACATTGTATTATGGTCCTAAATAGAAATCAAGCATTTGCCGTATGTAACTATTTTTGACTAGTGCAATATAAGGGCTAGGAAATTGGGTGATAGAAAGTAAACTTTGTGTGTGGGAACTAAGGTTGTTATTTCCGTGTTTACGTGCGAGTTGTTCCGTTGTTTACGAGGATGGTTAGGTCTCACGGATATTAAATTGCGTTTGAGCCACAGGTTTCTACTAGGACAGCAGGTACTTGGGTTGATGCGAGCTGGTGATCGGAAGGGAACTGATAGGTTTAGCTTCAACATATTGTGTAGGAAATATTTTGTAGGATATTCTATTTTACTGAGCAAGAATATATACTGGGTTACTGGTATCTAACGCATAACCTTCCAAAGGCGCATAAGGTACATAGAGACTAACATCTTTTGTTCTACGACTATTGTCTAAACGTAATAAATACAAACATTTCCTTTTATAGTTTTAATGTCGTTTCAATAAAACGTGAACTCTATGTTCGATTCCGCTACATAACGCTACTGTACTGTCTCGTGTTGCTTGGCTATTACATTGAGTTAAGATGTGTAGAATCGGAAATTAGATTGTGTTTATTTTATATGAAAAAAAAAACTACGAATCACGAAAAGTCCCGGAATAAAACTTGCTTATTTTGATGTACCCAAGTAGTCTTTAGGAGGTTTTGCGTTTGATACCAGTAACCCTGTATTTATACAACTGAGTAGAGGAGCTCAATGACGCAGTGGTTACCGCGCTCAGTCTGTGATAGTGGCGGTTAAGACACTCAAATTGTTCGGTCAATGGATGGGTTGACCAAAACTATATTGAGTTCCTCCGTGCTTCGGAAGGCACGTAAAGCCGTTGATCGCGGTTGTATTTGCAATCGTTAAAACCCGCCAATCCGCAATGGGCCTGCGTGGCGGATCTTGGCCTAAACTCCTTATTAAATAAATAAATAAATATATTAGGACAAATCACACAGATTGAGCCAGCCCCAAAGTAAGTTCTAGACTTGTGTTATGAGATACTAATAACTCAACGATACTATAACAAATACATATATAGATAAATATCCGAGACCCGGGCCTATCTGAAAAAGATAATTTTCCTTCATGACCCGACCGGGGATCGAACCCGGGACCTCTCGGTTCAGAGGCAAGCACTTTACCACTACACCACCGAGGTCGTCCCAAGGACGAAGGCCAGTGCCTCAGAAGTCGGGACGTTTAAAGGGCTGTTGATGATGATGATGACTGAGCAAGATAACAGGCATGTGGCCCACCAGATGGGAAGTGGTCACCGCAGCCTATGGAGGCCTACAAGACCAGGGGTAACGCACGCTTGTAGTTACAAACCACGATAGTTGAAGTCTACGAATGATGTCATTATAAACGACCTGCGTCGTGTGGTTCCGCCCTAAAATAGGACCGCTCCATATCATATAAAATCACAGTGGAATCTTCAAAATTTTAACGTTATTATAACGCTGACCTTTTTTTTTCCTTTTCTTCTTTGTGGCAATCAAAACGCTGACCTTGGCTTGGCGCCGTCACCGTCACAGCTCCGAACACAACCGAATAATGCGGAGATGACGGAATAAATCGAGATGAATTTGAAATTCTCTTAGATGTAATTGTAAACATACGTCTAGCCTATGTCCCCTTTTGCTAATCCGTCAATTAGAGTGTGCCCGACATTCGCCGACGTTGCCCGACACTAGCCGACACTGGCCGACACGTCTCGGCTTTCGCAATATATCATCTGACCGTAATAATTTAGTTAGCCCGTACATTTGCGGCTGGTGTCGATTGATTATACAGCTAATTAGCTTTAATTAAGATTTGCTTTTATCCATTTTCTATAATATTAGTTTCCTTGCCTAGTGTGATCTTTTTAACCCCCGACGCAAAAAGAGGGGTGTTATAAGTTTGACCGCGAAGTGTGTCTGTCTGTGTACCATATTTGTGTACGTGGCACCATAGCTCATCAACGGGTGGACCAATTTGGATGCGGTTTTTTTATTTGATAGCTATTTTTTGTGCGGTGGTTCTTAGATATGTTTGATCAAAATCGATTCAGCCGTTCAAAAGTTGTAGCGAAATGAATATTGTAAGTCGGGGGTTTTCTGCACAGCTGGAAGTTGTGTGGTGCAACGTACCCTTTGTTGAATAATTAATTTTGAATTTAACTAAAAATTAAAAAAAAAAGTGTCAAAAGGGGTGTGATACCGGTTTAACCATGGCTTCCTCGTTGAAATATTCAATCCTTATTACCATGAAAGTAACCATATATATACATTTCTTTCATAATTTACAAAGCTTAGACTGTATTTTAAAAATATGAGCCAAAAAACCTATATTACCCGTTTTTAATGGTAATAACATGTTTATTATTATTACCTTATATATACCTATAGATAAATATATATATATATGTACGTTTATATATCTTTTTGTGATAACTACTACTTGGTCAAGATTTTCTTGCGGGTGTTACCGTTGCAGCCCAGTAAACAAGGGAAATTTGGAAAAATTCCCGCACATTTCTATGTTGATTCTTTATCATGACGCATCATATCTTTTTAATTTCAATATAAAAACAAAAGATACTTCAGCTAAAACCACAGCTTGCATTATCAAAAGGTCACTACATCTGCGTACTGCAGTGTATCAAAGGATAATCCAGGTAGTAAGGACTACACTCGGTTAATGAGACCACAGAGCAGCTAGCTAAGTGTTTCCAATCAATCAGTCTATGCAATGGGACTGGTATAGTATGTTTCTTGGATAGGTTAGAAGCAGTAAGGTTTAGGTGTTAATTTATATTGGTTTTTACACTAAACACTAAACAAAAAATCGCCAAACTGTAAACCAGTTTGTCGGCGATAAACAAATGCACTCACTTTTGACATAACCTAATATTATATAGAAGCTGTGGTGGTGTAATGGTTACGACGCCCGCCTGTGGATCGAAAGGTCCCAGGTTCGAATCCTACTCGTGCCACATGAGTTTTTATGCCAATCTGACTCATGTATAGTAGTTTTCATCGACCACCACTTGCTTCCGGTGAAGGAAAACATCTTGAGGAAACCTGCACACTGGTTGATTCTTATTAAATTGTGTTTGAAAAGGAGAAGGCAATGGCAAACCACTCCATTAATAATGCCAAGAAAGTTGTTGTTTGTGTTTCATTCCACGTAACAACCACGACCCTGCCTCCCAGCCATGAGGAATACGACTATGAAGAAGAATATTAAACTAAGATTTTTCTATTATTACTAGTATATACTTACTATTCCTGTCTATTCAGTCACGGTTCCAAGCAAAATTTTCATTAACATTCTTTTTAAAATATTTTTACTACCTTAACTTTTATAATCTTCTAATTTTATTTATTTTAAATCTAGTTAGTGTATTGAATGAATGATCTTGTCAGTCGCGGCTCCGCGCGCGGGGAAAATATAACTTACCAGCTTTTTCCCGCGTGAATTTCCAGTTATTTTGAAACCACATGTATACAGAATTTTAAGAAGATTGGTAGATAGTGCGTGAAGAGGTAACAAACTTTATTTCGCATTTATAATATTAGATACCTAGTTATTTATCAAAAAAAGTACCTACCTATTATATGTTTTAGTACCTACCTATATGTTTTTAGCAAAATTAGACCAACATAACAGACAGAAAGACTTCACATTTGTAATATTAGCACAGTATAGAGTACATAATTAGCATGGACAAATATTTGGACATCGTTTAGGGGTCAATGACCACTTTTTGACCTGCTCTAGAAATGACTACGCCAGATATTAACTTAACTGACATCTTATCCTATACAAATCAATGTGAAAGTTCGTGAGGTCATGTCTATTATGTTAACTTTAAGTAAAAACTGCTTTACAATAGTAGCTCTTATTGATACGCATTAAGAATGACTATTCAAACACGATAACGACTTATCGTTAGTAGAATCGACACCGTCGGTGGTTTAGATGATTGTGACTCTGTCACGTATAAACTACCGAAAGCAACGCACCCAAAATATGGAGATAATCTCTAGAAAGTATGTCACTAGTTTGTCTCGCACGTTCCCATGGCAACGGGCCTAACAGACTCATAATTCACAGGAATTGCGACCTTATGCTCAAGAAAAATGATCGCTTTTCAATTGAAATCGAAAAGCTAGTTCTAAATAAATAATTTTGGATTTTATTTCAAAGTTAATATGAATGATTTTTGCTCGGACAAAGACAATAACGGAGTTGCGTGCGTTTTTGTAGTTGCAGTAATTTGTATGATGTCTCCGTATCACTCAGGTTGTACTTATTTCGTTATGGGAAGGTGGTTAAAGCGTGCTGTTGATATGGATGTTCTAAATATACCCAACGTAATGAAAAAAATCTTTGTGTATTAATAGAAAATTAATTGTACAATGTAGTACCTAATGTAGGTCGCCGTTTGGTTCCAAAAAAGTCTATTTTAATTTGTATTTCAGTAAAATAATAAAATATGGTAAAATTCTCTAACAAGTCTGTAAAAAAATTAATACAATTTACAGAAATTGTCTTATGCTATGTGGGATACATTTTTACGCTATACCGTGTGAATAATTTGTGCATTAAAGTATTATTGTTTTGTACATAGGTACAATACAAGTATATAGATACTTGTACATAAAGAGTGGGTGGCAACAGTCAACTTTAACCTGTGAAGAAAAAGTCTAGTCAACGTCAAAGTTGACTGGTGCAACTCAAAGGGTTTATCAAATACGTCGAAATTTTATTTGAATTTGCAGATAAAGTATTCGTTATGTAGTAAACACCCCAAGCAAGCGTTAGAACATGTAGAATCCTGTGAAGCCAGCGTCTCCAAACCGAAGCACGATTCAGCTATCTACAACCAAATCTTCAGTGATATCGGAAGGTAGCTTAGTTCGAAATTCCTTTGTCAAGAGATCTTATCTTAGAACCACTGACCCGCATCCTAATAGATATTACAAGCGTTGCGAATTGTCTACACCAGCGGTTTTTTAACTTTTTTGATAATTTTTTTTTATGATAATCTTATATGGAGATTCCAATCAAATATCGAATTGTACAAAACAAGTTATTGAATTAAGATTTTATTATTATTACTAGCTTTAGCTCGCGGCTTTGCACGCGCCATTTTCATTTCTTAAAAGGAATCGAAGTAAAATTTCAGTTATTCTTTTATCATGTATTCTAAGACTGGTAAAATTTATTTATTACTATGATTCAAATTTGTTTTTTTTTTGTCATCTTTAGTTCAATTCCCCTTTTCCCGCTACGATTTCCGCTACGTGTCTCGTTCCGAAATTTGTAAATATAGATCACCTCCAAAATAACGGTGCTTCATACAAAATTGTAACCCCTATTTTAAACCTATAAGGATGCAACTACAAATTTAAATTAAAAATGTCATGTGTCTCACTTCAAAAATGACAAAGTTTCATACAAACTGGCGACCCTTATTTCACGGACGGAATTTCGAAATATCCTTTCGTAGTGGACGTTTCCTAGTCACAATCTACCTTCCAGCCAAAGTTCATCTTCGTAGGCTCAGTAGTTTTCGAGATTTCGTGATATATGAGTGAGTGAGTGAGTGATTTTCGCTTTTGAATATATAGATTATTTTGAAGCTACTTGACATGGCTTTCCCAAGAGACTAGAAAGATAAATAGTATTATTTTAGTAGTACATTCGTGTGCTGCATCAGCCGCAATGGTCGTATCATAACTCAGCGACATTTTTACTATCGCTTTAGAAGTAGGAGCGAACGCTACAATATGGAGTTCTTCAAAAATGTCGGCACAGTTAGGGATATTATTTTATTATTCATTGTTTTTCATTATTTTTTATTTTATTATTCATTGCTGATATAGACTTTCAACAAAATTCATATTTTACAGTTTTAACTAGCTAGTAACATGAAAAATAAATTTAATTTAATTTGACGACCTCGGTGGCGCAGTGGTAAAGTTCTTGCCACTGAACCGAGAGGTCCCGGGTTCGATCCCCGGTCGGGTCATGATGGAAAACGATCTTTTTCTGATTGGCCCGGGTCTTGGATGTTTATCTATATATGTATTTGTTATAAAATATAATATCGTTGAGTTAATATCCCATAACACAAGTCTCGAACTTATTTTGGGGCTAGCTCAATATGTGTGGTTTGTCCTCATTTATTGTTATTATTTATTATAATTGAATATCTCCACTCGAATGCGTGTTTCATGTTATAAATATGGTCACTTGTGTATTCTTTCAGTATCAAATGTTTTGAGAACCACTGGTCTCCATACAATGATTGTTTAGAATAGTTGTAGTACAAGAGTCAACGTAAATGTTAGTCAAGGCACACAGCAAGGTACTGCGTTATCACTTATCAGCGGTCACTGAACCCTGAAGCTTATCAGCCGCAGATGACATCCTTGTTCAAACTTTCCATTTGTACGAGGGTGGCCGCGAGAAACTTTCCTTTCTGCATTTTGTGACTCAAGTTTGTTCATTGGGTCGTTTTTCACATGTTTTATTTAACCTTAACATAAGGGCGAAAATGTTTATGCCCAGGCGCACACCCATCTCTGCGTCTTTCGCACAGTATATTATAAAATTCAGTATATTACAAAACCCGCATTAATTACATGAAATTTAATGATCCCTAGATGTGATTGAAATTTAATTTATTTTGTTTGTATTGGGTTTATTTTAATATACGGGTTTATTGTCATTGATTTACTGCGTCAGACGTCGTCGTTAGTTTTAAAAGAAATTTTATATAAAAAAATCAGTGAAAGAAATTAGAACATTTATATATTTTTTATTGATATTAAAAATACTTTTCTTTGTTGAAAATAATGTCATCCGAATAGTTTCGGCCAGTAGCAGTAGCGGTAGCGGTAGCCAATTCATAACTTACCATTTTTTTCGTATTCGGACAGGTAGTTGTAGAGATTACCGCATTCAAATAAACATACATTACATTTCTGTCGTCTCACAGTTACCGTACGGAGTCTGATATAATTTCGCTAGTTAATTTGACCCGTTTTTGAAATTTCACAGGCATATGCAAAATTAGATCACAGTGCAATATTGGGCAGTGGATTCTAAAATAAATTGAAGCGTAAGAAAAAAACTTATAAATGCGACAGTTCGGAGGTTAGTGCGTGTTATTACTTAGTATGTTAATCAGTCACACAAAAACTATGGATTTCGATAGAACCTACAACATGAGGTATTCTTATTGCGTAGTCGGTAGTGCAAATCCTAACTATCATAATCAATATTATAAATGAGAAAGTAATTTTGTTTGTTACCTCTTCACGCTCTACTCAACCAATCTTCTAGAGTTTTTGCATAAATGTAGTTTAAAGTATGGAGAAGACCAGACATAGGGTACCTTTCATCCCGGAAAAAACTATTTTCCCCGTGGTATTTGCGAAAAACCTGTAATCTATTATAGGTGGCGTTAAATGCACGTTTTATAACTTAGTAATAGAAAAAAACACTAGATGGCGCTGTGTGTATTTTAAACCCACTTTACATATACAAAACTCTTGCGTTACAGAGTGACTGACTGACAGACAACGCACAGCCGAAACTACTGGGCGTAGAAAGCTGAAATTTGATGTGTAGGTTCCTAGGACAATGTAGGGGAGCACCGAGAAGGGATTTCCTGATATTCATTCCCACGCGAAATTGATTTTTACTCACATACGAAGTTGTGGGCAAAAGCTAGTACGATGATATAACCCGTTCCCGAGGGCATTTATGCTGGCGAAGCCGCGATTAAGCTAGTAGGGAATAAACTAAATTGTTGTAAATAATCGTCACTAATTGGCGCAACATAGTTCGTAAGCAAACTCCGATACTTTATCGCCGAGCTATCTCGGCAACTACACGGGTAATCCGAGTGAAGTTAGTTACATAATTAGTGGTGAAGTTAGGCGCGCTGACTGCCACCTGCGAAGTTGGTCGTTTAGTCGTACATACATCAACATAGTATGCCTATACGCACGCTGTATGTATATCCCGTTGTATGCATACTTAATTGTATTTCATGATTAAAATTTCTGCTAATGGTCCATTACTTAGGGAACAGTTCCTCTTTAAAGAACACAGGATAGGCAGATGTGAACAGAAGATGTTGATATAGCATACAATATTACTAAAAACTAGCATTCAATCTAAACACAGCCATTAAGTCTTAACCACGATAATATATTAGGCCGTTCGACATTGGGGCTGGGAGCATCAAGAAGTTTCTTAAGCTTGCCTAGGTCTGTATGACCTAGGCATTGTAAACATTATGCATAATCTAGTCTAGATAAAATAGACATTAACAAGGTATCTGGATCATTATGCGAAGATTCAAAGTTGGTTGGAAAGTCCATTAAATAGAATATGAAATTATAAAAAAAACAAATTCAACCATCATAAAACCTAAAATTTTGTAACAACTTTGACGTATTTGCTGTAAACTTTCGTATACAGTTGAGAGACACATACAGCCAGCAGGTAACATTTCTGACAGATCTATCTTAATGTCCTATAATCCTTTCACATAATTCACATTAATTAAGTACTATCTGCCTTTAAAATAATTAATCTCTCGTGTGGTTATGTCATTTTATGAATGATTTTAGAAATGATTCCTTCCTCAAGAAAGTTGACAGTGCGGTCGCAGCGGTCGAGACGCTCTGAGAACCACCTGGGTACAACCTGAGCATATATATTTTTATCTTGACTTCTTGGCATCACCTGTTTCACCCGCCCAGACTAACGCGATTGCGGCTCTACCAAACTCCGCTTAACTTCCAGCCGTAGTTAGATTACTGAATTTCAGATAGTTCCGCTTCTATATTACCTATGTGACTATATGGTGGGATTACTATGTGGAGAAGGAGTACAGTTGGAGATTTCTATTGTTAGAGGCAGAGAAGCAAAAAAAAAAAAAAAGAAAGAAAGAAAGAAAACATTTATTTGCCAAAAACATGAGTACAAATAGACAAATTGATGTCAAAATGAATTAGACCTACACGTTTTACCGAATATAGGTATGCAAATATAAATAAATAAAGAGGAGCATGCTATCCACTACAAATACAAAACAAAAAAAGAATTATAATGTATACTAGCACTAAATTCTATCCGAGTCTATCATTAAAGAAATCATTTAAAGTATAATAACATTTATCAGTTAATAAAGACTTGAGGTGCTTTTCAATAGATTTAAATTTAAGCTTTTATATTGATTTGTAATTTTGTTGTAAATTTTCGGTGCCATACATACTATGCTATTACCAAAATAGATCTTTGAGAGGATAGATAAAATTAATGATGGCATTTGATCGTGCAAAATGTAGAAGTTTCATGTCAAGCGGGATGAATATTGGGACAAGAATTAAATAAATATAAATAAATAAATATATTGGGACAAATCACACAGATTGAAATAGCCCCAAACTAAGTTCGAGACTTGTGTTATGGGATACTAACTCAACGATACTATATTTTATAACAAATATACATATAGATAAACATACAAGACCTGGGCCAATCAGAAAAAGATCATTTTCCATCATGACCCGACGGGGATCGAACCCGGGACCTCTCGGTTCAGAGGCAAGCACTTTACCACTGCGCCACCGAGGTCGTCAAATCGCACCATGCCTTTTGATTTCAAGTAACAAGATGAATCCATGACAAGTTCAGCCTTTCTTATTGTTGTTAATTTCAAAGTGCAAGCTTACTGTTACTCCTTATTAATGAGCTAGAGGATTTGCCCTGTCTCCGTCTGCTTTGCTGGTATTAACGTAAATTGCATCCGCAATTCTGTTTCAAGGTGGTTTTAATTAGAAAGTCTTAGCTGTTGTTGCTTTTGAATGTTCTTAGTTTAAAATGAAGTGTTATGCAGATAAATTCTACTATCTAATATTATAAATGCGAATGTTTGTGAGGTTATGTTTGTTACTCTTTCACGCAAAATCTACTGGACCGATTATTATGAAATTTGGTACACGGGTAGAATATAACCTGGAATAACACATAGGGTACTTTTTATCCCGAAATTCCCACGGGAGCGAAGCCCCTGGACGCGGCTAGTATTCATATATATCTTGTAGAAAATCTTATCAATATTTGTATGCTATATATCCCATCCCACTAATATTATAATGGCGAAAGTTTCTATGTTTGTTACTTCTTCACGATCAAACAGCTGGGCCAATTTTTATGTCATATTGAGGTAGCTGATTGGATTAATACATATAGGGTACTTTTTGTCCTGGACGTTCGATATTCCTATAGGGCCAAAAGGTCTGATATCATTACGCTTTAAATATATGACGTTACTGAGCACATAAAAACATATGTTTTTCAATAATTACGCGGGTAACACCGCGTGGTGCAGTTGGTATAAATATATAGCGCACTCTCTCTATCTCTTTCTCGTTAGCACCTGAATAGTAAAAAGTTGAATTTTCCGAATACAGTCGACGTCCATTTATACGTTTACCTGTTACAATGGGTGCGGTGTACCCGGGCGCTGGGCATTAGGGGGCGCCGCTCGCGATCTTTTTTAGTCGATCGATACAGAGGATACTGATTGTACATGAGATATAGGCGAAGCATTTAACCGTGTTATTTAAACAAAATTAATATGTAGAACATTATGTAGCTATTTACAACTAAATTCTCTCAAACACCAGCTATTTAAAAATAGAGAGATCACGACCGCATCGCGTAGACGTTAGACAAACTTTGTAAGAGCCGGCGTGAACCGCCTCTTAACTAGTTCCGACTGGATCTAGCTAGAACTTACTGGTTACCTTTGCGGTATGGTTCAGAATATCGGTTCCAATCGCACTGTTTTCTTCGATGTTGTTTTTCTGATCAGATCGTATTGACATTTAGTCTAGAAAAATGTTTGCTTTCCATTAGTCCCATAAAGATCCGCCATATATTTTTTTAATATGTTCTATGTTGAGCCCAAATCAATCAAGATAAAGTTATATGTTAATTTGGACATAGCTCACTTACATTTTTGTTATTATTATCCTTACATATTATAAAACAAAGTCTCTGCCGCGTCTATCTGTGTGTCTGTTCGCGATAAACTCAAAAACTACTGCACTGATCTTCGTGTGGTTTTCACTAATGGATAGTGAGTGGTTCCTGAGGAAGGTTTATGTGTATATAATTTATTGTGATTTTACCCGAGTGAAGCCGGGACGGGCTTATAGTATGTATATAAATGCCGTTTTGTTCTTGGAAATTATCGCATACTTATTGAAACAATTTTGGACTAGCGAGATTATGTTGTATTTTAATAAAAATACTTGGAAAATATTGTCTCTGTCTTAATTCCGTTGTCAGAAAAAAAAATGGCAAAAATGTTGGCTTTTAATCGCACATTTTTCTAAATATTATTTTTTGTTTCAGGTAATCCATTATTATAATATATCGAACGCGCATATTGCACCCAAATATAATAATTTTGGTAAGTTGTGATTACACGACCTAACTCATATTATAAATACAAAGTAAGGTTGTTTGTTTGTTAACTTTTCTACTAAACCAATGTTTTTGAAGGGTACCTTTCATCCCGAAAGAATTTTTCCCATGGGAAATTCACGTTTTATATTCAGCAGAAGTTTGTAACTAGCACTATTTCTTGTCTTTCTAGATATTTTAAAATTAGTAAAAAAATACTTCTTGTAACAAAGAAAAAAATACGTGTGTGGTAATTTCTCAAAAATCATCCCCTAACTCCTTAAAACTTCAGGAGGTGACAGTTTATACGGCAATAGTGACGACGGCCATCGCTACGAGGTCAATAAATAATTATTTATTTCTTTTCTTCTAGAAATAAAAAATAAATAAATAAAGAAAACAAAAAAAAAAATTGTGGGACTAAAGATGTGCAACAGTAAAACATGTCTTGGCAATATTTTTACATGAAAATGTTTTTGGTGGGATTTCATTTATTATTGTAAGTTGGTTTTGTAACCTTATGGTTGCATACGTTTTACCAACCGTTTTGTTACCGTCACGTAGACTTCGTAGGCATTCGTTATCTTATTTCTAGAGTAAAGAAACGGCCATGCTACACGTTTTAACTAGATTGTAGAGGTGTAGGTGTGTAGGTAAACTTAGGGCGCATATGTCAAGAATCTTGGGTCTACTGTTGAGATCTGACCACTTTTTCATAAATTTTGGCTAAAGTGTAGAGTTGTGAAGCAAACTAGACTCGTCTTGGCAACATTTTTACATGAAAATGTTTTTGGTGGAATATTATTTTCTTTTAAATTATTTAAAAATATAAATGTCTATTTGTTTAAATGAATATTTATTTGGAGTAATAAAAAAAAGTTTTGTTTTTATTTTCATTTAAAGTTTAAGTTAAGCATCCCTTATGTATTTCTAAATACATACATAAAACAGGTCTAGCTTATGTAAGTCTGTCTGTAAGTAATCCAAGGATGTCTACAATCGTGCAAACCTTATGGTGACTTTGAACTCGACGTGTATCACAGACCATTTACGTGTATCTACGAGTGTTTCTGACACATTCCTTTTATAGTGCCTATCTGTTCGGTTATATAATTTACTAGCTGCGCCCGGGGGCTTCGCTCTCGTCGGAATTTTGGGCTAAATAGCGCACTGTGTGTTATTCTAGGTTATATTGTACTATTTACCAAATTTCATAACATTCGGTCCTGTAAATTTTGCGTGAAAGAGTCACAAACATACACACATATATAATCATAAACTTTCGCATTTGTAATGGTATAAGGGTAATATAGTAAACTTAAAAATAGATGAATTCCCCTAAAAATATATAATTTTCATAACCATTGAGTGTTAAGAATCAAAAGGAACATCCACCATTCCATTGCACCAGCCACGCTGTAATTTGCGTAAAAGCATTGCCCATTTACATAAATTGAAAACTATGGAATAAACTTCCTGCGATGAAAGAAACGACTTCTTGAAAGACCGTCAACGCTCCTCTAGTATTGCCGCTGTTTATGGGTAGCGATGAGCACTTGCCATCCGGTGACCAACACACCAGACAATACAGTCGTATCGGCCAAGAATATACAAAAATTTACCAAGTTATTCAGTTAACCGAGATCTATTGTGTTAAGTTTAACTTATTCTATGTTAGTGTATGTATTTAACCAACGATAAAGTAAATTTTATGAGGTGGCCGATTACAACACACCCCATATCTATCGCAATGACCTTCAGAATGAGTTTAATATTTTTATTATATATTAAGGATTCAGGTAAATATTCAAACTTCAATTTCTTTTGACTCACCGCTCTTATATCTAATTATACATTTCACACGAAAACCGCTTTTACCGTGCCGTCTTCATGTAAATATTTACCCAGTGGCGTAGCTTGCTAACGATAGGCCCAAGTGCATTTATTGGGAGGCCCTACCCAATATGACATGGCTTTCCATTGAGACTACGACATGAAGTTCATCAAAATAATTATTCCGCGCTATTGTATGTTGCGGTGACCACTTTCCATCAGATGGACGTTACCTGTTTAGTAGCGTACTTTGTAGTACTTACTATCCTATTTACTGTATGTTTCTTGTTTTATATAAACTGTTAAATACGCTGTTTAAGTTTCGTTATAGGAAATGACCAGCTTTTTCTCGGTTACGTCCACGCGAATTTTGTTTTTCATCCGCTTCTCTTCTTTTTAATGGTGTTATAAGTTTAACTTGTCTGTCTGTGTATCTGTTTGTGGCATCGTTAGCTCCCAAACGGATGAACCTTTTTTTTTTTCATTTAGTTTTTTATTTTTATTTTATTTCATAGACAATTTTGTCACGAGTGTTCTTAGCCATGTTTCATGAGAATCGGTTCAGCCGTTCAAAAGTTGTAGCGAAATGAATATTGATAGTCGTGGTTTTTTTTTAATTTGTTTAACAAATAAACTTGTTTCAATAATGTAATTATTTTATATCTTAAATTAATCTTATTTATTATATGTTCATTGAATTTAAAGATACTAAATTAAAAAAAAAAATTGGCAACTTTAATACGGGTCTCTCCATGAGTTTGATGGCCCGTGCGCACTGACCGTTTTGCCCTTCGATAGCTACGCCGCTGTCCCGGGCGGACCCGGGATCTTTTGTATGTATGTTTGGTGCCCTACATCCATCAGAGGGAAGGTAAACGGGTGAATTTGTTATTTATGTCAAGCTTCTATACGTAATGGCAAGAAACGGTATGTAAATGTATGGCTACCTTATTTGGGTATAAGAATTATCGTTTTGGCAAATATCCTGAGACCATTTAAAATTATTGTGTTTCTCCTTCAGCTCGTTAGGTATTCGGCATTTTTAGTTGTTACACCATTGGCGCGTGTATCATCCTTGACGACATCAAGCCAGGAATTGGGTTTGCCCGGTCTCCTAGGACCAGGCCTCATAGCCACACATTTGTTCATTAAGTAATTTGTTGGCTTACGCAAGACGTGGCCGTACCAGCGTAGACGGCACTCCTGTTTGTGAATTAAAATGGCTGATAATGAGCGCGTTCCCATTAGTCAATTGCTCGGCAACGTCTTCCGTCACGTTGATATCCGTCGACGGATCAACGCGGAAGAACGTAGAAAGTTTCGACGTACGTCAACTCAGTCATGTCAGTGTCAAACCCTATAGAAAACAACGGTGCGTGACGGAGCAATGGGAACGCGCCCTTATAGCAAGCACTAATTTAAATTTTAGTATGCCCAAAAAGATGCATGGTTTAGTTCCATATCGCTTAACTATATATTTATTACAAGGTGTCTATATGTACGAGTACTTGACCTGTTCTGAGTAACCTCACAAAGTTTTTTCCTTAGCGAAGAAAAATATTCGCCTTGAAAAAGTAGTTTGTCACGTCCAGACCTAAAAAACTTTTCTAGCCCAGAATCTGGACATTCGATCCCACAAATCCCACCAATGTTAAGACGTCCGGGACGTGCATCCGATAAACAAACGTGCCGATTACTATTCGCAGACTGTCCGGACCGTACGTCCCCTGAACTCATTGAATGCCCGTGTGCTTCGTTCAAACTACTCACCTATTTAGTGGCAAGTCTTATAGGAAGTATCAAGAGTTAGGGTTGCACCAGTCGACTTCGACGTCGACTTTAGCCTGCACGCCACCACCGCCGATTAAAGATTATAGACAGATAGACAGATTTTAATCGTACTTTGCGTTGTTCGGCGCAGGTTGAGGGTTAATAAACGAACTTGCTGGTACTTTTAGTAGGTCGGAAAGGTAATCCTTAAACTGATTGAATACTCTCGTGCGTCGTCTCTCTTCCGTCTCTCATCCGCCTCTTCTGATATAGTTTTTCTCCTTCGTATTTGCGAGCTTTGCCACAATCAGTTTTACGCTTCACAGTCAACGACTTTCTGGAATACAATGTCAACAAAATTTAACAATGGAACCGAACTGAGTAAGATACGTAATTGAGACAAGTAATAGAGATCTCGCGTTCACATTTACCGCAGTAAGTACCGTGCAAGTGAGACTTCCGATCCAACGATCCTCAAGGAGTCTTGCGGAATTTACGCGCGTTATCGCTCGAGTGATATACAGCTGCTGCTGTGATTGTTTGAAATCCGGTGCACTATTTCTAATCACATACAGAAAATACGTGGCGAAGATCTGGGATAAATCTAGTCAACAATTGAAAAGGTCTCTAAAATGCTCGGACATATTTATTTATTAGCTGCGGCCCGGAGCTTCGCTCCCGTGGGAATTTCGGATAAAAATTACCCTATATGTAATTCCATATTATATTCTTACCCGTGTACAAAATCACAATCATTCCCGTAGACTTTGCGTGAACGCATTCGCATTTTGTGTTGCGTTGCGTTGCTGCGTTGTAATTATATTGTATTGTATTGTAAACCGAATCTGTTAAGTAAATAGCTGAGAACATAAAGAAAAAGATAAGGCAGATTTTTTTTCAAATTTATCTTGCCATAGAATTACCCTTTTTTATTATCTCAGTGGATAGATACGTCCAAGGGGAGCAACGTTTGTATGTAACATTTTTTCAGAAAGTCATCCCTTAACTATCTTTTGCCTTTCGCGCATAAGTCTTTGCGCGCAAACGTCTTGCGCGCATATGGCTTTCACGCATGAGTCTGCGCGCAAATGTCTTTGCGCGCAAGCGTCTTTGAGCACAAGTGTCTTTGCGCGCAAGCGTTATTGAGCGCAAGTGTCTTTGCGCGCAAGCGTTATTGAGCGCAAGTGTCTTTGCGCGCAAATGTCTTTCGCGCATGTGTCTTCTGCGCAATTTTTTCCGCGCAAGTTTCCTGATACGCTTTCGCATTTATTAGATTAATAGGATAATAGGATTGACAGGCCGATTCGGACGTTCAATAATCTATTTGGATTATGCTCGTAGTAATTGCAATGTCCTTATATATCTATAAATATAATTCGATATCATGCCACACATTTCATATCAAAGCAAAGCTCAAGTATTTTCTAACGCATTTTTCATATGATTAAGGAGACGCGGGTGAAGCTGCGGACAGCTTGTAAAAATAATCATTAAATAACTGTAGCCAGTAGGTACATGTTACAAAGATCTACTCTTTCTTAGAATCTGTAATACATCCAACTTACACAGCGGGAACCTATCAAGCGGGCTCAACAAAGTTCATCAAAGTGTTAGTAAGTTAGATCTGTTGAAAATGTTTGCAACTGCAGCAGAGATGCAGCCATTTTGTTTTAAATTTTTTTCAATAGTATAGTGAGTATTCATTATGTTATCATTATAAATGGCCGATTCTCAAAAAGCACTGCCGCTTGCCGATTGTATTCGCATTAATTTAAATTACATTGCTGTCGAGTCAAATAAAAGCGAGTTTTTCAACAGCTATCCAATATCTAAAATAATTAACCTGGCAATGTCACAGTAAATCTTCATTTGTAGTAGTCTAGGTCTGCGGAGGATACGCTATTTCATTACCACGACGCTCCCATTTATTGTATGATATCTCATTACTGGTACAAATTAAAGTTGGCTACAGAAGTGGCAGTCTCAGGGATTCTTCACTCAGATGGATCGTAACGTAAAGTAAATTTATCGCAGGTTCGAATCCTATTCGTGCCACATGAGTTTTAATATCAATCTGACTCATCTTTGCTTCTATGCTAGCTTTGTGTGGAAACCTGCACACTGGTTTGACCACGACCCTCAGCCATGAGGAAATACGGCTATGAAGAGAGAGA
Source organism: Plodia interpunctella (assembly GCF_027563975.2). Lineage (NCBI taxonomy): Eukaryota > Metazoa > Arthropoda > Insecta > Lepidoptera > Pyralidae > Plodia > Plodia interpunctella. The sequence goes on along the minus strand of NC_071303.1, from coordinate 10,311,408 downwards.
GAACTGTTGTTTATAACAACCGGCCCAAGACAGATATTTATGGAAGAAATTAAATGAAATGCTGTTTTATAATTAGTAGGTTCGATACGACGAGGACAAAAGACTTCTTGGGATTAAAAATCAAATTTCGACTCGGATAATTCCAATATACTCCAATATGCGATTTGGGACCAATTTTTTTATTTAAATCAATTTAATTGGGTATTTATGATTTAGTTTTACTTTTAGGTTCATTCAGTTGTTATATAATTGTATATTTTTTCATTATAAATAAAGATCGATAGTGTAAAAAAAATTGCAATTAAATAAAAGTTTTGTAGTTACGTCATATACGATATAACCTTCCGTAAAATTAATGTTTTGTACCAGTTCTTAGTTCCAATGAGTTTGGACTGGACTCTCCTGGGGGTTAGAAGTATTTATTTCACGTACTCTCGATAAACAACCTCGTGAAGGTGGTCATTTGAAGGAGACCAATAATTCTTGGATAAAACTAGCGGCCCGTTCCGGCTTCGCTCGCGTAAACCTTTCTTAGGAATCGCCGCACTATCTGTTAGGTGGAAACTGTATACAAAAATCCGTCCAAATGTCCGTTGTTGAGTTTATCGCGTTCAAACAAACAGACGCGACAGTGGATTCCTTTTTATAATATGTAAGGATATGTTGAAGTAGAGAAAATAGCAAAAATATTGGTGCGAAACTAAATGGAAACTACTGAAGTTGGTAAAAAAAAAGGTCTAGTGTCTAGCGCTCAGTGTGGCTTGTAATTTATGCGGCAGAGGAAGAATACTTATTGCGGGGTTGGGGGAGGGGGAGGGCGTTACAAGTAATAAAATTATTAGCGAGTTTTTATTCGCATCACCCGGATTGTTAGGGATCGCTCACACTCGGGTCGTTAGCTAAATCCAAACGAAATTTTATCGAAATCGGTCCAGCGGTTTATCCGTGAAAGCGTAACAGACAATCTTACGTATTACTATGTATAAGTGATCAACTATATATCATTTTAGAAATTTAGATTTAACTAAAATACTTTTATCTCCAGTTGGGAAAATCTAACTGAAATGTTATCTATTATGTAAAAGAAGTTAACAATGTAAACTTGTCTTTAATTTCGCCTCTCCGAAACACAGACAGAAGTTTAACCGTGGTTAAACTTCAACTGAACACTTATCTAGATTGTTTTAAACGTAAGTTAGACTAAAGAGAAACCATCTTACGCTGTAAGATGGTTTTTCGGAAAATGTTAACGTTTTAGTTTTTATTAATCAAAACAGCTGTTTCTCGGGCGTAGATTGTAAAAGCTAAGCAAGAGAAAGGGTAGGGACAGGAAACCAGGTAGAGCATTGGGTTAAATAGTATTATAGTGACACAAATCGCTGCTGGAGATACCCAATTTGTCTCGGTTTTCATGACATTGCTAAGGTATATCCGTGCTAGACCGTTGAGGAGATCCCACGTCTGGAGCCGTTCGTGGGTGTATCATCAGGTCATGCTTATCATAATAATGCACTGACATCCAAACTAAACGTGTGTACAAAATTTCAGCTCAATCGGTTGAAGATATCTGCTTCAAACTTGAGTTACAAGATTCCACCCGAGACATAGGAACATAGCGACACACATTGCAAGATAACTAAAAGCTTATAAAAAACAAATCAAGCTATAACGATAATGTTCTATCTTCGCAAATAGATTTGTCCGTCTTTTTGTAGTGTATACTCTGAAACACTCGATTCGAGTTTAAACTACTCGATTTCAAAGTGTTAAGAGTAGCTAATACATGTACAGCTGACTTGGCCATGGGTTTCCGACCTAGAGTAGGACCACGTACAACTTCTGTAGCCTAATGTCCATTGTGCCCTACACTGGATGCCCCGGGTTCGATCCCTGGTATGGTCGAGTTGTAAATTGATCTTTTGCAGATTGACACAATTGTTTTTGGATCTTGAATTGAATGTTTATCGATGTATAATATAAGTATCTTTATCATTACATAGTATAAAACAAAATCGCTTCCTGCTATCTGTCCTTTTGCATGCTTAGATCTTTAAAACTAATTGTTTGTAAAAAAAAATGTCAGTATTTTTAGTAAAAATGTTTTACTTGCTAGCGCGTCCTCTACAACAATTAAGCAAAAGCTATGCTAACGCCCTATTCAAGTACCAATTCACTAACTTTCCCTCAATGTGTTCGACGGAGTGTCTGTATGTCTGTTGTCGTTTTCTGTCGATTAAGTATCAATGGGCGAAATACGGGTTTGCATTTCACATTTTCACTATCGAGTCGATTCGATCGAGTGAGATTCAAATTCAAATTCAAATTCAAATCATTTATTCAGAAATTAGACCTTCACAGGCACTTTTTCTCGTCAATCTTTAAATTTATAGTTATTTCTCACAAGCTAGAAACTACTGGCATTTCGGAACGACCACTGCTGAGAAGAAATGCCGAAAGAAACTCATTTGAACAGTGTTGGTCCCTATCATGCCAGATCGGCTTACCATTATTGTTTCTTACAAAAAAAAAAAAATTTTTTCTTTTCTTTCTAATAATATATAAAAGTACATAATGTACATAGTCAAAAGGTATATCAAAACAGGTTATGATTGTGATCCGAGTGCTGATTATAATATATATATATATATATATATATATATATATATATATATATATATATATATATATATATATATATATATATATCGATGTGAAACACAATTAACTTACATGAAAATATATGAGAAACGAGATGACCAGTTCCCTCTGGCAGCACCCGTTCACGAGTTGACGCATGGGACAGCCATCGCGTAGCTCAACCATAATAGAGGGAACCTCACGACCCGGCCCACGCAAGCACGAGACGCAGCTAACCAATCACAGTGCGACATTGTGACACGACGACATCCATTCCGCAATGTGATTGGTTAGCTGCGTCTCACTGCGAATCGATTCGATAGTGAGATGTGAATAGCTCAAAGTACGCACGCACGTACGCATTCTTTACCTTGTAATCCGTATCCTTAAATATTATAAAAGAAAATCATCTGCCGCGTCTGTCTGTCTGTTCGCGATAAACTCAAAACTACTGCACAGATTTCCATTCGGTTTTCACCAATAGATAGTGTGGTTCCGGAAGGTTTAAGTGTATAATTTATTACGTTTTTACCCGAGCGAAGCCGTGTTTTATTAAATTGGACTTACGTATTTTCAAAAAATATAAAGCGAATTTTTTACTATATCCAAACATGCGCATACATAAATATTAATATAAAATAGTAGTTACTTTGATGTTAACTTACTTGAAAATATAAATGTTACTGAATTATGGAATTTTGTCCTTTTTGGGGCATATAAATATAACATATATTTTAAAAGGCCAGTGCGAATCCTTGTGAAGCAAGTATGTATCACAAATATGTGGAGTTTTAACATCGTGTACACGCGCGTATCCACGTACACGTTACAATTCCTTACAAAAAAACGCAAAAAAAATGTCAGTTCCCTTCGTCTCGTCCTGCGTATCCGTCTGCCGAGATTTTTTCTCACGAACATTTAGATGTCGAAAAGTTAAAATACTAAAATCCCTTAAGTATTTCCTATACGGTATACGATCCCTTTTATCTGTGTAAAATCAAACTCGTACACTAACCCGATGAAAATATTCCAACTAGACTAAAATATTTTCACGAAAATAAATTACTTATTGCGAAAAAAACTGACTTTATTTGAACATAATCAATTTTTTCACGATGACATTTTGCGTAAACAACTTTCTGACTTTCTGCGTCGAGACAATTTGAATGTTTATGTCTATTGACGATAGATATATCCAATACATTAATATTCACTCGCGATAAGCTATAGAAGAGTAATTATTAAAGCAGACAACAGTGAAAATCAATAGTAATTTGCATATGCGGGACGCGAGCACAGGACCCAGTCACGTCTGCTATTGTATCAATGTGCTCTGCGAAATACTCCCATCACTTTTGAGACATTTATTCTTGTAGTTAAGACTTTCCGCCTGTCTTCGAAAAGTCTTGAATCCTAATCGTATCACATGAGTTTGTGTACCAATCGGACTCATGTATGGTAGTTTTCATACACTGCACACTGGTTGACAGTTTAAGTACACTAGTGTCGTATGCGATTACATGCCAATAGACACGGTTGGTAGTCATAATAATAATTTTTATTTAACAAAAATAACTACAATGGTGTTTCATAACCTAAAAAAATCTAACTACACGAAAGGAAATGAATCTGTGACTCCTACACTAGCCCTAAGCCTGTCCCATGGGTCATGCCAGATGCCTTTTGGCCACTTGAATGAAACCAGTGTAAGCAATGAAAACACTAGAAAATAAAGAAATATTTTAAGAAGTCAATGTGTTACTTTGGGGCTAGCTCAATCTGTGTGATTTGTCCTAATATATATTAATATATATATTATTATTACTCTTCAGCCAGTACAAACATCTTGAAACATTTCTGTTAAGCGTCCCGGTGCTCTGACGCTATATGGATGGGGAAGTTTTCAATAAATCGCTCAAATAAAACGAACTGTTTATTCAAGAATACCGCACCGTACCGTTTACGCAAGGAATAACCGGCAATGTACATCGAAACCTTTGTAGTTCGTCAGATTTTTTGTTGATAATGTATAACCGCCGTTATGTTTATTCAGATGAAAGATCTTGGATACAAACTTATTCTTATACTAATATTTATAGACTAATATTTATATAAATCGAATTTATATGAATCGAAATAATATTTATATAAATTATATGAATCGAAATTCCCAATTAAAATAATGGCGAATAACAATTAATAATTTGTGTTGTAAATCAAATGGATTCTAAGAATTTCTGATTATGCTATTCTCAAGACTTGGGCCCCTGGTTGTCGACAGCGTTTCATTACCACTCCAGTCAGATTGCACAGATTATGCATGCACAAATAGAAGAATTCTCGTGTTTCTTTCTGCTTTTTGAGTTTTTCGCCGGCCAATGGACAAATTAAAAGCGTAACTTGGAAAATTTCTTCTAGCTTCTTTTATTTTATATACAATTTTGTAATAATGAACATTTAAATAGAAGTCGCGTCGGTCTGCCTGTATGAACGTGATTAAACTCAAAAACTACCGTACGGATTTTTGTACGGTTTTCACCAATTGATATGTGATTCTTAAGGAACAATGTCTTTAATTTAGTTCCACTTGTAACATTTACGCTATTAAAAGCCTTTTTTATAAATCACAGTAGATAAATTAGCATACGAGTATATGGCATGGTAAGCAACCATCACAGTCCATGGTCACCAGCCATCCAATAAGAGTCATTGATGCATTGCCAACTTATAAGACAGGGATGCGCCCTATCTTTCTTGGTCCTTTTATTACGTTAAAGATTGGTGAATTGGTTTGGTATCGGAATAATAGGAAAGTAACACAGGCCGCGGACAACAGCTAGTAACAAATTCAAATAGTGTTTTGTGCAACTTTCTTGTTTAATATAAATTACAGTCGGTCCTATAAAACGAACTGTTACAGAAGGCGTAAACTCCATAACTCTAACGGCTTTTTACAGTTTTAAAACTGATCCTTATGTAATAGTACTAAGGTTGATTCTAAGTTAACTTTCTCCAAAACATCCTGTTAAAGGTGGCAGTGGACGGTCAAGTACGATTGCTTAGTATTTAATGTTAGCTAATTATAGTATTGCTAGATTGCTTACAAAGTTTCATATAAGCTACATTCATGTTTTTGTTATTAATGAATGTCATGGACAAGTTATTTATTATGTTATCTAGTGTTTTAGGGTTCCGTAGCCACACGGAAATCTTATAGTTTTGTCTGGTCCGTCTGTCCGTCCGTATGTCACAGTCATTTTATAATATAGTTGCAATTTGTTAAGTGTATTTAATGAACTTCGATAGCCTAACATCCTTGTGATCCTCATTCGATAGGTCGTTAAAAAATAGATGTGGAGATTTCTAAAATACATTCTTGATTATTCCAATAATTTGGGAAATTGCGCTTCTAAACTATTAAAAAGTCTGACCCCGTCCTCCCCCCTCATCTAATTTTTATACTATGCAGTGAAAAATCGACAAAAACAAATTCATACAAAAATTGGTTTGAAAATAAAAACCACGTTCAAGATAATAAAGAGGGAGATAAAAGAACACGTAAGCAAGGACTAGGTTTATAACAAGAACTCTATGCGGCCAGGTCTGTCGGGAACCAACCAGCCCTCTGATATCATTATTGACCGCTGTCCCATGGGCCAGTCATATTGCCACTCTCGATGAAGCGGGAAAAACTAAATATTCTATTTGAGTAACATGAATTGTTTTGCTCAAGGTTTTTGGCGGCCATGTTTGTAAAGGAAAGAGTGATTTTTGGACCTTGACTTGGGATCTGTTAGATAGGTATCTAACAGATCGGTTGATCCCAAGTTTATATTTTTTTGTATTCAATGTATATTTTCTCGCATCGATGACATGCCAAGACATGCATAAACTCTTGGTAACTCAGAATGAAATGACTGAGAAGTTAAACATAATTGATAGAAATTACATGGGATTAGCTCCGTAACATGTTTGTGGTATGCAATGTGTTGTTCTATCTGTAAAATAAAATACATAAATAAAAATACATATATTAGGACAAATCACACAGATTGAGCTAGCCCCAAAGTAACTTCGAGACTTGTGTTATGAGATACTAACTCAACGATACTATATTTTATAACAAATACATATATAGATAAACATCCACGATCCGGGCCAATCAGAAAAAGATCATTTTCCATCATGACCCGACCGGGGATCGAACCCGGGACCTTTCGGTTCAGTGGCAAGAACCTTACCACTGCGCCACCGAGGTCGTCTGTGATGGTATGGCATCAAAGAAAAATTAAAATCTTTCTGAAAATTCTTCTTCATAGTCGTATTCCTCATTCGACTATGAAGAAAACTTTGAAGTCCTGAAAATCCGACAGGAAAGCATCAACAAAATAATTTTCCGAGAGGTCATTGACTTCCAAAGTAGCTTTATCTAATTACTTACTTAACTGAGATATTAATTGATTGCTACTAGATACACAAGTAATGTTTTGGATCGTGAAACGCGTCCATTCCAGTCAGATGATAGCTCTATCGACGCTCGGAGTACGTGACTGCGATCATAATAGCGGAATTAATAGGAACTGTGTGTTTCTGTTATTATGACGGCTCAGAGAGGCTTCTATAAAAGTCCAATTACTATGTCTGCTTGCTTTTATCTATTTACTAGATGTTGCCCGGCGCTTCGCTCCCGTGGGAATTTTGAGATAAAATATAGCCTATGGCAATCTTGGATAATGTACCTTTCTAATGGTGAAAGAATTTTTGAAATCGGTTCGATAGTTTCGGTGATTACCCGCCTCAAACATACAAACTCACAAACGCTTACTTCTTTATAATAATACAAGCGGCCCGTCCCGGCTTCGCTCGGGTAAAAACACAATTATACACCTAACCTAAATAAACCTTCCTCCAGGAATCTCACTATTGGTGAAAACCACATGAAAATTATCAGTGCAGCAGTTTTTGAGGCTGGCTTTGGGTCAACGATCTATTTAAGTTGGAACTCCAACGAAGATGCGCTGTGCTGCGCGGAGCGTGACTGGGTGAATTTCCAGAGTGTTATGAACTCCGCCGCGGGATGTCATTAGTGTTTATTAAATAACACCGTACACAGTAATCTATTTAATTATCCTATTTTATAAATAACTAAAGTACTGGTGCAATGTTAATTTTATAAATATTTAATTTGAAAAAAACAAATGTCGGTACTCTAATGAAACGCTACTCGCCGCGTTCAAAGGCTTGTGAAATTCACCCGACTGGGTTTCGAACCAATAGAATTTCTTTATTCACACGCTTCGAAGGAGCACGACCTTCTTATCATAAATTTTGGATCAAATACATCATAATCTTTTGAACAGGTCATCGTATCGTATTTCGTGGATGCTTTCCTGGATGATTATCAGGACTTCCAAGGGATAATCAATCATGTGCATGAGATGAGATGTCAACACATCTCGCTTTAGCACAATAATTCAAGTACAGATGAAACTGAACAAAAGTTTAAAAAATACATTGCGTAAATCCATACTCACTCTCCCTTTTATCTCTGCGTGTTCCCGGTTGCGTTCGGGGTTGTGAAGCCGCGAAGTCCGGGGTCGTAAAAAAAATCTTAAAATTTTGAAGATTCAGCTGTGATTTTACCACCGGCCGCCTGCCTAACCTCAACCCTCTTTGGGAATGGTTTTGTTGGCTATCAGCTGTATAGGGTATGTGCGACGTCCGCGGGAGGAGGTGTCCTATTCTAGGGACGGAACCACGCACATATATATATAAATTCGTTTTGTGTCATATTTATTTTTTACATGCTACATTCCAACTGCATTATTATCTGCATCGAGCAAAACCATCTAATTTCGTATCTAAAATCTAAGTAATTGTTTTTTTTCCCTGTCCATCGTCGTGATGAGTCTGTGCACTCTCATAAAAATGTAAATCAGCTGACTGGTGCGAGCGAGACGGAAGATTGCTAATTTTACCGCTTGTGTTTCATGACGTAGTAAAAGTGTTTTATCTCTCAACTATTTGTTTTATGGACATGTCATAGTTACAATGTCCGATATCCATTACATCATTGTTCTTCTTTATCTCTGAGAAGAATTTTATTTTACGTCCATAATTGAACAAAAAAGTAAACAACTGAATTGAAAATTGACTTAACAAACATTATGCAAACATAGCTAAGAACAATCTCGATTCTGAAACAATCTCTTTCAAACAAACAAAAAATGATAAAAATTGGCCATACAAACACACAGACGTAAAACTTATAACATCCCTGCTTTTGTCGTCGGGGGTTGAAATTTACCCACACACTGCAGCACAATATTACATTACATTGTTTAGATCTATTTCAATCTGGAATCACATGTATATGATCTATTATCCTATCGATCTCGTAAATTCACTTATGATTTACCTTACCAGTATAAAATAATAAATAAATAAATATATTGGGACAAATCACACAGATTGAGCTAGCCGCAAAGTAAGTTCGAGACTTGTATTATGGGATACTAACTCAACGATACTATATTTTATAATAAATACATATATAGATAAACATCCAAGACCCGGGCCAATCAGAAAAAGATCATTTTCCCGATCATGACCCGACCGGGGATCGAACCCGGGACCTCTCGGTTCAGTGGCAAGAACCTTACCACTGCGCCACCGAGGTCGTCAAACACAGTATGTTACACAGTTTGCTATCATCATCAACAATTATCTTAAAAACTTTGTTCTTGTCGGTGGATTATTTCCATCTAATTCTGTCCTCAGCCATTGATTTCACCTCCCTACACGACACGAGCTCTGCCTTCTCTTTTATTTCATCTAGGAATGCCCTTCTTGGCTTTCCTTTTCCTCTTCTTGCTTCGATTTTTCCTTCAATCAGATATTTCATAAAGTTGTCGTGTCGTATAAGGTGGCCAAACATATTTCCCCTTCTTGTCTCTATTGCTTTCCAATTAATTCTCTCCATGCGCCTCCAGCACCACATTTCAAAAGCTTGTAACGCATTCGATCCTTCTGTAGCAAAGTCCACGCCTCACTGCCTTACGACGCAATATTCCAAACATATGTTTTAATGATACGTTTTTTCAAGGCTGTTTTAATCTTTGAACCAAATAAATGTTTTTTTATCATTATATAGCTCTTTTCGCCATAGATATTCTAGCTATTATATCTGATGTACACCTGGAGTCATTACTAATAATAATGCCTACAGTACAGTTTGTCAATCAACCAAAATCAAATAATACTTGCACAATTCAGTGTGAATTTCTCCCACAAAATTAATTCTAAACCACACACTTGATATTAATATGCACCTCGTGCCCGGCACGAATTGTACCAATTTCAAATACCCTATACGGTTAACTGCATAATGAAGCTATTGAATATTGCAATATCACCGCTATTACCGCCACGTAAAGGTCCATAACGTAACTAGACTTGCAGACGACTGTACTGTACATGCTTAGGACAATAGTTTACGCGAATGCAACGTCTTGATTCTTCTGGTTTTCAGAGCTTGGGTGATTTAAATAGAAATTTCTTGACGCTGTTGTTACTTTAAGAACAATTTAAGAACAATTTAAGAACAATTTAAGAACAAATTAAGAACAAATTAAGAACAAATTAAGAACAATTTAAGAACAATTTTAGAATAGTTTAAGAACAATTTAAGAAGGATTCCTTAATCTGAAATTCTGAGGAAACAAAGAAGTTAAAGGAAGACCAAGGAAGACATGGATGTAATAAAATTAACGGATTGTAATGACCGCGCGAAGAGTGACCGAACCATAGATAAAAGAAATATATATTAATTGTATCTATGGAACGAACAGACGACAGACCAAGAGTATATAGATAATTTATGTTATGTGTTAATGTCTATTATGAATTAGGCTATGTAATAATGTAATAAAAATTTTAAAACGTTATATAACCTAACGATCCATGAGAATTACTCTTTGGTTGGATATAATATAACCACCAGGTGCTTCGTAGATTAGTTTAAATTGTCTATGGTAATAATACTCGCTGTTTCCAAAGATAAAATCTTTTTGACTTCGCAAGATTATGTTTAAACAGGTTTTTTCTATTTGCAATAATTTTACAAAAAGATAACAATTTAAATACTAATATAGGGATATTATGGACGATTTTACTCGGGTTATATAAAAAGTAAATATATCTATGTAAAATAATGTTAACACAGATAAACAGTTTCCACATTTTAACAAACCCAATACCGAAGTCATTAAAGACGTGATTATTTTAACATACTCGTATATATATCTTATTGTTTCGTTAAAATCCATTATTGATTAAAATAATATTAACTAGATGTTGTCCGGGGCTTCGCTCCCGTGGGAATTTTGAGATAAACTGTAGCATATAACTATCTTGGGTAATGTACCTATCTAATGGTGAAAGAATTTTTGAAATTGGTTCAGTAGTTTCGGAGATTACCCGCCTCAAACATACAAACTCACAAACGCTTACCTCTTTAATATAATAGTATAGATAACAGGTAACTTAAGTCAATACTGTTTTATGTAAAGAACTTACAAAAAGGTTCTTTAAATAAAACAGTATTGACTTACTTATAATATATATATATATATATATATATTATAAGTAAGTCAATACTGTTTTATTTAAAGAACCTTTTTGTAAGTTCTTTATATATATATATATAAGTTCTTTATATATATATATATATATATATATATATATATATCTATCTATCGCTTTAAAATTATTTGATCTTAATTCCACTAATAAGCCCACCATACAGTTAAACGTGGCCGTTGAGTTTCGCTCTTGACTCTGTTTAACCATGTAAACAATAAAGAAGTATTGTATGTTTAAAAAAAAATCACCCATTTAAAATATATGCGATTTACATTATGTCCATATGTACGAACGAAAACTTTGGAGAGAAGGCTGCGGTGAAGTGTCCAGTGATGTTTGGCGTAGACGGAAGGGGCCCTAAGCCCACCAGTGGGTCACTGAGGACTGCAGATGATGATAACGTCGTTGTGCAGTTTCTTTACCTGCGCTATGGAAATTAAGAAAATTTTGACAATAGCTGATTTTTAATTCGTATTTAGCTTTATTTCTGTACTATTTAATGACATGTGTAAACATCGGTCGGGTCGTGAGTACGATGGTCGTGGGTTCGATTGGAGGCTGGAGCGCACGTACCAATCTGCATAATGTAATTAGAACAGGACCCGTCGTAAAATACTTAAAACAATCTCGTCCTTTCACTAAATTAGACCGTCATATTAAACCTCGTGTTCTTGTGGATATGCGCTTTTAAAATGTATCTTATCTAATTATGAATGCGAATGTTTCAATGTAGAGAAGTTTGTTATTCAGTTACGCATGATTGCATTAAGAATTTGGATAAACTTGGGTACTTGCCTGTCCTTTAAATATATCGCCGGTTGACGGTAAGATCCTTATGTGGGATAAATCTGCCGTTGCGCATGTATCTTTCTTGTCTGGAATAATTTGTAAACGTATTTTTATTTTTCGTAACAGAAATAAAAGGATTCGATAAAAATGTGATAATGTACCATAAGCACTTGATTTTTATTCTCAGCAAAACCTAGTATAACCATCGTTGAAGAAAATTCCCAATGGGGCATTACTTCCGCACGTTTCGAAATCTCTAGAACTACACATTCTTTTATTTCCAGTTTCGTCTCGACGTGATTGAAAGTTGAGACTTCACGGATAGTTTCCCGTTCGCCTTGGCGTCGTCATTTTGATTCGTAAAAGTGGAGCAAAGAAAATGAGCTAACGGATTGGAAGCTTAACTTAAATGCAGCTTAATTTACATGCTTTGATTACATCCTACTAATATTATGACGGAAAGTTTGTGAGGATGTATGGGTTTGTTACTCATGCACGCAAAATCTACTGGACGGATTGTTATTCAATTTGGTACACGGGTAGAATATAACCTGGAATAACATATAGAATACTTTTTATCCCGAAACTCCCACGGAAGCGATGCCCTAGGGCACAGTTAGTACTTTCCAATTGCAACTTTTAAATATACATTTTATTCAGCACAGTTTTGTAACACTTCTATGTCAGCTGCCAAACAGAAGTGCTTGCGTTGTTGTGTTCCGGTTTGAGGGTGAGAGAGGCGGTGTGATTACAGGGTACTGTGGCTAAAGATCCCGGGACACAAATTAGGCAACGCGCGTGACACCCCCGGTGTTGCAGGCGTCGATAGGTTGCGGTGACCACTTACCATCAGGTGGGCAGTATGACTGTTTGCGTGCTTGGTACCATATATATATATTTTTCATTAGAATGTTACAACCTACCTACAAAATAGCGTGACGAGTTTAGGACACTAAAACTTAATTAAGGACGCACGGGAAACATTCCCGCCATGCAAATATTCGCTAAACTCAAATTGAGTTATTTTTCCATGTTTCAGAATATTTGTGTAAACTACACGACTCCCGCGCGGGCCGACTTGACTGCAATCGTATTGTGGTTCAATTGTCTTTATTATATCCTGGAATTATTGCATAGTTTTATGAATGTGAATTTGCTTTGTCACATAATCATTGTTGAAATAAATCAAATTTATACATTGTCCGTCTTTTGAAAAAAAAAGTTATAAAGCATACTTTAAACTAAACATGGATTTAGTAAGTACTTCGTTGTACGGAGTACCTACTAATTCCATGAAACTAAACAATGTTTTGTCTCGTTCACTCGTTAATGTCAAATATTGTCAAATACAGCCTTTACCTTTCGAAAATCTATGGTCAAATATGCATAATTCTCATTGTATTTATTTCGTGTCCAAGGTTCAATAATGTAAATTAAGTTATATAAAATTGCATGTGTCCTTACATATAATAATTGCACTTTTTAATTTTGTTTCAGGTAATGTCCACTCAACCCATTTCAATTGATTCTAGCCGTCGACAACGTAAATATTCATTTTATTCTTATTATATTCGCCACTGCACGGTTTGTGGATATCCGCGTATTTAAATAAGTATCGTGCCTAAAGTTTGTTTTCCACATTTGAGCGATATAGCTGGTTATCGCTCAAAAAATCATAGCGTCAGGTAAATTCGCGCTTGTTTTTAAAAATCTTGAGTTGAATGCTTTATGATGTAATTAAGGTGAAGGAAACTAGACATTGTTAAAATATTTTGTAAATATATTAAAAGTTTACATATTTTATAGAATAGTGTTGTCACCAGGCGGTCCATCAACAGTTTCCTGCAATACTATATTATCCTCCTTCTTTACTATAAATTCGGTCATCAAGGTAGATAAGAATTTATAAAAACATTGTAAGTAGATAAAGTTATGTATATACTTTATAGGCTAGATAATCGGTCTTATACGAGTACCTTATACATATAAATATGGATCTTATTTTATTTATTTAGAGCCATCAGGTGTCCCACTGCAGGGCAAAGGCCTCCCTCCGTTTTTCCATTTTGTCCTGTCCAGTGTTGCAGTTATCCAGTTTTTGCGGAATCTGTCCAAGTCATCTCGCCATCTAGTTCTTGGCTTGCCCAGTCTCCGCCTGTTAACCCGTGAGGTTGTCTTTGCCCAATAGTGGTTTGGCATGTAACGTAAATATATTATATCTTCTTTTTTGACGACCTCGGTGGCGCAGTGGTAAGATTCTTACCACTGAACCGAGAGGTCCCGGGTTCGAACCCCGGTCGGGTCATGATTGGAAAATGATCTTTTTCTGATTGGCCCGGGTCTTGGATGTTTATCTATATATGTATTTGTTATAAAATATAGTATCGTTGAGTTAGTATCCCATAACACAAGTCTCGAACTTACTTTGGGGCTAGCTCAATCTGTGTGATTTGTCCTAATATATTTATTTATTTATTAAAGCTAGCAATAGTTTGACTAAACCAGCCTTATTTACTAAATTAAAGTTAAGATTTATTTATAGCTGTTAAAATCCAAATATTTCAGTGAGGCCATGTGACGTCGCGCAAATAGCAGATGGTGGTTATCAAGCCTAATTTAAGGCGCACATCAGTTAGCAATCAGCAATTATAACATAGGAATAGGGTTGCCAAAACTTCTAATTGCGAATACGACGTTTTAATTGATTCAATTGATTGATTTTTCGAATTACTTCCACTTAGGACTAGATATTTATTTGTGAATGAGCTAGACTCTTGTCCATTGGGTTCTGACGCTCAGCGGCTGGGAAACAGCGGAGAAATCGCTCAAATGACAGAGAGAGCTAGGTTCTCGTCCATATACGGGACACGGCATAGTTAATTTAATTTTTATCTTAATTAATGATAATCAACATTGTTAACAAATACATGTTTTCCATTTTTTTTTGTAAATAAACAATATATTTATCACCAACGTAATTCAAATTCGAAATTTTTATTCAATTTAGGATGATATGCATCACTTATTGGCGTCAAAAAAATTACTCAAACTAAGTCTACTGCCGGCTTCCAAAGCGCAGGTGAAGAAGAAGCGGCGCAACAAACTTCACCCCAGCCTTTTCTCCGAAGAGGTCAAATAACAAATGTAGACATGTAGATCTTCATAATACATGATGTAATGGTCAAATACGCTGACAAGCAATAGCTTGCTAGCCAGCTAAAGCGGGCTAGCAAGGGACGCGTGGCAACCCTGGCTATATATGTTAGCAAGCGCTTTTAATGAGCGTTCATTCGGGATTTCGTAAAAGCAAATGTGAAATCACCTCCGAATCATTGTTAACTTCACTCGATTATACTCGAAATGAAAGGTTCTCCGGAAACCTAGCATGGAAAGTAATGATATATATATATATATATATATATATATATATATATATATATATATAATAATAATTTTTCATAACAAGTATGTAACAAAAATATATATTATTATTCTCTTTCTATTTGTCAAGTTCCATCATGGAGAGATCATGAATTTAGTAAGTATTTCGTCGGAGTACCTACTAATTCCATGCATAATATTTATTTTTTTTAGGAAAATCCTACGAAACCGATTGCTTCAATAATGATTAAAAATATAATTAATCTTAACTAGGTTCTTTAGTATTTACTGGCACTTAGTTTTTAGTAACTTCCATTTTTACCCGCCATTTTCTTCGCCAAAATCTTCTTGAATTCTTGATGAAGCAAACACTCTGTGGTTTCCACGAAATTGTGATAATATAAACTAAATAGAAGTGTTATAAACTCGATATTGTTTGCGTGTGAATGGGTCGAAATAGGTCAAAATTCATATTTCGAATCAAATTTTCCAATTCGATTATCCGCATACGTGTTAAGACTTGGGACATTTCCTAAATGTTGACAATATAACTATTTTCCTAACTTAAACAGGCGAGTAGATTAACCTTTTCCATATAGATATCACAATGTGAGGTCCCATAGACATCAAAAGGGTCTTCAATCATTGTTAGAAAAACCAAATTCGAAGTAAATTGCCCTGCAGCTCTTTATTTTTGTGAGCATAGAACAACATATATGAATAAATATAACATAAAAATAATTTTAATGTATATTATATTATAAGGCATTTCTATTGGCTTTGTTGCTGGCTTTGTAGCGTGTACCGTGTCGTACGAGGCGACTAAGGGACACCTGACAGGCGTAACAAGTATGTAACAAAAACAAAAAATAATAATCATTCGGTAACCCACTTTGGGAATTCCCAAAGTGGGTTTCCGAGTATTCAAAATTTTACGCTAACGCCGGTCATCACCGAAATCAAAATCAAATCATTTATTCAGAAATTAGGCCTTCACAGGCATTTTTTCACGTCATATTCTAAATTAAATGATGTTTACCAAAGCTACAAACTACTAGCAATTCGGAACGACCACTGCTGAGAAGAAATGCCGAAAGAAACTCATTCAAACAGTGTTGGTCCCCATTATGCCAGAAGGGCTTACCATTTTTAAAATATAAATTTATGTATAATTTTTTATCAGTAATATGACAATGTAAGTACACCGAATATACCTAACATGCAAATAATATAGAGAGACTCTATTCATTTATAATTCAAATTCTGTGTCGGCCTCTATCGTAAAAGTTAAAAGTTGTTGAGTTTTGGAGATTAGAGATTAAAGACGACGCTTCCATCTACACCCTCGGCTAATGCGGATTTAAGCGAAATTATTTGCTTATTAATTAGCGTATTTCTGAGCGGATTTTCGGGAAGGACAAATCCGTTAAGTCGCCGCTCTAGTGTGATCTGTGCTATACTATCTGTTCATATTATTTTCAAAAATATATGAGCTGGCGGACTAAACACTCCGCCCAGTGGAGCTATCGATCAATGGCGGGTATCTAAGCCACTCGACCACAAAGGATTTGTGACATGTCTGTATAACTAACAAGATTTTCGTATATCAACTGACGTCTGAGGAAAAGGCTGCGGTGAAGTTTGCTGCGCTATTTGGAAGTCGACGGTAGACATAGTTTTAAGTAAAAAATTGACGTCAATTATGTAAAAAGTTGAATGAAGAAATTTGAATTAAAATTTGAATAACAAACAATATAAATTTCGAACCTTTTTCTTATTATACTAGTTGTTCGCCGCGAACTTGGACCTCGCGAACGCAATATTTTTTTACGTAATTGTGAATATTTCAAAAACGACTTAACCGATTTAGCTGCGCCACGAATTTAAAATTCTATTGACAGATCCTACATACCTTTTAAATTTCATCAAAATCAATCCACCTGTTCGAAAGTTATCGCGTTACAAATATACATATAAACATACAAAAAACATATTTTTGCACTAAGTTGATTTTTATAACACGCTCGCTTTGCTCGCTCGGTCAAATATTAGTTTACATATCATTAATTTTCGCCATAAGGCAGCTTTTATAAAGTGTATAATAAACTCAAGTAATTATTCTATTACCGCAGAGCTTAAAAAACAGAGAAACTTAATTGCTTTATTTATGAAGGTCGTTAAACAATAATGTATACTAACAAAGTCGGGAAACATTATTTATTATTGTCGGGTAACAGAAGCGCGGAGAATAACTTAAATGTCGTTTTGGATTAAGACAAAATATTTTAAAGTAAATGATTTTAACACGAATTATCAAGATGAGCATGTGTATACATGTGCAAGGTTACTGGTATCAAACGCAAAACCTCCTAAAGACTAATTGGATACGTCAGAACAAGCAACTTTTATTCTACGACTTTTCGTGATTCGTATCGTTCGTAGTGTAAGTGGGCCGTAAGCCTGTTTGCTATAAAAATATCCATCAGAAATTAGTCTCGCGTAAACAGAGAAATAGCAGTGAGTGAAATCCGATCGATAACAATATAAGAAAAGTTACAATGGATTGTATGGAAATGCTTAATTTATGTAGGAAATAGATTCGATTCCATTGCCTAAGACTTGGATCTTGGATTAAGGACTTACTGGAATCGACGTTGGAGGCTAAAACGTCTTGAATAAATAATATTTTCGATCGGAATAATGTTAATATTTCGATGAGGCTTAAGGTATAAATGTTGAAGTATAATAACTTGTTACGTCTAGAAATGTAAAATTTGGTATGAAATAATTGAAATACAAGACCTTTGCTTTCAATTGTGCAAGTAAAAAAAACTTACATTGGCAAAAAAGCTTTCGGATTTCCTTTCAAGAACAATTAGGTAACATTCTTCTCTTTTTAATTCCTTAAAAATTATCAGGGGTCCAAGTCTACAAATAAAATATTCAACCATATATTTTATTTCTTTGATGCCTCTTTATCATGTTCTAGGTTTACGAATATTGCTATAATTTACACTACATTCTTAAAATTTTATTAGAAGACAAAATCGAAATGACAGAGACTTGGGTTCGATCTCACTTTAAATTTTAAGAATTCAGTTGAAATTTACGTCATTATCGTGTATAAAAAAAAAACAATATAAATATGTATTATGTTTATTGTTTTTAAGAAGAATATATTCCATAAGATTCTACAGCATAACCATGTGTTGCAGGACGTCGGGTGAAATCACGACTGCCCAAGACTTTCCTTAAAAAGATACGGTTCAAAGGTATGTCAGTAGAGGGCGCTACTAGATGTGTGTTGTCTATTTCTTTTGGGTGCCTTTCTACTGATTTCAGAGCGGACTGTATTTTTTCCTTGCAGTGGTAGCGGCAGAGTTTTTATCTGACGTTGCAACGTCTCTTCTCCGTAAGATTAAAGACGTCATTTCAAATTGAGCTTTAACAAATATAGCAGACAGACCAATACAGCATGACACAATATCATTGGTCACAAAAATAATATGATCCGAGTATTAAACTCGTCGATTCTTAAATATTCGCGGTACGATTTTATCCACAATACAACATTTTATTTTCCAATTAACGTCAAAAGAAATTTGGTTAAAATCTCTACAAATCTATTTGCTGATTCGAATTGTTATGTTAGTTATTTAAACACAGAACCGCGTGGCAATTGTTTACCAGACTAAGGCCCCTGGGTAACCTTATAGATTTCGCCCGAGTTTTTATCAAGAATATTATTTCTATAAATAAAAATTCCGCTGCAAGGAAAATATTATGTCCAATTATTTGCCATAATTATACAGTGCGCTCCATTCGTTCTCAGACTGAATATGAAGGGAAAATTATGCCTTTTGTGTTTACGACAATTGAAACAAATTTTGAAAAATATTAACTACTGTTGTGTTTTCTTTCTCTTTGCTTAGTATTAATGAAATTAAATCAAATCTAATCTAATTTGCCATACGTGGCGGCTGAGAGGAAACATTTTTTAAAATTTCTCTTAAATATTTTTTGTGTAAAAAGAAACATTTTGTACATAAAAATGTAATTTAATTATTATAGCGTACGATTCAATCGTCTATTTATATGAACAAAAGGCATATTTTCCGACATATTTTTTAATGTCCAGTGCAATCTTTTAAATTTTTTTATGTTGATTTTCAACAGATTATATTTATTTTGAAAATGCATTATGCAATAAAATGTTTAGCGATAGTGATTTTTTGTTTGCAACTTTTTGTAGTTTTAGTATGTGTGTCTTTAGAATTGTGTATTAAATCTAGATTTTTTGTTTTAATGTCTATTTTCACCTATCTTACCTACTTATTTTTGGGGTAATATTCTATTTATCATTTATTAAAATGTGTAAAATTATGTTAAATAGATACTATGATATATCACAAACTAGAACACGATCCATATTCTCTCACGGATGTTGTACGCGACGATTAAGGTATAAAAAGCTTTGAAAGCTGAGAGGCGACAAGAGCATCCCCAAATTAATGCTTAAGAACTATATATTAACTGAGTAAATTTGTAATGAGTAGTGACTCGCTTTACCACGTATTTATACGTGGTAAGGCGAGTCACTACCAACAACCTTATATATACCTTATTATAAACCTATATAGGTTTGTGTTGGTAGTGCTTGTATTTTTCATATAAAATATTGTAACATAATTAAAGAAATTAAAAAAAAAATGATGTCAAATAGGCAGACATAAAACCATTGCTAATTCTTCAACTTTTAACGTTTACTTTTAAGAATCAAAACTTTTTTATTTTGTGATTATCGTTGTTGGTTTCACACTATTTATACTTAGTAATTCACCTTCTTATTCATAAAATAGTTAATGCTTCACGCTAAATTATGTTTTGGGTCAAAATTTCTGTCAAACTTCTGTAAAATGCGATAGTGACAAAACATATTATATTCGCTTTAAATATGTTTTATTTTTAATGAATAAGATGGTTATTTTTTCGTGTTGTGAAACTGTATGTTGTAACCCAGCCTCCAATAAAGGAAAAAAAGAGTCCGGGCTCCCAGGAGTCGCAGCCGTGAATGCATCGGGAAAACGATGAGAGAGAGAGACTATTATGAAATTGAC
This sequence comes from Plodia interpunctella, assembly GCF_027563975.2. NCBI lineage: Eukaryota > Metazoa > Arthropoda > Insecta > Lepidoptera > Pyralidae > Plodia > Plodia interpunctella. Next base: position 10,290,841 of record NC_071303.1, on the reverse strand, counting down.
TGCAGCACTCGATGCGCTGTGCTGCCGGTGGACAGCTCTGCAAATGTTTGCATCTCCTGTTAGCTATAATACTTCATTATGTGAAATACAGGCTGTTACAAAGCAAAAACATTGTTGGCGCGAGCAAAAATGTGTAGTGAAACATTTTTGTTGTTGACATGTATTTGTTGATTGAACATGAAACTTCGCATAAAATATCAAGAAGGTAGATAAATCTTACCACTTCGTATGTACATATATAAAAGTAATTTGTGCAACACACTGTATAAGCCACCACATAGCGTGTTTTGCCCTACACAATCAACAAACACATGTCAACAACAAAATAAATATTGTTTGACTACACATTTTTGCTTGCATCAACAATGTTTTTGCTTTCCATAATCGGCGAAAAACAAGTACACAAAAACCTTGCTGGTCGGTCATATGGTACGTCATCTTGTTTTCTAGAGAAACTAAATGTTCATACACACGTGTGTACATACATACACACATGTCTCTATAGACATGAATGTTTTGTGTACTTGTTTTTGTTAAATATTTTCAAAAAAACATTTGCTATGATAGTGATAAATCAACAGTTTTTGTTGACTATACTATTTCTCCGCTACGTAATTGAAAAGTCCTAAAATTTTACCCCTGTTTATATTTAGACGAATCTTGAGATTGCGTAAGCTTCTTGTTATCAATTAATTAATTTGAGAAAACTGACAAAGGTTTATTATAATACTCTAAAGGAATTTGGATACAAAAAATATGAAAATACTACGCGTCGTTTCCATAAATAATTTTCTACGAAAATCATCGGTGAATTTTAAAAGATCGGTGTCGTAGTCTCAACAACAAAAGAAGTTACGGACATAGAAAAAAGGAAACTTTATTTATATAAAATGAGATTTTTTGTGAAACCTTTATTTTCATGGGAATGTCACTAATTGAATCGTAAAATATACAGTCTGTTGTCTGTCGATTACACTGTGAAAGAGAAAGTTAAACAACGATCGTGAAAATGGAAAAATAATTCCCTTTTGAAAAATATTCGGCACGAACTAGATGCAACTCTAGGATTCGCTTTTGTGGCATCGGGAGAACACGGTACTTACATCATAAGGAATTTTAACTCTAAATTGATATTTGAACTTTATTATCTACCTGTTAAGTATTACACCCTTTTCACCCTCTCTTACCACCTTAACAACTCTCGGTTCAATGCAGTTTCCAGCCATTCTGCTAAGCGATGGATTCGTCGCGCCACCTCATTGTCCTCCTCTGACACCCACAACATGGCTGACAAGCACTATCACAGCGTTCTAAATACCTGAAATATAAGAAAATCCCCTGGAACATTATCAACAACTGAAAATCGACGCAGCCCTTTGAAACGAAACGTAAAAAAGATTTCCGCAAACATTTGCAGTAATTCAGGGCTCGAGGCATAAATAGTGGATGAAAATAAATAGAGCATACATAACGAATATGCCGAAAGGGCCGCAGTTGCATTGGGGCGTGGGGCGAGTGAGGAGCGGAGAGCGTTTTAGATAAAATCTTCTTTCCGAATATCAACAGACTTCCAACACACATAATCGTTGTAGTCGTTGCATGTATTGAAGTCGATGACAAGTTCGTCTTAAACCTTGACACCGACTTCAACAGAGGTTTCAAGGGGAAGGGACACAGGGAGACCTGATGCAAGGTGTACATAGTGCCTTGGTGGACTCTGGCCAAATAAAAATAAAATAAAAAACACGAAAAAGTTTAATATATTAACTAGACCGCCGCTCCACTTCATAAATAATATGAATTATAAATATAGAATTACAAAATTAGTTACTAGGCCAAAATATATTACAGAGCACTTTCGGTATGTTAAACACAAAAATTTTCTGCTGTTGTTCCTAAAGTAAACTTGATTTTACAAATCACGTTTACTGATGTCATAATTTTTTACAATAATATCACTAATATCATAAATTTTTATAATAATATCACGAATTTATTAACCATGAAAATTGAGTAAAATTATGTAATACACAAAACTTTAGACAACACTAATGGGGCACATATATTGGACTTTTTTCTAAAATTAGCTCAGAAATTATAAAAATACTTTCAAATAGGTTACCCGCTACCTCTCAAGACTCGTGCCTCCCCGGAAGAGGTTGACTGAAGATATATTTGCAATCTAAATACTTTTTATGGACATTTTCGTGAGCAAACCAGCCGACCCATACATTATAGTGGGGAGGGGGACAGCTGACTCGAGTTATGTCTTGTAATGTCTGTTAAAACGGTAGTTTTCCAACTGATCCAATAAAAGTTGTGTAAGTATTTATTTAATTACCTATAAATTTTTCTTTGGTATTTTTTCATTCGGCATAATAAGTCCAAGATATTTTTCTGTCTTTTCATCGAAATTATCTTGTAGATTTTGGGTAAAAATACTTAAAACAAATTATTTTACTTTATTGTCTACTACGTTTCTAAGGGTGAGTGAGTATTCCACATATCAAATAGTGGTCCCAAATCTCTTTATTCTCGCGTAACATAACGAAACAGATAGTGGAACCGCCTACTGTCGCCGAACTCTGTTGCGAACGCAAATGAACGCACATTGCATAGTTAATATGTGAGAGTTTTTATTACCGCAAGGAAAACCGACAATGTACGTCAAAACCGCCAAGTTCACAGTGAACTGTTTACCGACAGTGTGTCGCCGTTTTTCATGGCATTTTCGCCGTGATTTTTTTTTGTTTATTCCCTCGTCTCATTGAGGAGGCAAAGGGTTCTAGCCCATACAGCCAAGTCTTTTGTTAATTTTTTTTTCTTTAATAAAAGTGGCTATAGTACACTGAAGAATAAGGAAGGCGTAAGCCACGTCTGTATTGGATATAAAACAGATTTGACATTCACTGTAGAAAAGCGTTCTGTTTCTGAGTGTCAGCGATATTGTTGTTATATCTCAAAAAGCTCCGTAACAAAAAGCTTAATCTATTCCTTAAAAAACTCGTCCGGTTATGTAAAAAAAAATAGATTCGCGATTTTACAAATCCATACAAAATACTATTGTATTGTATCGTTTTTGTGGGTGTTCGTTTAGTTTATTTTTTTTTAAAAGGTTTGTTTATTTATTTTTAAGTTTTGGACATTTCCTTTTACCCTCCTTTTACATATATTTTTGACAACATCAAAAGGGATTTATTTTTACTACAAGGTTTTTTCTTTTGTTTTACACACAAATTTACAGTTTAAGTTTTTAATTTACACACACATCAAATAATAAAAGAGAAAACCTTGTTATGTGTATTTGCATTGATTTATCTAGTGTAAAGCATATCATTATTATTATGGTAAGAAGTATTTACAATTTTTTTCTACCCATATAGCACGACAGTGTAAAAACATATATTTAAAAAAATAATAAGGTACACTATTTTAAGGTTTACATTAATACTCCCTCCATGTGTAAATAATAATGTATATTCTACATATGTCTGTCTGTTATAATTGTTTACGGTTAAACTACTGATCCCATGGTTAAGTCAAGCATAATTTTTAGTCCCCCAAATGGTTGCATTGGGAGTTGAAAGATTTATATAATGGGCGGTGAAAGTTTGTATGAAAATCATGTAAAATTAACGCGGGCGAAGCCGCGGGCAATAGCTAGTACTCCAAAAATCCAGATATATTCTCGTTAAATTATGGCAAATTTGAAGTACATTGCTGGATTTTCTTTTCATTCAAATTTCACATACAATCAACAAGCGTACAAACTAAAATAATTTTATTTTGATCTTTGAGATTAACAAATTTATTTCACTTTCAGACGGCCACGTTAAATTCCAACTTACGAAAGGTATTTAAGTTATTTTAAGTTAAAGTGTTTACAGTGTGTGCGTGAAAATCTCTCGCTTGTCTATTCTTTTGCGGCTTTAAAGAGTTCCGACTCTTTTAAGCCCAGGGTTTTCTTACTTTCTTCACGACTTCACACACCAGCCGTATGACGCTTTGGAATTCTTAAGTGTTAGGCAATGGCCTAACAAGTTTTGACACACTAGCCGTATGACGCTTTGGAATTCTTAAGTGTTAGGCAATGGCCTAACAAGTTTTGACACACTAGTCGTATGACGCTTTGGAATTCTTAAGTGTTAGGCAATGGCCTAACAAGTTTTGACACACTAGTCGTATGACGCTTTGGAATTCTTAAGTGTTAGGCAATGGCCTAACAAGTTTTGACACACTAGCCGTATGACGCTTTGGAATTCTTAAGTGTTAGGCAATGGCCTAACAAGTTTTGACACACTAGTCGTATGACGCTTTGGAATTCTTAAGTGTTAGGCAATGGCCTAACAAGTTTTGACACACTAGTCGTATGACGCTTTGGAATTCTTAAGTGTTAGGCAATGGCCTAACAAGTTTTGACACACTAGTCGTATGACGCTTTGGAATTCTTAAGTGTTAGGCAATGGCCTAAAAAGTTTTGACACACTAGTCGTATGACGCTTTGGAATTCTTAAGTTTTAGGCAATGGCCTAACATGTTTTGACACACTAGTCGTATGACGCTTTGGAATTCTTAAGTGTTAGGCAATGGCCTAACAAGTTTTGACACACTAGTCGTATGACGCTTTGGAATTCTTAAGTGTTAGGCAATGGCCTAACAAGTTTTGACACACTAGTCGTATGACGCTTTGGAATTCTTAAGTGTTAGGCAATGGCCTAACAAGTTTTGACACACTAGCCGTATGACGCTTTGGAATTCTTAAGTGTTAGGCAATGGCCTAACAAGTTTTGACACACTAGTCGTATGACGCTTTGGAATTCTTAAGTGTTAGGCAATGGCCTAACAAGTTTTGACACACTAGTCGTATGACGCTTTGGAATTCTTAAGTGTTAGGCAATGGCCTAACAAGTTTTGACACACTAGTCGTATGACGCTTTGGAATTCTTAAGTGTTAGGCAATGGCCTAACAAGTTTTGACACACTAGTCGTATGACGCTTTGGAATTCTTAAGTGTTAGGCAATGGCCTAACAAGTTTTGACACACTAGTCGTATGACGCTTTGGAATTCTTAAGTGTTAGGCAATGGCCTAACAAGTTTTGACACACTAGTCGTATGACGCTTTGGAATTCTTAAGTGTTAGGCAATGGCCTAACAAGTTTTGACACACTAGTCGTATGACGCTTTGGAATTCTTAAGTGTTAGGCAATGGCCTAACAAGTTTTGACACACTAGTCGTATGACGCTTTGGAATTCTTAAGTGTTAGGCCATTAGTTTTGACGACATCTGTGGCGCAGTGGTAAAGTGCTTGCCTCTGAACCGAGAGGACCCGGGTTTGATCCCCGGTCGGGTCATGATGGAAAATTATATTTTTCTGACTGGCCCGGGTCTTGGATGTTTGTTATAAAATATAGTATCGTTGAGTTAGTATTCCATAACACAAGTCTCGAACTTACTTTGGGGCTAGCTCAATCTGTGTGATTTGTCCTAATATATTAGTGAAAATCTATTCCTTTTCGGATCCCAAACCGTTTTTAATGCACACCTTTTACTATGGGCCAGTACTAAAACTATTACCTAACTTTTTACTTTTAATTGCAGTCTCCAATTAGCTACTTCGATAGTCATTAATCGAAAACCAATCTTTAGACGGACATTAATTTCCAATGGCGGTAAGTTTCCGTGATCACCCTTTAAAATCATTCTAAAATCATTACTCCGTCCTCATTACATCCGTCACACGTTATTCAGCATACTATAAATCGCGGGATATTAAAAAACCGGTGTTGCCGCCATGTTGCCGGAAGTCAGGAAGCGCGGTAAGCGCCGCTTCCGGCGCGATGCGCTTCCGTGAAGTCTGAGGTTACATTTATGGTTTTCAAACTAAAAAATTGTTTGAATTTAATGTATTTGCTGTTTAGCAAAATTTACGATAACCCGTCACTATTTTATTATCTCATTACATTACCTGTGATGTTCTTATATCTGTGCATATCAATCAATTTTATTGATATCCAGCTGAAGAAACCTTCAAGTTGGCGACTCCTACTAGCCTCTGACTACCCAATATAGGATGAACTTTAAAATACTTATTTTTATTTGTCTCTACTTACATAATATGTAGCGGAGGCAGGAGGGGACAGCTTTTCTGATCTGAGCTTTTCTGAAATCTGATCAGCGTCCCTCCTAAGCAGAGTTCATGGTAGCTCAGACTTCTTTAGAAGAAGAACAGAAGGAGAAGACTTCTTCACCTTATTAAAATTTAATTATCTTCAGTTAAATACATGCACTAACATAGAATAAGTCGTACTAACACGACGGATCTTGGTTATCTGAATAAATGATTTTACAATTTTAATTTCAACAATATATAAACTTGTGCCGCGGGCAAGACCTTCAAATTAGTTTACTAATTCACAATAATTCATCAATAGTTCATCAATAGTTCACGGTAGCTCAAACAGACTTATTTAGAAGAAGAACAGAAGGAGAAGACTTCTTCACCTTATTAAAATTTAATTATCTTCAGTTAAATATATACACTAACATAGAATAAGTCGTACTAACACGACGGATCTTGGTTATCTGAATAAATGATTTTTCAATTTTAATTTCAACAATATATAAACTTGTGCCGCGGGCAAAACCTTCAAATTAGTTTACTAATTCACAATAATTCATCAATGTCACTGCAATATCATTAGCAATGATGTTGTTACATTCCACGTGACTCGGTCACAAGCAGAGCATAATATTCACAATCCGACATTACAATACTTACCACCATGTTTAGCGTTATTACATTTGCGCTGTTTGAGAACAGTTTTGGCCTCAAAATGTGAGTCTAATTACCAACCAGCGTGCGCCATGGTTGGCGTGCCACGTCACGTTACAGTGTGCAGTCTAAAGCTAACCTCAAAATGTTTAAAGTACAGATAGATACTTAGATATGCTCTTTTAGATTTGAGCAGAAGTATCATCGAAGAAAAATATTACAAAAAGTGGGGTTCAAACACTTGTAGAAGTTCCATTATCCATTTACTGACCGTCAAGACGCGCGATGTGAACATTATACTTCTATTTGAAAACGTATGACATTTTCTAGTTGTCAGCATCAGGACAGGAGATCTCCTTCGCTAGAAAAGTACTAGGGTGAATTTCACAAGCGTTTAAAACTCCGGGCTCCACGGGATCTCATTAGTGTTTGTTCAATTGTTCAGATTAAAATATAATGAATTAAACCATTAACACCTAACCTTCCTCAGGAATCACACTATCTATTGGTGAAAACCGCGTGTGAAAATCCGTGCAGTAGTTATTGAGAACAGACAGACGGTTTTATAATATTATGTAAGTAAGGATAAGTAATACGTCTGTCATTGCCTTTAATTTGTATCGCGCAAATACTGCCGCAATTACGAAGGTTACACTCGCTCGTGATGTTTCCATAATGATACCTATGTCTTCAGCATTACCCGTATTACCGGGTAATACCGTAATACAGCCTGTAATCGTCTGGAGACGGTCGTAGATTACAGAAGTTAGGAGATATGATTAATGAAATGCTAGCAAAAAACATGAGAATTACGGTTTCAAATAAAAGTGATTTATTTTATTTGAGACCGCAATATAATATATTCTTTCTGTCATATCTGTGTATTTTTCCCATTTTTTTTTCAGCCGTTAAACATCGTTATTGCCCAGGGTCCGGTACTATCTTCGGCAAAATACAGATCATTGGCACACATATCCTCCTTGTCATCAAAAAGGGTGATTGGTTGTTGGGTTGTGTTGCTTATTCATTCTTTATGCACTTTTCATCTAGGCTTTGGTTTATCCTTACATTAGATCATCTTATTTTTTTTTATGACGACGGATATCTAGTTTTTTTTTTTACGCGAAAGATTTATTCAGAAATTATTGTATACGTTTTGAAAATTTCTTAAATATTTCTGAGGTGCTCAGCTTAGTAAATCCTATATGTTCTAAGCAAAAATGGTTACCTACCATAATTTCTCGTGCTCGGGTTACAGATCTACTTAATTCCGTTGTCTATGTCTCAATGATACCAATGTCAAAACCATAACGATGCAAACTTTTTGCGAATGGCAGTCGTATCGCCTGAGCCTCTGGATATTATACCGGAATATATTACACTTTATGAAACTCTTATCCCGAACTTGCATTCGACAAGATGTACGGTTTAAATTATTCATTGCTTTAATGGTTTCGTGGACCCCTCGCGGATGGAGACAGACAGAAGTATTTACATTTGTTTTAAAACTTTTCTTGCAACCACAGACATATATTATATGTATATCTCCTAATGTATCGGTTACTTTAGAGATTAGAGTTCTTAGAGAGAGACCACACAATTCTACAATTTTCTTTTATTTTTATATGTAAATATTGACGGTGTAGCTCTGTTTGTACCTTTATGATTAGAATCGATCTCAAAAGCACTCGGTTCACGCTTTTAGCTGCCGTAGGATTTTACAAAATTTTTGTAAGTGAATTTCGAGTTCAATTTAGAAAACAGTGAACGAAGCAACCGCAAATAATTTCGGTCGTCTTGAAATTTAAAAAGATAAAAAAAAAACATGCATTTGTCTTTGATTAATTATTGACATAATAGTAGCCATGGGTCGACGACGTAAAATAAATTAATGGCAACAACTGGATAATAATCTCAGGACGGAGATGGTCTATATCCAGCAGTGGGTCAAATGATGAGATGGTGAGGAGCAATCTATACACACATTTACGGAATAGATCCTATAAATGTGTGTCGAACTCACGAGTAGTTACAATTTTTTTCCCCTTAGTTGTGGCGTTTCTCGTCTACTGAATTTTAAGTCGAGGCGTGAAAACAAAATCAAATTATTTATTCAGAAATTAGGCACTTTTTCACGTCATATTCTAAATTAAATGACCAAAGCTACAAACTACTAGCATTTCTGGAATGACCACAATGTGTTGGTCCCTATGCCAGAATGGCTTACCGTTTTTTAAATATAAATTTAAGTATAATTTTTTATCAGTAATATAACAAATATAAGATCAAAAGTTATACTGAAACATATTATGATTGTGATCGAGTGCTGATGAAAGGAAATATATATAAGAATTAACCAAACGAAAATACTTTTAATAAGAGATCGAGCTGACCAGTTCTCCCTGGTGACTGCACACTGCACACAAACCGTATCAAAATACGTTGCGTATAGTATAAGGTCTAAACGTACGACAGACAGCTTTGAGCCATATCAGTGCAATTCGAATCAGTGCATACTTTACACCAGTAACTTTATAAGATTTAATTTTATCCCGTCTTCTCCCAATTTGCGTCGTCAGCGCACTGATTGGGATCTCATTCGATTCCCGAGAGTCATTAGGGATCGGATATGAATCCGCCAATGAGTCCTGATGAGGATCAAGATCCTTCGTTAACATAATCTGAATATTTTATGAGTGTACGTTCTGAAATGCACGTTGCTATGTAAAAAAAAACTTTCAACTAACGTTATTGTGTGACTCCAGTGTTCACACTCAGTGTCTGAATACTGAAGTTTTAAAAGAATACGTGAGTTTTAACAAAAGGCTATGAGTTATCATAATTCTTGTTTGCCTATTATAAAAAAAGTTAGCATTATGACATGTACTGAAGTGTTACATTTTTGTCTGAGGGTAAAAATATCAAATTCCCATCTAAGCCTCCCATACAGGCGATAGTCATAAGACCGGTACATAAAGCTCGTTATCGGATAACAAGGCGACAGCCACCGTTAACGACTCGCCTGCAAACTGCCAGTTACCGCCACGCGATTCTTGACGTTATGAGCACTCCAGTGATAGTATCGTTAAATTGGTCTGGCGCGCGTCGTCTTAGCAAATAATTACAAATAAAATAAATAAGCTTGCTCTTAAGAAACTTGTTATAAAATTTTGAATTAATGAAATTTAAGAGGATTTCGTGAAATATCCATCGTGTATCAGTGTTTGAAATTTAGTCATTTTATATTTAAATGAAAAACACTAAGTTCCGTTCCCGCTCAGAATAACTAAAATATCTTTTAGTAATCCCCGTGACATGAACACTGGATAGCAATTACTGAGTAAATGTATATCTAATGCATTCAGCTATTCTAGTAATGTCGCCTTTAAAATATAGTTTAAAGTTTGGACAAAAATTATAAAATATTACAGGGTGTGTTACTTCTTGATGCTTAAATAAATAAAATCTTTTAACCCGACTCAGCGTTCAAACAGAAACAGAATCTATCCCTATTTATAGGGTTACATTCTGTTAGACTTGCTCTATCATAGTACCACTGTCACGTACGCACTATAGTTTCCTGTCACGCAACTATAACTAATACACGTGTTACCGTCACAGTTATTGCTCATAAAAAGGCTCTCAGTCTAGTGTCATAACGTCCAATCGGCGAATTGTTCAACGGTTGTAAAATGTTTAAATAAATAAAAATTTTGCGAATGGCAGTCGTATCGCCTGAGCCTCTGGATATTATACCGGAATATATTACACTTTATGAAACTCTTATCCCGAACTTGCATTCGACAAGATGTACGGTTTAAATTATTCATTGCTTTAATGGTTTCGTGGACCCCTCGCGGATGGAGACAGACAGAAGTATTTACATTTGTTTTAAAACTTTTCTTGCAACCACAGACATATATTATATGTATATCTCCTAATGTATCGGTTACTTTAGAGATTAGAGTTCTTAGAGAGAGACCACACAATTCTACAATTTTCTTTTATTTTTATATGTAAATATTGACGGTGTAGCTCTGTTTGTACCTTTATGATTAGAATCGATCTCAAAAGCACTCGGTTCACGCTTTTAGCTGCCGTAGGATTTTACAAAATTTTTGTAAGTGAATTTCGAGTTCAATTTAGAAAACAGTGAACGAAGCAACCGCAAATAATTTCGGTCGTCTTGAAATTTAAAAAGATAAAAAAAAAACATGCATTTGTCTTTGATTAATTATTGACATAATAGTAGCCATGGGTCGACGTGGGTATAAAAAAAGTTAGCATTATGACATGTACTGAAGTGTTACATTTTTGTCTGAGGGTAAAAATATCAAATTCCCATCTAAGCCTCCCATACAGGCGATAGTCATAAGACCGGTACATAAAGCTCGTTATCGGATAACAAGGCGACAGCCACCGTTAACGACTCGCCTGCAAACTGCCAGTTACCGCCACGCGATTCTTGACGTTATGAGCACTCCAGTGATAGTATCGTTAAATTGGTCTGGCGCGCGTCGTCTTAGCAAATAATTACAAATAAAATAAATAAGCTTGCTCTTAAGAAACTTGTTATAAAATTTTGAATTAATGAAATTTAAGAGGATTTCGTGAAATATCCATCGTGTATCAGTGTTTGAAATTTAGTCATTTTATATTTAAATGAAAAACACTAAGTTCCGTTCCCGCTCAGAATAACTAAAATATCTTTTAGTAATCCCCGTGACATGAACACTGGATAGCAATTACTGAGTAAATGTATATCTAATGCATTCAGCTATTCTAGTAATGTCGCCTTTAAAATATAGTTTAAAGTTTGGACAAAAATTATAAAATATTACAGGGTGTGTTACTTCTTGATGCTTAAATAAATAAAATCTTTTAACCCGACTCAGCGTTCAAACAGAAACAGAATCTATCCCTATTTATAGGGTTACATTCTGTTAGACTTGCTCTATCATAGTACCACTGTCACGTACGCACTATAGTTTCCTGTCACGCAACTATAACTAATACACGTGTTACCGTCACAGTTATTGCTCATAAAAAGGCTCTCAGTCTAGTGTCATAACGTCCAATCGGCGAATTGTTCAACGGTTGTAAAATGTTTAAATAAATAAAAATTCTATTAAGTTTGTCTATGTATATTTAAACGTGTTCCCAATATTTGTATAACAAAAAACTGTGTTTATTTGGAATCAAAGTAGAAAAATCAAAATTAAAATCAGTCCCAAACAAACTATGACGAATGCCTGTGGTTCTAATACACTTACCTATTTACCATGTATTGAGCTTCTATAGGCATCAAATAAGTACTGCATAAAATTACCTATTACCATAACCTATTGTAATTAGGAAAATCAAAAGAAAACAATTTATTTTTCATATTTTGACCATTAGTCATCACAATTTTTTTTAAGCTTTAGACGTTTTGATAACTAGACATTCTGAATCTAAACGCCCGAGCCCCATGCTGCTCGTTAAATAGAAAAAGGTATAAACAGGCAATAAAGTTTGATCGTCCGCTGTAAATACAAACTGACAATGCTTAAAGCAAAGACAGTGACATTCACTTCTAAAGTTTTGTGTAGATAGATATGTGTTGTTTCACAAAATACGATATTAATATAAATTAAAATAACTTGTTTAAATGTTACTCTTTTTTTACTGATTATATTTTCAGTTTATAGTAATTTTTCTAAACTATTTGGACTGCACAATAAATCATTCTTGTGTTTACACCCTCTTAAAAGGCCACGGGTAAATGCTTGTATATAATTATGACTAAATTCAAATTCAAAACATTGATAATTTTTATATATAATAGTAATTTCTCACAAGCTACAAACTAGTAGATTTAGCTAGGGGCTTTCTATAATCTTACACTTTAACAATTAGCTGATAGATTACATTAGTATGGTATCTTTTTATAGATTTACATTTGTAGCTTGTATTGGCGCCTAACGTGGGACTACTGTATTTGCGTAAATCTGATTAAACAAATACCTATTGCCTTTCCCTTCATTACTATAGCTAGAGGCATACACGACCCTTCCTAATGAAATATAATATACCAGTGATTCATTATTATACGAAATCAGTTCATCTACAGGCAACCCACGTATTTATTACCATGTCATAAGGTCCATAATACTCGCACAATTAGAACGAATAGCATCGTGAATCGGTCGTGTGTACACTCCATAATTCAATAAGGTTTATTCGGAGAGTATCCGCTAGATGGCCACTATTTACCTTAATACTGCGTCATTTTCCCGCCTCGTTACCCGCGGGACTTGGCCGCCATCTTTTATTCAGGAGCGATGGTCGAATGAATGTGACTGAGCGCTCGGATTGACGAAAGGATGTATTGCTTTGATTGCACCCATTTGAAGAGCACCTATCGATTTTTATTGAGCGCCTATAATAATTTTAGCGGTAGACCTACATAGAATTTCGTAAACTTGTAAATTGTAAAACGAGTTAACTTGTCTCGTATAAACTTTCTGGAAATTAAATATTATGTTGTCAATCAAATATTAGTTGTTGCAATATTAAAATATTTCCCGAGGCTTTAATTACGAGATGCTGATTGTAAACTTAAAAAAGCATCTGTTTTCACTCACACACTTTCACTGCAAGTTTATTGCAATTACAATACAACATCGGCTGTCAACATCTGCGTTAGTTGACATGTGAAGAAAGAAACTTGTTATAATTATAATATTGGTGCATTTGAAAGGGTGCTTTTCAAACGGGTGTATTGTTGGTTTGAATGGCATCGACAAGAGGGGATGTGCCGATGTGTAGCCTAATGAATCCACTCGTCTCGACACAAGGGCCCTATTCATTCGGAATAAGGACCATATTCCCTTGTCTCACCGTAAACGATATTGGAATTCAATAAGGGAAACTTTGAGTAGATTGTTTTATTTACGTTTTGAGAGGGTGGAAATGACTTTGTTGAATTTACTCTTCTTATAAATGGTGGTAAAATTTGATTGTTATATTTTATGATTTTCGTCTTTTCAAGTGTGATTTAAAACGTTTTTAACGTTTTAAACGTTTTTTTTAAAGTGAATACTTCTTGGTGCGCTGAAAATTTGATACCAAGTAGAGGCGCATGCGCATACGAATGAAATACGACTCCGTTGATTCGGTACGCATTTCATTCGGATGCGGACGGCTTTTTTACGGCATTACTCTTTTCATGACGAATAGTATATAGTATAAAGAAATCTAATTTTTTTAAATATTATGACGAATGTGAATATTTTTTCTCAAATAATCCACGTTTACAATCCTTTCAGTTGCAATATTCGAGCCATTTCATTTCGTACCGTACGATATCGGGTGTTTTCAAACGCCCGTATATCCAAAAATTGAATTTCCCGTGTAACAGATTGAAAATGAAAGAGTACGGAGTCCCGCTTCGATGATGCTCTGGTTGGCAATCCCGTCACATTTGTGTCTCTTCGACAACAGAAAATAAATATGAAAAAAATATTGATCGGTATTTCAGAAATGTGACTTCATATTCAAGTTGGTGGCATTAGAATAAATGTTCTGAGAGGAATACGTCAAAATAGTCGCTCTGTTTTTCTCTTTCGAGTGTATTATTTGCTGACAGATTTTGATTGTCATGTCAGATACCTTTACGACTACACACTGCCTCTAGTGTCAAGTAATCGCATACACACCAGTGAACTCGTGTTGGTTTCCTCACGATGTTTTCCTTCACCGGAGAGGAGGTCTATGAACCACCACAACATACGTGAGTAGTTCGAACCTGGGACCTTTCGATCACTTGCCTAGAACATACGTGTAGACGTTTGATGCACGACGAATGTCTTGGCAGAAAAAAAAATTAAGTGTTTAAAATCGATGAGAAATTCGTTCTTACTTCCATTTTCCTGAGAATTGTGATATTGTTTTTGTGTAAAAATATAGTTGGTTCCCGTTATATAGTAAGTTGATATTGTTTTGAGGAGGCAGGGTCAGTCCCCTGACACCTGATACCCTTGTTTTCCTGGTTCTCTAATGATCAGTCTTTCCTGTGACAAATAACGGCAATTCTTTACGGTATAAATAACCGATTATTTCTCTTTATTAAAACAACAATAAAAAAATCGCTAATTGATAGTTGAAGGAGCTTCGTAGATAAGTATGACGATGATTGATATTATAGAGAAGAACGAATCACTTTATAGTGTTCATAAAGGGCTAAATCATAATAATAATGCAAGCTATCTTGATTTGAATATTAAATATATTTGTTGATATTAGTTTGCGTTTAAATCAATATAGATCAGTTTCGGTCGGTTGGTTCTGTTGTTTCAATTGGTTTAGTGTAAATAAATAATTTACAATTAGGGTGATTCGAAATTACTTGAGTGGTTATTTGTGTCAAGGTAGACTGTTTGAAAGGAAATTTAGTTTTGGTACCAGAGGGCGAAGTACGGGTTAGCATCTCATTTCTCACTATCGAGTCGATTCGAAGTGAGTTGCAGCGAACCAATGACATTGCGGTGTTGCTGTCGTTTCGTCAGAATGGCGCACTGTGATTGGTTAGCTGCGTCTCACTGCGAATCGACTCGATAGTGAGATGTAAATAGCAAAGTCACATTGCCCACACAGTTAACACAATACAAATAGTTTTCAAATAAATAAATAACCAGCCAACCTTTGGATATATATATATGTATATTAGACATATCTCACACAGATTGAGCTAGACCCAAAATAAGTTTGAGACTAGTGTTATGGAATACTAACTCAACGCTACTATATTTTATAACAAATACATATATAGATAAACATCCAAGACCCGGGCCAATCAGAAAAAGATCATTTCCCATCATGACCCGATCGGGGATCGAACCCAGGACCTCTCGGTTCAGTGGCAAGAACTTTACCACTGCGCCACCGAGGTCGTCGTGAATTATTGAATTCTATAAATACAGTTTACACAAATATATAAGCGCTAATTAGTTGGGACTTCGCTCTAGGTAATATTCTGAAGCTCTCATACACAATCCTTCTTCAGAAATCCCGCTGAAAGCATGGGGGTGAGCACAAACAAGCCAAAATAGCGACCCCGTTCCTTGATAGTGATAATTAGCCTAAAGTTCTGTTCTGAAACAAGTAATTTTACACCTAGGTAAACCACTTTGGGGTTCCACGGGTCAGAAAGGATTTTTTAAACTATAAACCGTTTTAGTTTTCCGACTACAAGGAACCCTTATAGTTTTATATTGCTTTTTAAAATTTAGAAATCAATTTGAACTTCCGAAGTCGTATCCTAACAGCTAAATATTGAAAGGAGTTAAGCGACTAATGAAAGCAGATGTCCTTACGTTCAGTTTCATTAACCAAGGGTCTAAAGCGCGACTCACGATTTATACAAATATATCCGCCGTATTTACAAAATGTTGCCTGGTGTTGAAGCACCGACGTGGCATATGTTTCGGCGAAATCATTCGTTACAGTAACAAACAGTCTGACAGGGCTGTCGCTCACATGACCTCGCGATTTTTGTGTGTCGGGTGAAAAATGGCGCCCATTGCGCGCCTCGCCGGACGCAGACGTTTGATTTGAATGCAACGAAAACCCGATTGATTTATAGTTAAACCGCAAATTTAACTTGGCTGCTGTGTTTGGTAAGCAGCAGATATCTATTTTCCGACAACGCCTCTTAAAACCTTATATTAATATTGTCAAGAAAGATATATTATGTATTAACCCTTAATATAAAAATAATCTATACTATTATTAGAAAGATGCGTTTGTGAGTTTGTATGTTTGAGCGGGTAATCTCCGAAACTCCGTAGTTTCACCGATTTCAAAAATTCTTCCGCCATCAGAAAGGTACATTATCCAAGATTGCTATAGGCTATATTTCATCTCAAAAGTTAACACGGGAGCGAAGCCCGGGCAACATCTAGTCCTATGGATGATTTGTTTGCATGGAACGAGTCGTTTTCGGCAAATGAGGTTCATTATAGAGTTCGCAAGCTGGAAGTCTAACGACGAAACAAAATCCTCGACGTGCTTGACGTTACATGACGTCCTTCGAAATAGAAATGGACGGTACATCTGGCTAGAAGTTACAATAATAAACGCATTTACGGATACTATCCCTACCTATATCCTAGGTGGTGGACGACCTCGGTGGCGCAGTGGTAAAGTTCTTGCCACTGAACCGAGAGGTCCCGGGTTCGATCCCCGGTCGGGTCATGATGGAAAATGATCTTTTTCTGACTGTCCCGGGTCTTGGATGTTTATCTATATATATATTTGTTATAAAATATAGTATCGTTGAGTTAGTATCCCATAACACAAGTCTCGAACTTACTTTGGGACTAGCTCAATCTGTGTGATTTGTCCTAATATATTTATTTATTTATTTATCCAACACTGTTTCTACTTGGTGTATTAGGTCTTAATTCTCTAAGAGCTCGTAGGGATCATTATCATTAGTAACGTGTTTGAAAGTACTCCCGAGTTAATATCGATGCCACTGAACTTCATAATGAGTTGTGTCTGTTATATGTACCTAATAGAAGCCTTTTACAACGCAAATGTCAACCACGAAAACTGTTACCAGTACCTAGATGATGTAATGTTCTGACATGCAGAATGTAATCTCACGTGATATGTCTCGTAGACTACTCTGCTTCCATACAAACTAGTTCTATAAGTTTGTCGAAATGGTCAATAAATATGCATTCACATTCGTCCCCTAGTGTATACGAGGTTTAAATTCAACGAAGACACTTGATTGATTTACTGTGTGCCCAGCACACCAGCGACATTTTACAAGTGCGATCCATTTTGCAAAACCGTACGGAAAATGCAATTTTTGGATTCACGCGCGAACATATTGGATGCGAGATGAAATGGCTCGAATATTGAAGCTGACAGGATTGGATGAATCCGAATAGAGATTTAGTAAGAACCTCAAAATATAATCAGATACAGTGAAAATTTAAATAATTTGTTATTTCTCCCTACTAACCTTAAACATATTTGACCTTTATTCTCACAAGCTCTGCCTAAAACAAATATTGAAAGCGACAAAACCCTAAGAAAAACTAGTTAAATAAAACTCAGGTATACCTCAGTTAAAATCTATGATCAAATGTAATATGTTCTCATATGATAGCAATTTATCACTAATATATTAGATTCCGTTAGATCCGGAGAATCTTGGAGCTCCATTAATGAAGGGTGGCTATTAAAGAGATTATCGAGTTCATGCATGGCAACTCTCGTATCCGTTATTCATATTGGCGCCCAACGTGTAACTTTTCAACAGGAAAAACTATTTATTTCACTTCAAATTATTTTGAGGTCTATGCAAAGTGTTCCATGGAATTAAAAAAAATAATTTCGAAAATATGCAAGGGGTAGGCTATACTATATTCTTGGTTAAATTATTTTTTTCAATTCTAACTACTAACCACGTAGTTTGAATTGGCGCCCAACGTGTAACTTCAAGGAACAAAATTAATGGTATAGTTGCAGCTGAAAAGTATTCCCGTGATCATAGACGAAATATATACTAATTAAAAATCAAATATATCCTCCGCACTTAAGTTCTTTGTTAGAAAAAATCTTCCTACATGGTTTGTTATCTTGGCTCTCAAACATTCAAAAGAAAACAACAAGGCAGTTTTCTGTATTTCATTTCGTATGAATAATGTAACTTTTCCTATACAAAATACACAGCATTTGCGTTCACCTTTATTCTATGAAACGATATAAGTGCAATCTTTTCTTCTTTATTATTTTATACACTTGTATTTTGTCGCTGACAATACTCCTTGCTAAATGGAAACTTTTGAGAATATACCCGTTACTTCTTATATTGCTTTGTATTTTTCTAAAAGTCAGATGTCGTGTATTTTGCTTATGTCCTACACACGTTAACAGTACATTATTTAAAGCTACACAATTTAGTGGAATCCCTTGTTGCTTTCTATCGAAATAGAGATTTCAAAGTAAAATAATCAGAACAAGATTGAATTAATTTTGTCAGTTGTGTTGTTACTTCTTTCTTTGTATTTTATGCTAACTTTTCCAATCACACAGCACTTAGTTTTAAAACTTTAGTTGCACTGTTTCTTTAATTTATAGTTTTATTTCGTTCAAATCTTGTCTAGTTCATGGTAGAACAAATTCACGAAAATAATTGCATGCAATTTGTTGCAGGTGACACATTATGTCCAAATGGCATGTTCCGGTGTCCTGAGGGCAAGTGCATTCCGGAGCTGTGGGTGTGCAACTACCAGAAAGACTGCGAGAAGGGGGAGGATGAGTTCCAATCATGTCGTGAGTAATTCTGTCTTCTAATTTTGAGATTTCTGATTGCTCTGTCGTCTTCCGTTGTTTCGATGTCCGTCAATGGATCAACACAGAATTGTTTGTAGTTTCGACGGATGTCAATGTCAAAACATATGCAAAATAACGGAGCAAACCGAAGCGGCAACGCGCTACGACGACACAACGGAGCCGGGCCCTATGTCATAATTGAAGATGCATTTGAAACTTGATGCCTTCAAAAAGTTCAAGGTCCAGCCTATATTCTATGGATTAGACAACTTTCGCAACGGTCGGTCACTGGATGGGTGAACAAAATTGTATTTCTAATTAGTCTAGCTTTTTGTTTGGGCTGTATTTGAAGTCTTAATGAATGCGAATACAGCTGTGACCAATTGGTAGAATTGGAATTAAACAGTATTGCTAGCTCATCGTCTTTGAGAAGAATCTCCAGTTTATAATCCTTTCCTTTGATTGACTATTACGAGGATAGCAGCCGTCTATTGTAGGTTTTATTTCGCTCCCCGACGAGTATTAAAGAAGAAGAATAATAATTTTTTTTATTTTCTTCCTATCAAATCTGCGTCTATATTCAAAGAAAGTCTAGACCCGTAAAATCTAAATCATAGCTTCATTCCGCTTTGCATGCCACACAAAGCGCCTCAGGGTCTTCCAATCTATTCACAAAGACAACTTATTGGTCGCGCGAGCTTTCTAAGCTCCCCGCAGATGAGCGTAAGCTTTCTGCAAACGGAATGCTTCGTACTTTGAGTGTGGTGCTATGCTATACTAGTTCCTCTGTAATACTTCAAGGTAATTATGCTTTATAAATGACGTATTTTTTAAAATTATAATCGGTTTAACCTTTTGTTAATTACAAATTATGTAACCTTTTGATTACATCCGTAATTGTTTGATATTGCTACAATCTCACAATTCATATAGGGTGTCAGCGTCACCTAATTACTTATGTAGCGTACGCCTAGGGTCGCCATCTTCTAAAGAATGAAAATGACTAATCGATTTTGTTCATCGAATCATTTAATATTGTGTTCTCTTTCGTTTGATCGTTTTACCAGTTTCTCCAGCCGTTGAGCGTTAGAGCCCATGGCATGGGTCCTGCTTTCCTACTTTTTCGTCTCCATTTCACACGGTCATATTATCCTTCATTATAGGTAGCACTTTTTGGGTTTGCCCCTTCTGCCAGTGTAAGGGGTGAACGTCGTAGCCACATATTTAGCCGTTCTTTAAGCTAAATGATTAGCGTTCTTTTCCCTGGTTTCATGTTACATGTCCCTTTTAATTAAATTCTTCCGTAAAACTGATCGTTCGGAGAGTAGAAAAGCAAGAGGAAAAATATTACTCTGGTCTGTATTAGGTCGGATATTTATACACATGCATATTTGATTTCTTATAACCGTCGAAATAGGAAACCCTTACGGATTAGGGTATATAACGTTGTGGTGAAAATTATAAAAACAGAGAAACAAACTTACTCATGTAATCGGTTTGTTTATTAATAAACTTTTCATTGCACATAGAAAACATACAAAGAAAGCATAAAAAGAATAGACGCTTATCGGTATTGCAATTGCCAATATTGCATGGCTTTTGTTGAAATAATTTGACAAAAAAGGGCTTTTTATAAATTCTGTTTTTATCATCCGGTTTAAGTTACCTTTGCCATTCAGACATTTTAGTCCGCCCAGGTGAACTGACAAAAGACGGTCGGGAGGCAGCCCTAACATCTAAATTAATTGGAAACTGGAAGTCGCGACTGCGCGCGATTAATCGCACATCGCGCCGCTCTGCGACAATTACGTTTATTATTCTGCTTCGCGAATCAGGAGCGTGATGAGCACTTGTCTTATTTAACCATGTCACTGTATTTTAAAAGGGTTGCTATTATGGCCTCAATAAAACTCGGCAATTAATCTTCATACTAATAAATACTGTGTGTGAGTACTTGCCACGTATACGTCGCGTAAAAGCCATGTTAGATGCTTTTAAGCGACTTGAACAAAACACCAGTGTTAGCAATCACAAACTATAAAATATGAAGACTGTGTGAGCATTGGAACTTAACCTCTCACTATTATTTTTATTATATATATATAGGTTAAGTTCCAATTATAATAATTATTAAGTTATATGTATATATATACTAACTCAACGAATATTCTATAACATATACGTATATAGATAAACACTCAAGACCCAGGTCAATCTGAAAAAGATCATTTTCCATCTTGACCTGACCGGGAATCGAACCCGGTACCTCTAGTGTAGCAGTCCGACATGATGACCATTACGCCACAGAGGTCGTCTGAATAACTGTTTTTTTACAGCTGTAATAAATAAAAGAGTCAGTATGGCGGATACTAAACCGCCAAGTTGTTTATGATACAACCAACGCTTGTAAAGCTTCCCCTGCCCTATGGGTTAACTTTATTCCGTCCTGTTGTACATTACTCCTCTAACAAGTAACTTATTCGTTTTTACTCTTTAATCCATTGCGTGTTTTATGTTTTTTTTTTGTTAATAAAAATAGCGGATATAATCCTATTACTCGTCGCGAATACAACTATTTTCTGGGACACTTTACTATGTTACTAATTATAGATAAAAAAATCAATCACCTGTTATGGTGTAACACTGCTATGAGAAAAATTTTCTCCCTTTTGGTTATCTTGTTATCTAAGTTGTATTAACAACACTTTAAAATACGTTTTACCCCTTGAATTGAAGTAGAAAATTCGCGTGTTAGTTTGACATAATTATTTATAAGCCAGGGTGTGGTCCCGCCCTGGAATAGGACCACTCGACGTGGATACATACATACGAGGAGACATATAGTATTGCAGCTTTAGGCAACAGTATTATTCCCACAGAGGGTTGGCAGGCGGGCGAATGTTCAAAATTTTAAAGTATATTTTTTACTCTGACCCAGACAACACGAATTTAACTAGTCCAAGCAGAATTTCTTCATTATTCAAGAGCCAAATATTGTGATTTACTCTCATTTTATGGTTATGCTAATTGATTATGTTGCCCTCAATATGTATATCCTGTCGGCACTCCCACGAATCGTGGGTTTCCGTGGGTTTTGGATTAACCGGACCAATAACAGACGAATAAATCTCGACAACTGGTTCCAAACCAGGTTACGGAGAAATGAGATTATTAATTTTGCAAATTCCTGCGGCCGACGGTGAAGATGTCCACACTGTCGCCGAACTCGGACACACGCCGACGCGAATGCGTGTACATTACGTAGTTAGTATGAGTGATTTTATTTACCGCAATGAAAAACCAGCAATGTATACCGAATACGCCAAAGTTTGGCAAACTGTTCGACGACAGTGTGGAGCCGGCATTACATGTCAACATCTAAACGGTTTTTAACCCCCGACGCAAAAAGAGGGCTGTTATGTTTTGACCGCTAACTGTGTCTGGTATTTTAGCCTAACGTACGTGGCACCGTAGCTTGGATGGGTTTTTTATTGGATAGTTATTTTTTATGTGGTGGTTCTTAAATATCATGATCAAAATCGGTTCAGCTGTTCAAAAGTTGTAGTGAAATTAATATTGAAAGGGTTTTTTAATTCGTCTAACAAATAAACTTGTTAGCGCGCTTTTCGTTTAATCTTTTATTTCTCGCGTGGCCCGATCGAATTGCGATCCTATTGATGTTAAAAAAATAAGTTAAAAATCAGGCAAATCCATTTAAACCCACTCCATAACTACAGAGGAACATGGACATAAATGTATGCGTATACAACATGATTGCGTTCAACTATATGTCGACGGCCATAACAAAATTTTGATATTTTTTTACGGTGATCGTGGGTAAATCGTGAGTTTTTATTATTATGCGCAGAAGTGTAACATGCGCAGAGTGCGCATGTTACATCCTTCGTGACATCTTTAAAAGAGTTAGGAGCCATGCTAAGTTGCGCCCCGTTTTTCTCCGCCACGTTGACGTACAACGGAGAAATTGTGTGACATTTGACGTACGTCACCGCATGTCAGTGTCAAAACCCACGGAAAACAACGGAGCACACTACAAAAAAATGCATGTTGCACGCGTCATCACGCAACGTCGCGCGTCGTCGGCTCGTCGATCACGTATTGTTGCAGTGATAAACGACGCATTTTCGTTTCGCTAGATTTCCCACCAAAAAACCGGGAAAATAAGCTGGTTTGTAATTGGCTGGTCGGTAATTAAGTGTGCAGTCAGAGTTAAAACGAAATTTTTGCATTCATCAAAATTTGAAATGGGTTTTTCGTCAACAAAATGCAGATTATATCTAGGTATTTGGATTCAAAGTTGAAACGATTAATCCTGATCCTACTCGTAATAACTAATATTATAAGCGCGAAAATAAGTTTGTTTGTAACCTCTTCACGCTATATCTGCTAAACCAATCTATTTGTAATTTTGCATGTATGTTGGAATACGGAGGACACATCCAGTGGGAATTCACTCGGGCGAAGCCGCGGGCAAATGCTAGTAATGCTATAAAGAGTTTTAAAATTAAATCGCTTGTATTTTCGAAATATAAAAGCGACATTATTTCTTTAAATATTTTCCCAAAAAACGGGGCTTAACTCGACATCGTCAAAACAAAATAATAGTGGCCAAAATTCCGTCTCTTTGTCTGTTGCCGGCCAAAGATTAAACTAAGCTCGGTTTTAAAGCGAACTGCGTTGAAATACGCTGGAATTAACATTAAATATGAGTCGAGAGGGAAATAAATATGCCACACTTTTGTGAGAGCGTCTAAAATCGCGCTTTACACTTTTGGTTGGACATAAGGCTGAATGGTATGTGAATCAACCTTAATAACGCATACAATACATACATTATGAACTGAACTGATCAAAGGCTTCTCTCTCTCTCTCTCTCTCTCTCCAGTGCTAAATCCCGCTATCCTTTGTTGAATTTATTCAGTTCGTCATGTGACACACGTCACGTTAATGTTACAAGTTAGAGCCATTCCATGGAATT
This sequence comes from Plodia interpunctella, assembly GCF_027563975.2. Classification (NCBI taxonomy): domain Eukaryota; kingdom Metazoa; phylum Arthropoda; class Insecta; order Lepidoptera; family Pyralidae; genus Plodia; species Plodia interpunctella. The sequence continues at coordinate 10,266,735 of NC_071303.1, read as the reverse complement.
GGCCGGTACTGCGGTTGTACGAAGTACTTACTAAATTCATGGCTATGCCCCATTTCCCCGTTGCCCCTGTTGCGTTTACATCCGTCGATGGACAACGCAGAAATTGTTTGTAGTTTCGACGTACAACAAAGCAAGTTAATGTTAAAACCTATAGAAAAGAACCGAACGACGTAGCTGCAACATGCAACAGAATACGACTGATGGGGCATTTAGAGTACTTTGTGCTGCGAGCGAAGCCGCAAGAATTATGCCACATTTACACTCCGCCCTTTTGGGCAGGGAAGTGAGCACCCAGTGGGCAGTACGAGTGTGTAAATAGGTTACTCGCGCTGTCACTGCTCGTGTCACTGCCGCTGCCCGGACACAGGAGTGGAGTAATGAAAAACACAATTAAATTTTTAGAACTTTATGAAATTGAGCAGGTAATATGGGATGACTTATACTGATCAGACAGATAATGCTGTCGAAACAGCAATCTCGACGAGATCGACGTCAGTCATTTTTGCGAGTTGATAAATAAAGAAGAGAGAGATAGAGAATGAGAATATGAAGGCCGAGTGTACACGCTCACTCGCGTCGTTATCGCCGCAGAAGTATTTAGGGAAATATTTCCCGCAGCGAGAAGTAGCAGCGGCTGACTGTAAAATGTGGGGATAGAATAGCTACACTACAATATAAATGTTTACTCCAAAATGGCGTCCACAATCGGAATCACGAACTATTTTCGCGACCCTCGACACCTCGACCTCAATTAGGGCGCGCACACGCTACACCTCAAGTCTCCTTGATGGATGGCCGACACTGATTGCCGTTGAAGCCCCCTCACTACCAACAGCCTATTGATTCCAATTCTGTAATCGCAAACAGAATTGTTGGGACGACAAATCAATCTTCATTTGAGGTTTCTTTCGTATTTCAAGAGAAATAGTTGCTATTGTAGACACGGTGGAACGCAGACGAGTTTAAAGCTTTGCAACCGTGCGTGTTTGCAAGCAATATTGACAAGCGACAGCGTTATAATTTATCACTTCATTTTATTAAATAGCTAAAATTAGAAGATGTGTATACAGACATATTCTTTTATCTATGTAAGTATACAGATTATGCTATACTACAAAAAGTATTTTAGACTATATCTTGCCCGGGGCTTCGTATCGTGGGAATTTTGAGATAAAATATAGCATATAGCAATCTTGGATAATGTACCTTTCTAATGGTGAAAGAATTTTTGAAATCGGTTCGGTAGTTTCGGAGATTACCCGCCTCAAACATACAAACTCACAAACGCTTACCTCTTTATAATAATAGTGTAGAAAGATTTCTATGGGCACAGTTGCTACAATTACAAAACTGGAAACGGTACCACCAAAATAGATGTAATGTTGTGACTACAATATATAATGGAAAGCTGTAATACTTTCACGCCATGTTTTGGCTGTTAAATTAGGCTGTTTATTAAAATTTGAAGATGGCGCTAGTGTGCGTGATTGCGCTCGTAATATGTGATTATTGTAAATGAATGAATATTTATTCTAAAAACAAACACAATTACAAAACACATAACAATACGCAATATGGAAAATCCACATTTACAAAATACGAGTGACAAAAGCAATTAACGATTTTAATATAAATTAAAACGACAAAATATTTTTTATATTTTACAACTAAAATAAAAAAAATATATTAAAATAAAAACGAAAAAATTATTTATATATATTTACAAAAATGTCAGTCCTTGCAATTCGTTACCTTGAGGTAGCGTGCCCAGAAGGCTGACAGCATTGCTGACACATTGAATGACAATGCTTAATCTCCCTAGATATATGTCAGCCTTTTGGTTTTCATTAACAATTTCGATCATTCTTTTTTTTTACCTTTAGGCGACGTGTCCCACTCCTAGGCAGAGCTGGCTATGCTTTAATTTTTTTATTATTTTTGTAATTTACAGCGCCACCTGAATGCGAGCCCGGCCAGCTAGCATGCTCGCAGTACATGTTCAACAAGACCTACTGCATCCCCCCGCACTACAGATGCGACATGGTGGTCGATTGCCTCGACGGCACAGACGAGGCAGACTGCGGTGAGTGCTCACCTTTATTTTATCAACAGTTGACGAAAAACTCCGCAATGACTGACCCATGCGTCGACTCGTGAACGATGGGAAGACGAATTATCTGAGAAATCGTAACAGACAGACTTTTTAAATAATATTAGTATGTTTTTTGCGCTTTATAAATACCACTACCACTTCTCTGCCAATGTTCTTGTAGTTTCACGAGGCCAAAGCCGCGGATCACAGCTGCTGCAGATAATATCCTTGCAGAAAATTGAGCGGTGAACTGCGGTTATTAACTTATGGGAAGCATATTAAAACTTCGAGTAGTTTTCAATGTGATGGCAGATGGTAGGGTTGTCAGGTTTCGAAAAACATTATTCTGTAAAGACTTCTTCAAACGGGTCATTTCATTTAGTGGAATTGTGTCATCCTTAAATTTTATATGTTGGCTGAAATTCTATATTGAGCTTGTTTTAACACCTTGCTATGGTAAACTGTTAGATGCGTAATTCAATTAGACAACAGTATTAGAAATAACACACTCTATAAGAAACGAAAAAAATATAAATGGATAACGCTCAACGGCCCACACTGAGAACTAATCTTGTAATATTAAATTGAAATGTGTTACGGTTGACAAATCTTGTACAAATAGATCTTGTGACGAAAAGTCGGTGCTGTATACCGTGGAGTAGATCCCTCGTTAGAAGAAGTTAGAAATCTAACTTGCAAGATTTGATTACATACAGACATGCAAACATCGGGACAGGTCAAACTAAATAAAATCTTGACAAAAGTTGTTTTAATGAAAGTTTAATGAGCTAAATAAATTGTGGCAGCCCTGTCAAGATTCCCTGTAAGTCCGGCAGCCTGTGACAGGAGCACGCCGCAAGCCATTCGTATTCGACATTGATCTATCTCAATGAGTTTTTTCATTAAGATAGATAGACTAAATATGTAAATAAACCAACATCCCGTCCCGGTTTCGTTCGAGTAAAAACATAATGAATTATACACCTATTACCTTCCTCAGGAATCACACTATCTATTAGTGAAAACTGTATGAAATACCATGCAATAGTTTTTGAGTTTATCGCGAACGAAGTGGACATCGACGAACTGGGCTTCGACGCTCAACGGAAGGAACCGGGAAAACGCACAGATGAGAGAGTTGAAATTCCGAAATATATTTTTTTTATCTGTTCCTTAGGTTGGGCGTGAGGCGTAATCATAAGTTTAAGAATTAAATTCACAATTTATAAACGTATCTAAACTCGTATCTAATTGTGCCCGTTTGGTCTATTTTGAAAGTTTGGGAAACTAAAAGATTTTTTAGTTGCCGAGCATGTTTTAACTAACAATTGAGATAACTTATTTCTAGTCGAGCAGTACTATTCCCTATGGCAGTCATCACTTCACCCTTTACACTGTATTACGTAATGTGTTCGCACAAAATCCAACTGTAACTTTAAAAAGTTGAATCTCTTTTCCCACGCGATAACTTTCGCGAAATCAATTTATAAGTTTTGGGACTGCAGATCTAGATTACATGTAAACTGAGGCTATAAACATGTCTAACCCGTTTAGAAATATGTAGCGGACGTGGGTCCAAAGCGGCTGCTTATTCTTTAAAATAGAATTTGTTTTTTTTTTTCGTTGAGCATTTAGTGTAATTTCTTAGAACTCTAAATGTTTCAAGAATTTTATTTCACGGATTAAATGAGCGCTCATTCAATGGTTCCGAATAAATTTTGCATTTTATAAAAACTACTCAAATAATTTTATTGCATAATTTCATTTCAAGCTTCAAAAAAAGCGAAATGTTCTTTAGAAATAGCGAGTGTGGAGTCTTTGAAACTTTGTTATGTATTGGCTACCGGTTTGTGTTCCCGTAATCGCCGTTTAATTTCATTACACTCCGCCCCCGCTATAATACAGAATAAGTCCTTAAAAATCCGCAAACGTTATCGACAAAAGTTCCAAAGGTCGACGCTTCGAACATATAAATCAAGATTCCTTAGGCTTCCCACTCCGGACGGGATTGAATCCAGGAGTCAACAACCGGGATCGGAACAATCTGATGCCCCGGAGACAATTCTATAGGGTTACCATTGTCAAAGGCATTATTTCATCTGAGTTTCGAAAATGCACCTATTTTCGAAACTCAGTTGAAATAATGCCTAATTGGAAATAATAGTCTTAAATACTTGTGGGATCGGTGGGGTTCAATGAAATGATAAACTTCTTGACAATTCCGCTTCTTCTTATTTTCATCCACTTGACACGTGTTTACAATTTCGTCTTACATCGCCATCTTTTTAAAACCATCCTCTGTCCCTCTCACACCCATGCATTCGTCCCTTTTCCATACCAACCTTCTATCTTTTTCATACACATGTATACATGTACGTTTCATATACATATACGCCATCTCACTCTTACAGTGTTGCAATCCCACATACAATTTGTTACATAATGGCGTGTGGTTCCGCCCTGGAATAGGACCACTCCATATCCTCCCGTGGATGTCGTACGAGGCGATTAAGGGATAAACAGCCTAGGCAGCTGATAGACAACAATAGCATTCCCAGGGAGGGTTGACGTCAGGCAGGCGACCGGTTGTAAAACGCTGCTGAATTTTCAAAACTTTAAAGTTTTTTTTTACGCCGACCTTGGGCTTAAGAAATTATTACTCATACAATTTGTAAATAAAGTGGTTGTAACAGATTCATGGCACTTAAAACAATAGAAACTAAATAAAAGCTCGGGGAAAAGCTTACAGAAGTTGAAAGCTGGTGGCCCTACCGGTGGGAATCCGGAAGCGTTGCAATCTCTGGGATCAAACAATCGATACATTTTTAACGACATCTCGATTGCACCGCGATTTGTGACAATAAATAAACAATTTTCTATGGAATTCACACACCTTTTTGGGGTGTGAAACTGTGTTTGATTGAGACATACGATGGTTAAAGTTAAAAAAGTTTAGTTAAGTAAAAGTTAATTTGGCCGAATTGGCATGGTGTGAGGTAACCGGTTAGGCATGGGTTCGATTCCCGCTGGGCACTGAATATTTTTTATCTCATTGTTTTCAGAACAAGCTAATACTGTTCGTATATATATAATATATAGTATTTTTTCAAAAACCTACAAATTACAGGTCGCGAGGGGCCGCTAGTTCTTATTATTCTTTTCTATTAATTTATTACAAAAAGAACATAAAGGCGGACTCAAATCCTAGTGCTATGTCAACCAGTCAATCGACAGAGTGATCTAGAGAAAATGGCGTTATTATCTTGGCCAGCTAAGAGATTTTACATTTTAATTAAAATCCCTAAAACTAAAAACAAACAGCTTGGACGATAAAGTCCTTTTGAACATTACCGAGTCATTAAATGCGCCAACTTCTAATTATTCTGAGAGAACAAGAAAAACAGACGGCAAAAGTGAGAAAATACCTTGCTTTAGGGCTGCCATGTCGAGAAATTATAAACATTCATCATCTCAGCCTTTTTCCATACTATTTTCAGCTTTCTTTCACATTGTGTCCATAATTACCGTAATATTATAATTTACAGTATTGTACAGTGTGTGTACAGCAATCAATCTATCAAAACTCATCGCGAATCGGCCGTTGCCACCGCGAACTATCGTTAACCACACAAACATTTATCCATCTAAATACTAGGAAAACATAAATGACGACGAGATCGACGACCTCGGTGGCGCAGTGGTAAAGTACTTGCCCCTGAACCGAGAGGTCCCGGGTTCGATCCCCGGTCGGGTCATGATGGAAAATGATATTTTTCTGATTGGCCCGGGTCTTGGATGTTTATCTATATATGTATTTGTTATAAAATATAGTATCGTTGAGTTAGTATCCCATAATAACACAAGTCTAGAACTTACTTTGGGGCTAGCTCAATCTGTGTGATTTGTTCTAATATTAATTTAGTTATTCATATTTATAAATAGGAAACTCATATCCGTGCCAACCCTATACAAAACCGAGCGTTTAACTTTGAAAAGGAAAAAGAAATGGAATATCATAATAATTGTTGTGTTTTATTGTAACTTCAGCGGACTTCTCCCTTAGGGGTTGATACATTTCGAAAATTATGTATGGATTTATTTTTACTTGTTAAAATTATTTTTACTTTATAGCTGAAAATCAGCGTTTTTTTTACTCTCGGTAGTGCAAAAGGTATCGCTGAGTTATGGGCATTTTGACTGCTGCAGCACACGAATGTTCGTATTGTGCTTTTTTTGGGATCTACTGTTCTTTTTATTCTGTTATTTTGTGTCTGTAACAGTTGAATAAACAATTTATGTATCTTGTTGACAGAAGAATTGTTAGCTATGTTTGAAAATGTGCGTTTAGCCGTTTGAAAACCGTCAGCTCTCAGTGGGGCCGCTCTCAGATGAGTCTGAAGTTTCTTAAATGTTTAATTTTGTTCGATAGCATTAATAATTTTGCACTTACAATGTTCGAGACACAATTAATGATCATATTTTATCAATAAATCACTTGCTATTAATGCAGTCAGGCTAAGTCGGCCAACTTTTAACCATCGTCCTGACAAATATCTACAGGACATTTAATAATGCGATATAATAACTTGAAGACCTAACATTGTACACTTAGTTGGCAAATAAATGAATATGAATATTTAATAGCCATAGGTATCGCTACATCTAAAATTATAATCAAATAATAATGATTTTGGAATAATTTCATTTAATCATAAAGAAGTGAGATCTTCAGATCTTGACAATGACTGATTCTTACTAAATACTTTAAAAGGATACATATTGTGTACCGTTGTAATTAGCTAAATATATTAATAAATCTAGACTTTGACATTAAATGATTTATACAAGGCTTGCTCCCTTCTACGCTCGCTATACTCGCAGTGGCAATGACGATAACTGAAACTTTATAAAAGTTGAATCCTTTCTTAGCACAGGTGAAATAAAAACCGCCCGAACAGATGAATATTTCATTTAGATTGATGATCAAACTTCCGTGGCTTACCGCCACGTGAACTGAATGGGGAATTAGGTTTAAATAATGGTCTCCATATCAAGCAACTTTAGACGCGGTCTGTAATAAGATGGGTGCTTCCAATAGACACGAAATAGCTGATGGGTGGCAATGTTGTAATTTGAATGAAACATCTGTCTAATATGTTGAAGTTGAAGCGTTAGTGGTGTAATGTTCAAGACGCCCCGCCTGTGAACCGAAAGATCCCAGTGTCGAATCCTACTCGTGCCGCATGTGTTTGTATACCAATCAGACTCATGTGTAATAGTTTTTATCGACCACCACTTGATTCCGGTGAAGGAAAACATCGTGAGGAAACCTGCATTCTGGTTGATTATCAACATGTGTGTGTTAAACCGCTCTAATATAACCTTTATACCAAACTAATCCCATCTTATCACACAGATTTGAATAAAAACAGTACATCAGAGATACGGAACCGAACAAAAACGCAATTTACACCCCATTAAAACTTGCCCACTTACTCCGAACCCCTCACCAGGCCAACCTAAGTTGACCTCCACAATATTAGAGTATATAGGAGGATGAAAGTTCAAATTGTCCCGGCCGCGGTGTTCCGTTTACAAGTCGGTTTTTAAGAGAAATAGGGCGTTATTTTCAGGCATGTTCATTTAAATATATGACGAGTACAGTCGAGGTGATTGTATTCGCAGATTCTGATTCATCTTTTTCATCGTCGTATTCCTCATGGCTGAGGGTCGTGGTTGTTACGTGGAATGAAACACACACACAACAACTTTATTAATGGAGTGGTTTGCCATTGCCTTCTCCATTTCACACACAAGTTAATAATAATCAACCAGTGTGCAGGTTTCCTCCCGATGTTTTCCTTCACCGGAAGCAAGTGGTGGTCGATGAAAACAATCATTAGTTTTAGTTATGTTTAAGTGATCAATTAAATTCTGCTAAAAGTTATCCTGCTTTTCTTTTATTCGTGACGACTTTTAAATGGCTCCTTTGCTAACCAATATAGACGCTTATATGTAGCTATTGATCACTTTAAAAATAAAAATATCATAAGGATTTAAAACTATTTATATTTTATTCAACTGGCCAAAAAAAAGGTATTTTCTAACTATTATGTATCAGAAGAAGAAGCGGTGGTAGTGTAATGGTTAAGACGCCCGTCTGTGGATCGAAAGGTCCCAGGTTCGCATCCTACTCGTGCCACATGAGTTTGTATACAAATCTGACTCGGTACTTTTCATCGACCACCACTTGCTTCCTGTGAAGAAAACATCGTGAGGAAACCTGCACACTGGTTGATTAATATTAACTTGTGTGGCATACCACTCCATTAATAATGCCAAGAATATTGTTGTGTGTGTTTCATTCCACGTAATGACCACGACCATCAGCCATGAGGAATACGACAATGAAGAGAAGAGAAAACTATAATTAATTAATCTAAAGTCAAGGCAAGCAAGTATTTAAATCGTGCATATTTTCACACTGTACTTTGTCTTATGAAGTTGAGAAAACTAAGTTTTTTTTTACCAACTCTTTCTCTTTACTTAAGGCGAAGTTGTGGCGGCTTAAAATAATAAGACTCGGTGTCGTGAATTTGCATTTAATTTTATACTAACAAGGCATACGGCCGCGGTCCTAATATAAGCGGTAGTGGTTTTGTTTATCATGCAGATTTTCTTTAAAAATCCTGTGATGTTCAATTGTTTTATGAGACGAATTCTGGTATCAGATTTATTGAACATAGACGAAACAACATTGCAATATTTTCCAAGTTATGCCAAATGCCAAACAGTTACTTTGTAAAAGATTAATAAAAATTGTAATCTGCACATTATCTAGATTTTATATGCTTTTTATACACCGCTGTGGAACACAAAAATCAATTGTTTTTTTCTATTCCGCTATAACTGCTATCTTTCCTTTTTGGTTTAATATAATATAATAAATAAATATAAATAAATATATTAGGACAAATCACATAGATTGAGCTAGCCCCAAAGTAAGTTCGAGACTTGTGTTATGGGATACTAACTCAACGATACTATATTTTATAACAAATAAATATATAGATAAACATCCAAGACCCGGGCCAATCAGAAAAAGATCATTTTCCATCATGACCCGACCGGGGTTCGAACCCGGGTCCTCTCGGTTCAGTGGCTAGAACTTTACCACTGCGCCACCGAGGTCGTCAAATAGTAAAGTAGTCAAAGTCGTTAATAGTTGGCTTATAGAGAATTACCAGACATCCATTACACCAAGACTTTAGAAATAGCAACGGGCATAAAAATCGGTTCAGTCGGTTTTCGTAATATTTTCAATTATGCAAAAACACGTCAAAAATTTATTGTGTTCGCGAGGTCTAAATTCGCGGCGAACATCTAGTAATTATTAATGGAATATGACAAAAACTTATGCAGATTTGCGATAATAGATGTCGCCATTATTGTAAACCAGGCAGCAGCCTCACCAAGCAAGTTGGGAGTAGAAAACTTCGGTATGTTAATATGAAATCTAAATATGCATGTGAATACTACTTTTCTGTAAATCACACTTAGAATATTTAACGTACACATCCTTACATTTATTAGTAACTAGCTATCCGACCCGACTTTTTGCACGTGTACAATATTTCTTGAATCACTCTTTCTATTAAAAAAAAAAACCCGAATGAATATCCGTTGCTTAGTTTTAAACATCTAAGCGACAGACAGACAGAGAGAAGCGACATTGATGATTAGTAAATAAACTAAAAAAGAACCAGTTTCTCTCTCTCAACTACAGTTTCTTCCGCAGCCACAAAACGTCGGCGCCCAGGGTGCGCCTATTATTTTTTTCTTCTCCACACCCGACGTCGGCCAGTCAGTTAGCCACATGGATTTAGTAAGTACTTCGTCGAAGTACCTACTAATTCCATGATTAGTCAGGCCATTACTGACAACAAAAAGACAGTACTTTGCCGTATACATTATTGCGATACAGTTTGAATGAATGAATGATTGATTGAATGAATGATTTAGTGACTAGTTTGTTGAAATTAGTTCGGTATACAATGCTGGTTTTTCATTGCGCTAAACAAAATCTACATACTGCGCAATAGTCGTGTATTCGTGTCGACATTAGTCGAGTTCGGCGACAGTGTGTACCCGGCATTAGCGAATCAAACGCCGTATTGAATTTTAATTAGCCTTTTTATAAAAGATCTAATAAATTCAGGTTGTTGCACCCTTTATTTTCATCGGAGAATTCCGCGCAAGAGCAGGTGTTTAGGTGCACAAAGCCTCATAGACAGGGTTGGAGCCACTCCGACGTCAAAGGCGGCCTCTAGGGGTTTTACATAACTTTGTATGAAAATCGCATTATCTAGCTAGACCGCTTTGAAAACAGCCTTTTTGCCCCGTCTCTTGTGCAGTTGACGGAGCGAAAGAATTTTAAAAAAATATGCTGTAACATATTTGTTAGACAAATTTGAAAAAACCCCGTATTTCGATATTCGTTTAGCCACAACTTTTGAACGGCTGAATTTCGATTTTAATCAAACATGTCTAATAACAACGGCATAAAAATTAGCTATCAAATAAAAAAGCGCATTCAAATCAGTTCATCCGTTGATGAGCTGAGCTACGGTGCCACGTACACAGACAGACATACACACTTAGCGGTCAAACTTATAACACCCCTCTTTTTGCGTCTTGCGTTCAAAATTAAAAATATCAACTATGTTCACATACCTTACAACTGTTTATATAATAATAATAGTGTGCGTTAACATGTAATTTTAAAAGATAAGATATTTTTTTTATTTGCATTAAATAGGGTACAATATGGTGTTAATAAAACAATATAGAGATCCTTAACCTATTTAGCCATTAACAAAACAGCATACAAAAAATTAGTCAATTTTACATTTTAAATTTATATTCTTGTCCATTTTGGCAAATAAAATTAATTAGCAAATAAAAAAAAAAGGAGAAATTATGCTTACGGCTGCCACGTGACATAGTGGTCATCTGGAGGCCCTAGGTTCGATTCCAAGCGCGGGCAAATATTTGTGCTTGTTTTCGAAGGTTTTTGTCTGGAGATCTGTGTGTTTCTCTGTTCGTGTCTACTGGGCTTATGATTAGTCTACACTAATATTAAGCACTACTGCTTAGGGTAGGCCGTTGAGTATTGTCCATTTATTAAAAGCTTTTATATTTATATACAGGTTGCATATTAAACACGCAATGCCCTATATGCATATGCCCTCAATAAATACAAAGTTATCTAAACGACTTTTTTACAAAACATCTTACTGGAAATAGGAAATGTATCAGTTTAAAATTTGTATATTAAAAACATTTAAAATAACATTTACATTTAATTACCACGGGAGACAAGGCGATACAACGACCTACTTTAGCATTCATTATTGTTTAAAGATTTTTTTTGACATTCTATTTGTTGGTTTTTACCATAGATAAAAGAAATATATCTATAACATGGAATTAGTAGGTACTTCGTACAACAAGTACTGACTAAATCCATGAACTATAGTTTTTACGAAATTTCTGCTCAGGATCAGTAATAAGCTGCGGCATTAATATTCCGGGAAAGTGTTATTTAAAATCTTGCTTTAGTGATTCTAAACGTGACTCTGCCCTCACTCTAGCGATCTACTCTCTTATTCATAAAAAAAGTTAAAAGGAAACAGATAAAGCAGCTTTTAAAAAAATAAAACAGCTATATATATATATATATATATATATATGTCGATGTGAAACACAATTAACTTACATGAAAATATATGAGAAACGAGATAACCAGTTCCCTCTGGCAGCACCCGTTCACGAGTTGACGCATAGGTCAGCCATCGCGTAGCTTAACCATAATAGAGGGAACCTCACGACCCGGCCCACGACGCCACTACCAGATTGACGATTTGAGTGAGCATGACACACTCGATTTACAAAAAGAAAGTTAGAAATGTGTTGTTTAATATTAGGGTGCAATAACTCCCAAGCTAGAAAAATCCTGTGCTTTGGGAATGCAATAGTATTAAAATAAAAATGAGTAGGTATGTAGTAATAAAAATTAGGATTAATATTACACAAATGAATGCTCTCAGTCGCCTGTTCAAATTTATATGCATAGACGTACTGAACAAGTATTGGTAAAGAAATTAATTCGAGTTAAAGGGTGTGCAGTGCATGTATGTATATGTACCATTTATACTAGTAGATCGATGATTATTATTAATTTCCAGTGTACCGCAACTGCCAGCCAGACGACTTCCAGTGCGGCGTGGAGAGGGCCAGTTCTGCTAAATCTGCACAAGGGCCCTGCATACCGAAACAAAAGAGATGCGACGGGTAAGCAATCAGGCAACCATCGTTTTAACTCCTCCTATTGGTGGGAATATTACTCAATAGTAGACTTATCAACGTCAATGCCTAAATATTCTCTTTCTTTCTTTCATCTCCGCATGTTTCCGATTGCATTCGGAGCTGTGACGTCGTTAAGCTGTGGATCAGCGTAAATAATGAACATTACAATTTTGAAGATTCGGCTGTGACGCTACACCTACCTGACATCAACACTCTTTGGGAATACAATTGCTATGTATCCCTTAGTTGCCTCGTACAACATCCACAGGAGGATATGGAGTGATTCATGGGCAAAAGCACTCGCCACTTAAGGGTATACATAATGTTTTAAGTTTCCGAGATATATAGGATGAATTTTATACATAGCAATATTTTGTCTACATGCTCAGTCCATGATTCTGAACAACTTTTAGTATGGGAGTAATTCTGAAATTGCAAAAGAAAAATCAGCTGTTCTATATAAAATTAAATACCTAGGTAAGTTTTGGAAAATGTATGGAACAGTAGATTTTTTGGCGATTTCAAGGTTGCTTCCATACGTAAAGTTGTTCAGTACCATCAACTGAGCATGTAGATAAATAATGCCAATGTATAAGAAATCACGCAGTAGAAGAATTAAAAATTTCGAAACTTCCAATCAATCGATACGATCTTTATAAAATACCAAAACTGATCTCCATCCTTTTTTCTCAGGTACTTAGACTGTAGGACGGGTAAAGACGAACAGGGCTGCCCAGGGGAGGCCGTGCCGTGCCGACTGGACCAGTTCAAGTGTGCTACTGGCAATAGATGCGTCGACGCCAGCGCCAAATGTGACCACAAGAACGACTGCGGGGACAACTCTGATGAAGCCAACTGCAGTGAGTATAATCTTCTTCTTTCCAAGTGAAACAGGAGTCAAACCTATAACGTTTATTGAACTAGAGCTGCTACGTCAAAAAACAAACTTCACTGCAGCCTTTTCTTTGGGCACTTCTACACCAAGTTTGAGTTTTTGGCGTGTAATACTGATTTTTACTTATTCATGGTCTTGCAGAAGCCGTGAAAATTTTGAGATTCGTCAAGCCCATTTCGAAGGAGATTAAGTCATCTTTTTCCTTCCAGATTTCCCCCCTTGCCACATAGCAACCCAGTTTCGCTGCAGCAATTCCCTCTGCATCCCATTGACCTACCACTGCGACGGGTACAAAGACTGCGCGGACGGCACCGACGAGGCCAACTGTACCGCCATCGCCTGTCCTGATAACAAGTACTTGTGTCCTAAGGGGGGACCGGGGGGGACGCATAAGTGTATCTCCAGGACACAGCTGTGCGACGGGAAGAAGGATTGTGAGGACAATGCTGATGAGGAGACTGCTTGTTGTGAGTTATTTGTGTATGCGATTCGCAAACTTAATCCACGTTAGTGGGTAGCACCAGGTAATTAATTTACTCGAGTGAAATAAACACACTTTTAATAAACAACACTTTATGAATATGAAAATACTCATAGAAAGTAAAGATCGTTGTGATTTTATAGAAGTGTAGTTACGAGTATATGAGCATTGAAAATAATATAAGGTTATACACTATTAAATCAGAAATTTGTTTGTCGTCATTAATTTATTAACATCCAACGATTTGAGTTCTTGGATTACTTTTTATAAGTTACAAGTGGTGGCGTTTGCCCAAAGGTAAAATCGAAACAGTTAAAATAAAGATGACAAGACAGAAATCTCATCTTCAAAGTCTCCCTTTCCACCAATATGACGTGATATTTCTCCTTTCAGCAACAACCACATGTCCAGCACTAGAATGCGAATACAAATGCGTGGCTTCGCCATCTGGCGGCGCTTGCGCATGCCCAGCTGGTTTAACATTATCCCCCGACAACCGCACTTGTGTCGACCGCGACGAATGCAAAGAGTGGGGTTACTGCCACCAGCTCTGTGTTAACACGCCAGGATCTTACAAATGCGCTTGCGCACCTGGCTATTCCCTGGTTGGTGGTCAAAAGTGTGCGGCGAGTGCGTCGGCTGCGCCGGCGCTGGCCCTGGCTCATGAGAAGGCGGTGTTGAGGATGGATCTGCACGGAAGAGCTGTGACGCCGATGGCGAATGCCACCTCTGCTGCTGGCTTGGATTACCATTACAAGAGGAATATACTGTTCTGGTCTGATCTGAAAACGAGAAAGGTGATGAAATAATTCAAATTCAACACATTCTTTTTTAATGTAAAAGCACACAGTCTCCTAGGAATTGTATCTAGTTTCACCGTTTGGCACATGTCAGTTTTTCATACACTTGAGTATTATAGTTAGAGTATTATTGAGTATATATTAATAGTAAATCCTCACGGTAATCCGTAGAATACCTGTTGGGATATCGTTCTCTCATGAAATTTAGATCAAGGCGAGTCTCCGTGACCAGGATACTTCTATCTATTACTGTGAACCTCATGTTCTAACAATAATAATCGTTTACTCCAGATCCACTCTCAAATGCTGAGCGTGCCAGCTGGCGTCACAAGCTACGGCGGGCACGACATATCCGTCGCGGGGTCCTGGGCTCCGGTAGCGTTAGCCGTGGACTGGGTGGGCGACAAGCTGTACGTGGCCGACGCTGTAGGCCAGAAAATTGACGTGTTCGAGCTGGACGGCCGATGGCACGCGGTGGTGTTAGGTTCTAACTTGACGAACCCTGCAGATATTGCCCTGGACCCGACGCTTGGGTTCATGTTTGTGGCTGATAGCAGTCAGGTGAGGATTTTAAAATGATGAGCCGCGGCGGGCGGAGGCCCATGGCAAAAACTATAACATTTACACCCTTCCAGCTATCTCCGTACATAATCACATTAATTCATTGCTCCATTTTGATGTGAAAGAAGGACTAATACTCGTAAATACTCTTTCACTTTATAATATTACTAGCTGTTGCCCGCGGCTCCGCTCTCGGCAAAAAGTAACCTGTATCACTTCAAATCTACGTAATCCTCTGTTTCGACCTAATTGAAGGTCAAACAAACTTTCACATTTATATTATGGATATGAACAGTACGGACAGACATGAATATTAATTGTTCCATTCGAGCTCATATTTTACATATTTTTATGGCCTGAAATTTATTTCCTAGAGCTTATAATCCTCGTGTCGCCTAGCGTAATAAACCTATTTTTCTCTATTAAATTCTCCAGATAATCCGCGCCAACATGGACGGCACCCACACCAAGTCTATCGTATCAGAAGCCGCGTACAAGGCGTCAGGCATCGCCGTGGACATCATCTCCCGAAGGGTGTTCTGGTGCGACTCCCTGCTGGATTACATTGAGACGGTGGATTACGATGGGAACCACCGCTTCTTGGTCCTGAGGGGACAGCAGGTTGGGAATCATTATTTATTTTTGTACACAACAGTGTAAATATAAAACTTACAAATTGAAAATTAAGTACAAAGTTACTGCATATCATAATCTCATCTTATTTGAAGAAACGAGAGACGGAAGAAATTTACGTGTCAAATGTTATTGTCAATATCATTACGTAGAATTAAACTTACCAAAAGACTGGTTTTACCAACACTCTTGATTGATTACCGCATGTCCGGAAAAATTTAAACTTATTTAAAAAAGTTGGTGATTACACTGATAGAGCCTTACGTAATAAAGATAAATTGTCTGTCCCCGGGCATCGGTTGGCCAAAGTTAGAACGTCTTTTGTTGGGAACTGTATCCGTTTTTATAACAAATTGCCTAAATGGATTCTTGATTTGCCGGACAAAAAATTTAGAAATTATATAAAAGAAGTACTTTGTACTCGTAAAAAGGCATATTACAAGTCTGACGATTATGCGAATGACAATAATGTTTGGCCCAAGCATGGTGCAGTATCCTCATAACATATGTAATTGGTTTATGATATTATTACGTACGTGTTGTACATTTAGCTTTTTATTTATAAATATATATATATTTTGTGTGACAATTTTCAATAACTTTATTGGAAATTCAACTTTTATTTTATTTATTCATTCAAATTTTGAAATTTTTAATAATGATGTAAATTCGTCCTCCTAATTTTTAATATATGTATAAGACCTATATTTGTTAATTGACGTCCTTGGAGAAAAGGCTGCAGTGAAGTTTGTTGCGCCGCTTCTTATTCACCTGCGCTTTGGAAGCCGGCAGTAGACTTAGTTTAAGTAATTTTTGTTGTCAATAAGTGATGTATATCATCCTAAATTGAATAAAGAATTTTGAATTTGAATTACTTAAAACAGGTGTTAAACGCGCACATACCTTTTAAACTTCTAGATTCATTATTATATTAATACTATGTCCATTTACGATGCTGCTTTAAGTTCAGAAAGTCAGAAATTTTCTGAAGTTGACTTGATATTTAGGTAAATTATCTTTAGGTTTAAAAGTCTACTTTGGTCTTTTAAGCTTCATAGATGAAGTTACGTATATCGGCATAAGTACGGCATATCGTTAAGATAGTTACAATTTAATTTCTTATTTCTCTTTCAGGTGCCCAGTCCCTCCAGACTGGCGCTATTTGAAGACCGCGTGTACTGGTCCGACAGCACCAAGCAAGGCATCAGCTCGGTCAGCAAATACGAGGGTTCCCTCAGCATCCAAGCGATTTATAAGATGAAGGACGTACGGGACCCTAAAGCTATTACTGTGATACACTCCTTGAAGCAAACCTCTGTGAATAACCCGTGTGGGAACAACAATGGCGGCTGCGCGCAAATGTGCATCGTTACAGCTTTACCCAACGGCGGGTTGGGCTACCGCTGCGCTTGCAATGTTGGATATAAATTGGAAACTGATTTAAGAAACTGTAATTTAGTGAGTGAATTCCTTATGTATTCGCAGCAGAGGTTTATTAAAGGAAAGGTTCTGAATCCAGTCATTGAAGGATTCAGCGATGCGATTTTACCTGTAGTCTCCAGGAGAGCTAGGTTCGTAGGATTAGATTTCGACGCTAGAGATGAACATATCTACTATTCAGATGTTTTACAAGATGTTATATATAGAGTACATAGAAATGGATCTACTAGAGAAATAGTTTTGGCCTCGCAGAACGAAGGAGTGGAAGGTTTAGCCGTGGATTGGGCGTCGAAGAATTTGTATTACATCGACTCAAGAAAAGGAACTCTAAATGTTTTATCGACAAGAAACGTGTCGTATAGACGGACTTTATTAAAAGACCTGAAAAGACCAAGGGCTATCGTAGTCCATCCCAACAAAGGTTTTATATTTTTCTCCGAATGGGATCGACCAGCGAATATAAGTAGAGTGAATACTGATGGATCCGGTCTTTTGGTCTTCGAAAACGTAACCCTGGGCTGGCCTAACGGATTGTCCATAGATTTTAACACTGACAGAGTATATTGGTGTGATGCTTTGTTAGACCATGTCCAACACGCCAGACTGGACGGTACCGATGTAAAAACAGTCAATTCAAAACTAATCAGACATCCATTTTCTATAGTAATTTATGGTGAATTCATGTATATCACCGATTGGAGACTTGATGCGATCGTCAGACTGCACAAATTGACCGGCGAACAGGAAGACATAATGCTGAGGGAGCCTAATACGAATAGGTTGTATGGCGTCAAAGTTTACAGCGAGGAAGTCCAAAGAATAGATCCGATGCAACCTTGTGCAAGAAACAATGGCAACTGTCAAAAATTGTGTTTCGCGATACCTAGGAACAACACGGGAATTTTGACGGTAAAATGTGGATGTCCTTATGGGGAGAAGCTGTCAACCGATGGTACTAATTGCGAGGCGGATCCCAACTCGGAGCCCCCGGTCAGGGCCTGTCCTAACACTTGGGACTTCACGTGCAACAACCAGAGGTGTATCCCGAAGAGCTGGGTGTGCGATGGCGATGACGACTGCCTGGACAACAGTGACGAGGAGTTCGCTAACTGTACAAGTATGTTGTCGTTCGTTATCGTTGCACTTTGTGTAACATTTGATCGCTTTTAGCTCTAAAAATTGTCAAATCCTAAGAATGTATAAAACTTATAGTGTAGGAAATTTAATTTCCCAGTCTATCCTACTAATATTATATATACGAAAGTTTGTGAGGATGTGTGTATGTATGTATGTTACTCTTTCACGCAAAATCTACTAGACTGATTGTTATGAAATTTGATACACGGGGAGAATATAACCTGGAATAACACAGGGTACTTTTTATCCCGAAATTCACACGGAAGCGAAGCCCCGGGGCGCAGCTAGCCTCATAAAAAGCGGTAAGATAGGCTATAAAACCGGGAACAAGTTTAGGGACAAAAGATATTAGCGCTCTGTTCAGTTTCTTTTCCTTTTATTTCCAATCGCTATAACCGATATCTATTGTTTTCTGTGTCTACGCCTATTTACCTATTTAAACAACACCAATGGAGCAACCCATATGAAAGATCAGAAAGAAGACACAGAAGCATTAACACGAATTAATTTTTCAGAAGCAACATGCAGTTCGTCAGAGTTCATGTGTAAGTCTGGGCGCTGTATCCCGGCCACCTTCCGCTGCGACGCGGAGAACGACTGCGGCGATTATTCGGACGAAACCGGCTGCGTCAACGTTACGTGCTCGTCGTCGCAGTTCAAGTGTGACAATGGTAGATGTGTGCCGAACACTTGGAAGTGTGACTCGGAGAACGATTGCGGAGATGGCAGCGACGAGGGCGCGCATTGTGCTGAGAAAACTTGCGCTTACTTCCAGGTAATAATCGATATTCGTTTTAGGATTTTAATAATTCATAGTTTCTTAATATTTCTGTTTCCGATATTCTTAAGTTAATTAAATTTATAAGATCTTTTCTTTATTTATAAGACCTACATTTATTGATTGGCGTCTTTGGGAAAAAAGGCTGCGGTAAAGTTTGTTGCGCCGCTTCTTCTTCACCAGCGCTTTGTAAGTCAGCGGTAGACTTAGTTTAACTTATTTTTTGACGTCAATAAGCGATGTACATCATTTTAAATTGAATAAAGTGTTCGATTAAAAGTGACTGCTAGCGCTAATTTGTGGTTTGTTGACTGATCAAGAAGCGATATCGTCACACTGACGTGTGACAGTTTGTCTTTAGTGAATGAAGGTTTGAACGAAGGTGTTTAGTTGTCGGTTCAGTTGGCGGACCCGGAACTTAATGAATGAAACAGTTGAACAAGAGTCTGATTCAAATCTTGTTCAGTGGGCGTTGCCTTCTTGAGATTCACTTTTCTTTAGCGCTGTGACGCGGTATGGTCGTTGTGTTTTCTTTGAGATTATTTTATAAGGAAAGTGAATTGCGTAGTAGTAATATGTGCAGACGATAGTGATAGCTTTGAAATTATAGTGAAGTGGCTGTGAGGCAGTGAGAGAATATTGTAGTGTTATTTTGTTATGTGATTACGCGAGGTGGCTTTAAGGTCAGTGAGAGAACACGCTTGTGGTGTTCGTTGGTGTTCTATTTTGTGATTATGACCAGTTGCGTGATAAGAGTTCTTTGCTGTCTATCAGCAATCCTGGTGTTGGTTAGTTAGCACGGTGTGTCGTGGATCAGTAGACGTAACTGGCTAGCACGAACAGATAGACAGTGGTAGATAGAATGGATGATGATAATCCGAGGATAATTTAGTAATCCCTTTGTGTTTTGAGCTGTAACTTGAGATTAGAATTCTATTGTCTGTTCATTGGAAGCTGTGTGCATTATTTTAGAGTAACGATTAGCTAAACATGATAAAATGGTCTTCCTCCCAGAAGCCCGTTGAGTCTGCCATGTTATTATTGTTTTTGGTTGCCCTGTATGTCCCCTTACATTTTTGAATACCTCCCCGTCATATATTACACAAACTTGCGCCAAGCATTAGCTACTTACAGAGCTGCCTGTCTCCACACAACATGGCTGACCACGACTGCTCTGTCAAGAGCATATGAAGAAGAAGAAGTTTGACTGTATATTTGTAAAAACTAAAGACCGCGGATATGTTTTTGTTTGCAAATTTGGCTTCCCTATGGCGATAATGAATCGTAAAAATTGTCTTTCCAGTTCACGTGTCCGCGCACCGGCCACTGCATCCCCACGTCGTGGGTGTGCGACGGCGACGACGACTGCTTCGACAAGCAGGACGAGGCCGACTGCCCGCCCGTCTCCTGCCTCGCGAGCCAGTTCAAGTGCGCCGACCTCAAGCAGTGCGTGCAGGTACACGCTGAGAGATATCATCGAACAGTCAGACAAGTCTAGAACGCGCAGTCGAAGTGTTTTGGTCAGCGGTGGGACATAAATAGCTACTTAATAATTCAACACGATAGTTTAATTTAAAGTTATGTTTTATTGTTTCCCACCTTGTGTACTACACGACTATATGCTAGAAGAAAAGATAACATGTTTACTACAGTTAGTATTTTTTTATATACTTTCAGGAGGCATACAAATGCGACGGGATCCCGGACTGTAACGACGGCAGTGACGAAGCCGGTTGCCCAGCAGTGGCCCCACACCAATGTCACGACAAACAGTTCCAGTGTCGCTCGTCCAGCATATGTATACCTTCCACTTGGTATTGTGATGGTAAGTTATATTTATTTAATTTATAAAAAGCGAACGCGCATCTAGTATTTTATGATTTTTTTATATCGCTCCCAGTCTAGCTTTTACTGTTGATGCCTTGAATCAATATTATCCGCCCATGAGTCTTTAGCCTTGTTAGTAATATTAGCTAGTTGATGCACTAGCTGTCACGACAAAAATAATTATTAATTGAATAGATTGATTAGCATGATTAGCATGGAAGTATGGATATAGATTGACGTGATTGCATGAAATTGATTTCTCACCATATCAAATACATCATTTATTTTGACGACCTCGGTGGCGCAGTGGTAAGGTTCTAGCGACTGAACCGAGAGGTCCCGGGTTCAATCCCCGGTCGGGTCATGATGGAAAATGATCTTTTTCTGATTGGCCCGGGTCTTGGATGTTTATCTATATATGTATTTGTTATAAAATATAGTATCGTTGAGTTAGTATCCCATAACCACAAGTCTCGAACTTACTTTGGGGCTAGCTCAATCTGTGTGATTTGTCCTAATATATTTATTATTATTATTATTATTTATCACCGAGGACAAATCTTCTTACGATTTGTTTTATACGCAGGTACTCCAGACTGCGAGGATCTGTCAGACGAGCCGGCCACGTGCGGGTCAGTGACCTGTCCCCACACGCACGTGCGCTGCGACAACGGACGATGCATCTTCAAGTCGTACGTCTGTGACGGCAATGACGATTGTGGAGACAACTCTGATGAGGGAGTTAAACATGCCTGCAAACCTCCTCCGTTCAGGTAACATCACTTTATTTGATGCAATGGAAAATGAGCTTTAAACAGAAGCACGTTAGGGCATAATTGCCTCATCTGAGAATTAATTAAAATTACAAATTATTTGTGTTTTTGAGGTGAGAAGAAAAGAGAGCTGTAGATGTAGGTAGCAAATGTCGAAATCGCCTTAACACATACATCGCCTTAACACATACATCGCCTTAACACATACATCGCCTTAACACATACATCGCCTTAACACATACATCGCCTTAACACATACATCGCCTTAACACATACATCGCCTTAACACATACATCGCCATAACACATACGTGCAATAAATTCAAAATCAAAAATCTTTATTCAATTTAGGATGATATACATCACTTATCGACTTTAAAAAAATTACTTAAACTAAGTCTACTGCCGGCTTCCAAAGCGCAGGTGAATAAGAAGCGGCGCAACAAACTTCACCGCAGCCTTTTCTCCAAGGACGTCAATTAACAAATATAGGTCTTATACATATATTAAAAATTCGGAGGACGAATTTACATCATTATTAAAAATGTCAAAATAAAAAATAGTTTTTCTAATAAAATTTTTGAAAATTGTCACACAATATATATATACATATATATATAAATAAAAAGCTAAATGTACAAAACGTACGTAATAATGTCATAAATCAATTACATATGTTATGAGCATACTGCACCATGCTTGGGCCAAACATTATTGTCGTTCACATAATCATCAGACTTGTAATATGCCTTTTTACAAAGTATTTCTTTTATATAATTTCTAAATTTTTTGTCCGTCAAATCAAGAATCCATTTAGGCAATTTGTTATAAAAACGCATACAGTTCCCAACAAAAGACGTTCTAACTTCGGCTAACCGATGCCCGGGGACAGACATCTACGATTACCATTGACGATGCACCTTCAAGTGCTACGTCTGAGATGGCAATGATCATTGTGGAGATGACACCGATAATGGGATCAATCGTGCTTGAAAACCTTCCAATAATTTTGTAGTCGTTAAAGAACTTACTTTACTTACAGAAAAACTAACTTTACGTTACTTAAAGAAAAATAACTTAATACTTAGACATATTTTAGAAAGAAAGCTATTTTTGATCACAAAATTAACGATAAAATGTTTTTCTTAAGCGAACCGAACTTACGAGGTTTACCAGGTTTTTCTATTCAATTGTCGATGAGTTTTGTAAATAAAACAGCTATATATTGTTACAGATGCGGTTCTGGCCAATGGGCGTGTCCGGGCGTTACGGACCGCTGCGTCAACATCACCCAGGTGTGCGACAACAAACCCGACTGCCCTAATGGCGCTGATGAAGGTAATTCATCTAATTTTCACACTGGTTGACTGGATAGTTTACTACTTGCCTCTAGATGGCGGTAGGTAGATGTAAAATTCGATAATATCATTTCTTCACATTTTAGGCTTCACTTTTGAGGCTGCGACGCCGCAAAGCCCTGGGCCAGCGTAAAAAATAAACTTCTTTAGAAGTTTATCTATCTGTATTTGTAGTTAGTACCGTTGAGTTAGTATCCCATAACACTAGTCTCACTTATTTTGGGGCTAGCTCAATCTGTGTGATATGTCTAATATACATATACATATATATATATATATATCCAGCCAACCTTTATATATATATATATATATATATATATATATATCCAATGGTTGGCTGGAAGAAATTGCATTAGCGATAATTCCGCCATTGCACTCATTATGATTGAATATCTTGTTGTAACTTACAACTCCTTTGTGAATGGTGCAATAAAGAGTTTATCTATCTATGTATATTTCTAGCGACCTGGCCCGGCTCCCCCAGGGGTCATTTGTGTATGTATAAAGCTTCAGGAATAAAATAACAGTGAAGACTGCATCAAAATCCGTTGCGAGTTTCAAAAGAAATTTCTTCGTTTTATACTCTTTAATGAATTATATTTATTTAATCCTTTCAGGTGCAAGCTGTGACTTCGCGGAATGCGAGCATCAAGATGGCCTCTGTTCGAATGGATGCAAGCAAACTCCAACTGGACCACTCTGTTTGTGTCCGAAGGGAGAGGAACTCGACACCAACGGCCTCAACTGTAAGGATATCGACGAGTGTACTCCTCCAGGTAAGAAAATATATTCTTTATTGAACTTAAGATGATATACCTACATGACTTTTTTAATGTTAAAAATTAACTTAAAACTAATTCTACTGCCACGTTCCAAAGCGCAAGAAGTAGCGTTACACCAAATTCCATCGCAGCCTTTGCTTCTATTGCCTGATGTAATTATATTTTTTAACCAAGATGGTAAACTTGCGATTAATTTTGTGGTAACAGTTTTGAGTCTACATCGTTTACCGATATTATGATTCTCATCAATTTCTTTTATACCTATCTTGGGTACAGGTATTTGTCCGTTAAGAAATCCGTAGGTTTCCCAAGAGTACTAGCTATTTCCAAGTATGTTTGATCCTAATTATAGATAAACAAATATTTTATTATGCTTTGATCAATACTAAATAACATATTCTTTCATTGACAGGAATGTGCTCCCAACTGTGTACAAACTCCAAGAGTTCTTACGCTTGTAGCTGCGTTGACGGATACAGACTCTCTACAGACAACCACACCTGCAAAGCGAACAACCATTCCAGTGCCTTCCTCATCATATCCAACAGACATTCCATCTTAGTCGCTGATCTGAATGAACAGGGTTTGGAAAGAGTACCAATTAACGTAGAAAATGTCGTCGCCACGGCCTCAGATATGCACACTGGAACTATATTCTGGTCAGATATGAAATTGAAAATGATCGCTAGACTTGACAGAGGCAGTGAACCTAAAGAGATTATCACTACAGGCTTGGATTTAGTTGAAGGATTAGCTTACGATTGGGTGGGAGGAAATATATATTGGTTAGACAGTAAGCTGAATACAATAGAAGTGGCGAAAGAAGATGGTAGCTCCCGCGCAACGTTGCTTAGCGGAAATATTACGCAACCCAGAGGAATGTGCTTGGATCCTGCAAGAGAAGCCAGTTGGTTGTTCTGGACCGATTGGGGAGAAAACCCGAGAATCGAAAGAGTCGGTATGGATGGAAGTCGAAGATCTGCTATTATCACGACAAAGATATACTGGCCTAATGGATTGACGTTAGACACGGCAACTAAGAGAGTTTATTTCGCGGATTCAAAGTTGGATTTCATAGATTTCTGTAATTACGATGGCACAGGTCGTCAGCAAGTTTTGGCTGGCAGTCATTACTTGTTACACCCGCATTCTTTGACCTTATTCGAAGACACATTATATTGGACAGATAGACAGTTGAATCGTGTTTTATCGGCGCATAAGTTCAGAGGGACGAACCAAACAGTGGTTTCTCACTTGATTTCTCAGCCTTTATCGATCCATGTGCATCATCCGTCTCTTCAGCCTAAATACCAATCGCCGTGTAAGAAGGACGCTTGTCAACATCTCTGTCTGCTGAGTCCAAACGAAACTGTCGGATATACTTGTCTGTGCAAGACCGGATTTAAACTACTACCAGATGGAAGATGTAATGAAGGTAAGTAGATTTTATTAGTTGTGTCTTTTTTTCTTAAATTGAAGTAACATGTTTTGTCAAATCTTTGATATATCGAAAACTTCGAATACAATCCACACAGAGACAGTAGATACAATAAAATTAAATGAATACTATTTAAATCTATTTCGTGACCCTAATATATCTAGTGAGTTAGTCTGAAGTAAAAAACTTAATATTCGTTATTGGTTGAAAGAAGAAAAACGCCTTAATCTTTGTAGGGTGCCTCAGGGTAGTATGCTTGGACCGACATGGATTTTGATCTTGTTTTTCACATTGTTTTAAAAGTATATATTATTTATTTATTGAATTTTTTTACTATTATTACAGAGGAGAATTCATACCTAATGGTGCTCAAGGGCTCACAGATCATTGATTTGGCACCCGATGGTTCAGGGCGCGCGGGACAACTGTCTTCAATTGTTGGAGTACAAGGTACTAACTTTTTCTTACGAACAGTTTTTTTTATATTGCAGTTTAATGTATCTTCATATACTCACTAAAAATTAGCAGAATAAAATAATGATTTTAGTTCTTTAACTAAAAATAATTCATATAAATACGAAACAGAAAAAAACATTTATTTTTGCTCACACAGCACTCGCCCGCTTTTAATAATGAAATCTCATAGGAATAATTTAGTTACCTTTATTTAAATTATACTCTCACCAGTTTAATTATACTTTTGGAAAAAAATGTAAAAGATCTTTTCTATTTGCTATTATATCATCGGTACAATATATAACTTTCTTAAAGGACATAGCTAAAGTTTGTATATATTTTACCCAGGTGGAGTCCAAATCGACTACGACCGTCAAGGTCACATGCTTTACTGGCTACAATCCATCTCTGGCGATAGTGATGATGATGAAAACTGTACAATCTACACTATGCCTTACGGCGGTGGCAATAAGGTCGAGTTTCTCGGACACGACACCGGAGTCGTTGGCGCGCCTTCGTCCATTGCGTTCGATTGGATTGGAAGGAACTTGTATATGGCGAATAGAGTTGCCAGTAATATTGAGCTGGTCAGAGTTGATAGCAAGGTGAGTTTAGTTGTCATTACATTAGCTTTTAAACGTAGCTTTGTGTTAATTTTCGTAATTTTTTATTCAGTGTGGAAACAAGTTGATGAAAATAAGTTTTCTGGTATTTGAATCATTACTATTACTAATTGGCAAAGTCATAAACCAGCTTGCAATTTTTTTTTGTCCTTTCTACTTATTTATTCACGTATTAAAATTTAGGCTTTTCTATTTTTTGTTTATTCAATTGTTATTTTTGTATTCAGGTGAGGTACCGTTCCGTAGTTCTTGCTAACAACGGAAAGAAGGACTCTGTAGCTAAACCCAGAGGCATCGCGTTAGATCCCACTGAAGGGTAAGTGTTTTTTATTTATTTAATACGTTATAACGTTATTATAGCAGTATTCACATTAAAGCAATGTTATAAGTATGCAAGATAATTTATTGCATCATTTTTCTTAATTATTAAAGTCAAGTTATTGCGATCAATAACTTGAGGTATTATGTTCCATTTTATACTTCAGCTGCATTGATTTATTCAACGTCAAATTATGTTGTTTGTTGTTGTTCTTCCTTTCAGTTTTCATCTATCTTCTTATTTGGTAATTTCCTTAATACTTTTTTAAAAATAATAATTTAATTATTTATCATTCTAGAAAAATCTACTGGACCGACGAGGGAGGCTACGGAGTTCCGGCCAAAATCGGAAAAGCCAACATGGACGGCTCCAACCCTGTCATTCTAGTCGACAGCATAGAAAGACCAGAAGCTATTGCTATAGACATAGAGCTCAAAATCGTTTATTTCAGCACCCAATACCCTCCTAGCATCAATAGTGTCAATTCAGACGGACTCGACAGAAAGACCATTCTTACTGAAGCTAATGCCATATCATATCCTAAAGTCATTGCAGTACTAGATTCAAGATTATACGTACTAGATCCACAACACGAAAAGATTATTAAAGCAGATTTGCCTAACGGTGATAATATTAAGACAATATTGGACAATGAAAGTGATTTGAAATCATTAACTGTGTTCCAAAAGAGGAAGATGATACACCATCCGTGTGCCACAGCGAATGGCGGATGTGAACAGATCTGTATTCCAGGTGAGGGTAGATCGAGAGTCTGTGCCTGCTCAGTCGGTTACAGAAAAGAAAATGAAGTTAATTGCGTTCCTTACAAGACATTCGCTGTAGTATCCCAATTGGACCTTATTAGAGGATACAGTTTAGATTCCACAGCTGAAGCTATGGTTCCAGTTACCGGCCAAGGGCATCACATTCTGCACGTCGATGTACATTTTGCTGAGAACTATATTTACTGGGTCGAATTTAACAGAGGACAATGGAACGGAATCTTCCGTATTCGCCCGAACGGCACCGAATTAGAACATGTAATTCGAGATGGTATTGGCAGTAATGGCATTAGAGGTCTAGCTATTGATTGGGTCGCTGGTAATCTATATTTCACCAATGTCTTTCCTCACGAAAATTACGTAGAAATGTGCTGGCTTGATGGTTCCCATAGAAAAGTGTTGGTTAAAACTACAATGGATGCTCCTAGAGAATTAGCTGTGAATCCTTTGAAGAGATTGCTGTATTGGATCGATTATGGTCAATACCCTCGCATTGGTAAAGCTTACCTTGATGGTTCCAGTTGGCAGACAGTCGTTAGCTCAGGAATTTCCAATCCCAGAGATTTGACCATTGATATGTTGACCCATGATGTTTATTGGGTGGATTCCAAGTTAGATCAAATACAGAAAATATCATATAATGGTGGAAATCGACAGCTGATCAGATCAAATCTCCCGAACCCAATGGGAATTGCTGTTCACACAGGAAACGTATACTGGGTCGATAGGAACTTACAAACTATTTACAAAGCATCTAAATTACCTGGAAATACAACAATGCCAGAGAAGTTAAGAACAAATCTACCTAAATTGAGAGATATAGTAATATTCGATGGCAACAATCAACCTACTGATGAGAATAATCCTTGCAGAAAGTTCGGCAACGGCGGTTGTGAACAATTATGCTTTAGTTATCCGCCAGAATCTAACAAAGGAGTTACTTATAAATGCGATTGCGCGACAGGCCAAGTAGATCCGAACAACATAAAGAAATGTACTACAGTTGATGAATATTTGGTCTTTACTACTAGGACGGAAATCCGCGGTATTAATTTAGATCCCAAATCAACAGGTGTACCTTTTAAACCTATTGGAAACCTGACTAATGTAGTAGGTGTAGAATTTGATTATGCCGATAACAAATTATTCTTTACTCAAATAAGACCATGGGCTAGAATAGCTTGGATGAACGCAAATAACCCTGATCCTACCGCCATTCAAAATATCATCAACAAAGGCATTAACCCTGAAGGCATTTCATACGATTGGACTCAAAAGAAGATATACTGGACGGATAGTTCAAATAACTCCATCTTTGCTATGAATTTGGATGGCAGTGAATTAGTAATGATCGCTAGAGTAGAACGACCAAGAGCTATAGTTGTAGATCCTTGCAATGGAACATTGTACTACACAGATTGGGGTAGATTCGGAACTTCAGGAAAGATTTACAGAACTACCATGGCTGGGTCGCTAAAGAAGGCTGTTATAGATAAAGATCTATCCCAACCGAGTGGTCTGACAATAGATTTTGATGAAAACATGCTATATTGGAGTGATGCGGTCCGTGAAAAGATTGAACGCTCAAGACTTGACGGTTCCAATCGAGAAGTCCTCATTTCTGCCACAATTTATCCTTTCGCTATTACCGTATATAGAAACTACATTTACTGGACAGATTTGCAACTGCGCGGAGTATATCGGGCCGAAAAACACACAGGTTCTAATATGATCGAAATGGTAAAGCGTTTAGAGGACTCTCCACGGGATATCCATGTATACAGCAAGAAACGTCAATTATGTCAAGCCAATGCGTGTAGTATTAGCAATGGCGGCTGCGCCCAAAGCTGTCATCCAGCGCCAAATAACACCGCTGAATGTAGATGTGATGAAAACACCAAATTGGTCAATGAAGGAAGAATGTGTGTAGCTAAGAATATAACTTGCGATCCTTCTAAATTCTTCTGTGCAAATGGAAAATGTATTAGTAGGATGTGGTCCTGTGATGGTGATGACGATTGTGGAGACAATTCTGATGAAGATCGTAACTATTGCGCGTACCATTCATGTTCACCAAACGAATTCCGATGCAACAATGGACGTTGTATCTTTAAATCATGGAAATGTGATCACGAGAATGATTGCAAAGATGGTTCCGATGAAGAAGGCTGCATTTATCCACCGTGTGCTGAAGGAGAGTTCACATGTCAGAATTCAAGATGTATTCCCATGTCGCAAGTCTGCAACGGAATAAATGACTGTAAAGACAATGTTACATCAGATGAAACTCATGAAAGATGCCCGCGAAACACCACATGCCCAACTAACCATTTGAAATGTGAAAAGACAAATATCTGCGTAGAACCATACTGGCTTTGCGATGGAGACAACGATTGCGGCGATAATTCAGATGAAGACCCGCTACATTGCGCGCAACGTACGTGCCCTCAAAACAGCTTCCGCTGTCCGAACCACCGATGTATCCCTGCCACTTGGTATTGCGACGGCGATGATGATTGCGGCGACGGCGCTGACGAACCACCAGAATATTGCCGCTCAGAAGGTCGCACTTGCTTCGGAGATCTCTTCACTTGCGACAACGGCAATTGTATTCCAAGAATCTACATTTGTGATGGAGATAACGACTGCTTAGATCTTAGTGACGAAGACGACCGTCATCAATGTAATGAAAGGAAATGTGACGCTGAAACCGAATATACATGTGAGGAGAATAAATTCTGGGGTCGTGCGCAGTGTATTCCAAGAAAATGGCTCTGTGATGGAGATCCAGATTGTATTGATGGAGCTGATGAAAATTCCACTATACATCACTGCGCCGCGCCTGCACCTTGTGCCGACGACCAGTTTCAGTGCAACAATGGACGATGCATCAACGAAGGATGGGTATGCGATCATGACAATGACTGTGGAGATGGTTCAGACGAAGGCAAACGCTGCAACAAAGAATATAAGCAATGTTCAGACCAAGAATTTACCTGTCAGAACTTCAAATGCATCAGAAATCACTTCCGATGCGATGGAGAAGACGATTGCGGTGACCATTCCGATGAAGTCGGCTGTACGAAACAGAACAAGACGTGTCCGAACGGACAATTCAAATGTAATAACGATCAATGTATCGATAACCGCCTCGTTTGTAACAAAGTGGCTGATTGTACTGATGAGTCTGATGAACCAGCGCATTGTCACGTTGACGAATGCGCCAAACTTGAAATCAATCAATGCGGACACAAATGCGTCGACACTCTCACTGGATACTACTGCGATTGTAATCAAGGATACAAATTATTACCTGACGGAAAAGCTTGCGCCGACGTCGACGAATGCGTTGAAACACCAGGAGTTTGTTCCCAATTATGCTCAAATACCCCAGGATCTTATTACTGCAAATGTAATGATCAGTACTACGAGAGAGAAGCAGACGAACACACATGTAAACGAAAAGATAATACGTCAGCATGGGTCATCTTTACCAACAAATATTATGTCAGAAACATGTCGACTGACGCATCCATCTACAATTTAGTCCACCAAGACCTCATGAATGTTGTGGCTATAGATTTTGATTTTAAAGAGCACAAGATGTACTTCGCTGATGTTTCTGCCAAGACTATTTACAGATCGGATTACACTGAACCAAATCCGACTAAAGAAGTAGTTATTCGTCACGATTCACATGCTTTAGAAGGCATTGCTATAGACTGGATTGGAAGGAAACTATATTGGCTTGATAGACATTCGAAGAACTTAGACGTTTCGGAATTAGACGGCACAAGACGTAAGACTCTTAAGACAGGAGTAGCAGATCCTAGAGCCATAGTAGTCCACCCTGGCACTGGTTATTTGTACTTCACATCCTGGCATTTGCAGGCGTACATTGGCAAAATGGGAATGGATGGTTCAAACTTCACTGTTATACTAAACTGGGAACAAGACATTGCATGGCCGAACGCTTTGACCATAGATTATTTCACTGACAGGATTTATTGGGCTGATGCTCATTTGGATTATATTGGATCAGCTGATTTAGAAGGACGTCACAGGCATGTTGTTTTGTCTGGAACTAAAGTGCCTCACGTATTCGCTCTTAGTCTTTTCGACGATGAAATTTACTGGACCGACTGGAATTTGAAGGCGATAAGCAAGGCTAACAAGCATTCTGGAGAGAATCTAGCAGTTCTGAGGAATACTACACATAGGCCTTATGATATCCATGTAGTTCATCCGTTGAGGCAACTGCCGTATACGAATCCTTGTGGTGATAACAATGGAGGATGTTCCCATCTATGTCTAATAGCGCCTCCTCATGAATCCAGCTACTTAAACATCGAAGGTTACGGAGAAGAAGGTGCAACGACATACAAATGCGCATGTCCTAATCAATTCTACTTAGCGAGGGACCAGAAGACTTGTATAGCGAATTGTACCGATGGCCAACACAGATGTAACGGGCGTGATGAGAAGTGTATTCCTTGGTTCTGGAAGTGCGATGGCGAGAAGGATTGTATGGACGGATCTGATGAACCAGACACGTGCCCAGTTAGGCATTGCCGCGCTGGGTCGTTCCAGTGTAAAAACACCAATTGCACACCAGCCGCGACCATTTGTGACGGAACTGATGATTGTGGAGATGGCAGTGATGAAGCCCAGTGTTCACACGAATGTCCTTTACTGGAATTCAAGTGCAAATCGTCAGGACGCTGTATTTTGGACAGTTGGAAATGCGATGGTGATACAGACTGCAAAGATAATAGCGACGAAGACCCAATCATGTGTCACAACAGACCTTGCAACACTGACACTGAATTCTCATGCAAGAATGGCCGTTGCATACCGAAATTGTGGATGTGTGACTTCGATAACGACTGTGGTGACGATTCCGACGAACCAGCGTACATGTGCAGACAAAGAAATTGCACAACTGGATGGAGAAGGTGTCCAGGTCAATCCAACTACAGATGTATTCCAAAATGGCTGTTCTGTGATGGGAAAGACGATTGCAGAGACGGATCTGATGAATTGCCGGAGAATTGTCCGTCTTGCAACAGCGAAACTGACTTCACCTGCGAGAATAAACGCTGTATACCAAAGCAATGGTTGTGCGACTTCACCGACGACTGCGGCGACGGCAGCGATGAGGCCGAAGCAACATGCCAGCACAATTACAGGGAATGTTCCGAATCTGAGTTCAAATGCGGCAATGGAAAGTGTATTTCGTCTAGATGGCGCTGCGATCACGAAGACGATTGTGGCGATAACTCGGACGAGATGGATTGTGGCGGCTTCAAGTGCAAGAACGGGACATTCCAGTGTAAATCGGGACATTGTATCGCGGCTTACTTCAGGTGCGACGGGGACAGAGACTGTCGGGACCTGTCGGACGAGATCGGATGTCCACCGAGGTTCCCTGGAGGGAAATACTGCCCTGAGAGCAGGTGAGAGAACTTTCCACATTTAATAAGTTAAAGACAAGGCCTAAACTGTAGTGATTTGTTTCATCTTCATCGAAATTAGAGTTATTTTATTTGTCTGGTCCGATTTCGTAAGAAAATTGTTAAATTATTTTCGTCTTTTCAAGTCTCCCAATTTAATGTATTATTGTATTAGAAAGATATAATTCATAAAAAGTAATTTTGTAATAGGATTTAAAAAGTAACAAAAACATACTTATTTTTCACTCGTATTACCAGCACTGATTTGAGTAGTAGGTACTCGAATTGACTCGAATTGAATTGTAGGTACTCCTTAAAGGAGTGCTCCTCGCCTTTAGATCAAGAATATATTGTAATTTTTAACTTGGTGCCAACGCATGTTCTCATTATCGACATGTGTAAATTGGATGATTCTACATATCACATTTATTTTTCACAGATTCCAATGCGGCAACAACCTGTGCGTGTCGCAGTCTGACCTGTGTGACGGAACGGACGACTGCGGCGACGGTTCTGACGAGGCGGCCTCCATCTGCACAAACTTTAATTGCGACACATTAAGACGGTTCCATTGTGACAACCATCGATGTGTGCCGAGGTGAGAAATCACGACTAATATTATAGAGTGAAAGTACAGTTCGTTTTTTCTTACAAGTATTTATAATGCAAACAATGTGTAAATAATC
This sequence comes from Plodia interpunctella, assembly GCF_027563975.2. NCBI lineage: Eukaryota > Metazoa > Arthropoda > Insecta > Lepidoptera > Pyralidae > Plodia > Plodia interpunctella. The sequence continues at coordinate 10,233,054 of NC_071303.1, read as the reverse complement.
ATGTGTGTTTATATTATTATATCATATATATATAAAAGTTTGTTATTTTGTCAAGCAAAATCTACTGGACGGATTCTTATGAAATTTTGTACACGGGTAGAATATACTTATTACATCAAAATTCTCACGGGAGTGAAACCCCGAGGAAGTATAACTTAAATGTTTTACTTTATAATGTAGAGGTTTGAACTAATATTTGATGTATTTTCAACAAAGTGAAATATATATATACGGACAAATCACACAGATTGAGCTAGCTAGGATTGAACCCAGGACCTCACGGTTCAGAGGCAAACACTTTAACACTGTGCCACCGAGGTGGTCAAAATTCAACAAAAGTACTGTGAACTGTGAAAATTGTTTACATTTTGAACTCGTAAGAGTGTGTTTTTGGTTCAATTTTCACTGTTATATACACAATTAATTCCCGTAGGTATATAATCGCCAGTAGATAAATAAACGATTATAATATTCAGATATCAAGTGTGCGACGGCATAGACAACTGCGGCGACGGGTCTGACGAGAACAACATGACGCTGTGCGCGACGCGCGCGCGGCCCTGCGACCCCTACAGCCAGTTCCAGTGCGCCAACAAGCGCTGCGTCGACCGCTCGCAGCTGTGCGACTTCGCGGACGACTGCGGCGACGCCAGCGACGAACTCGGCTGCCACCACACGCACGCCTGCGACCACATGGACAAAGGTGGGCTAATTATAATAATTATATAATAAAATGTCTTTCAGATTTACATCCATAGTGTTAGTAAACATTTGTAACTTAAGAACTATGCTAGTAATTTATGCGCATAACAAAATTTTATTCATGTAATGACCGTCTAGACCATTTGGGCTCCCAGGCACAGAAACATGCATGTGTACCCAGTGTCTCCAGATATACGGCAGTCTGGCTTTTCTCGAACAACATTTAGGATACTGATAGTTCTTTCCCGTACTCTGCGCATCGTCGACGCCCCTCGTCCACGAAACACCGCATAAAAATCACACGTGCGAGCTTGCGCGAACATGGTCGACGCACTACAGAACCTAGGAAGCCCTAACAACACCCTAAAAGAGTTGTTATATTGTACTCGGAGAGCGCTGAAAGCCTTTTGCGTATAGTTTACCCACAGACTGCACGTGTACATTATTGTTAACTTCCAGTGCGCCACGATGGGCTTTAAGGTGATACGTAACTGCACACTAGCGCCATTTTTACCAATTTATTTTGTTTATTAGCGAAAACCTCTTTGCAAATTATTCTAAACCAGATAAAGGAATTTAGTACACCTTTTCATTACACAATGTACCTAGTCACAGTCTAGAAGATTTCGGTTTAGCTATGTATCGTGTTAATTAAATCATAGTGCAAAAAAAGGGCATGCAGTAGAAAATCTGACCTTGGGCGCTCGCGACGATTGACGACGAAGAAACCGGGCTGGTATTTACGCGAGATGAAAATGAAGTGTCATTATAGTGTTTATATAATTTTGAGCCATGAATTATTTTCACGTGTGAAGAATTTTCACACAAAAAAGTTTGTAACTCTCTCTTTTCTTATAATCTTCTCTATAATCTTATTCGTCGTGACTGAGGGTCGCTTAGGATTAAACACAAGCATAAAATTTCATGGCAACGTTAATGTATTGGTTTGTTATTAACGATACTATATTTTATAACATATACATATATAGATAAACATCCAAGATTCGGGCCAATCAGAAAAAGATTATTTTCCATCATGACCCGACCGGGGATCGAACCCGGGACCTCTCGGTTCAGAGGCAAGCGTTTTACCACTGCGCCACCGAGGTCGTCAATAAACTTCTTGTAATTTGTCACTTTTATACAAATGAACGCGACGTTTCCAAAAGATTGCTTGAGGTACCGAATTTATTAAGATCCTATTCATTACCCAGGTGGCTGCGAGCACTTTTGCACGAACCTGACCTCATCGGGCGGCGGCTACATCTGCACCTGCTTCCAGGGGTGGATCATATCGCCGCAGGACAAGAAGAAGTGCGTGGACGTGGACGAGTGCGCCCAGGGCACGCACCACTGTTCGCAGATCTGTTCCAATGTCAACGGCAGCTTCGCTTGCAGCTGTAGGGATGGATTTAGGTAATTTTCTTCTATTTTTAACAATGTACAGATTCCGTTTCACGTCTTTATTATTGGGTAGACAAAGACAAAAAGTAGCTAGATAGTGGGCTTATTAATGGAATTGAGTCACTGAAATAGAGACAGGTTGTATCCCATTGCCTAATTGAATCTTCGTTTATTAGTATTTTCTTTGATAGACTTTGGCAGTACTAGGATGCGCCACGGGTTAACAAACAGCTGTTTGGCTGCTGAAATATATGGGTGAGACGACTCAGACGACCTTTGTATCAAGGTCCACCTCTGGAGTATTATTTTGTCACGCGTTGAAGACAATAACATCTCCCTAAATGAGCTTGCATCAACGATGATATATTTGTAAAAAAACAACCTTATTTATATACTGCTATAACTTCCGAAGAAGTGGTGGTGGTGTAATGGTTCGAAGGTCCCAGGTTCGAATCCTACTCGTGCCATATGAGTTTGTATACCAATCTGACTCATGTATAGTAGTTTTCATCATCCACCACTTGCTTCGGTGAAGGAAAACATCGTGAGGTAACCTGTACACTGGTTGATTGTTATTAACTTGTGTGTGAAATGGAGAAGGCAATGGCAAATCACTCCATAAATAATGCCAAGAAAGTTGTTGTGTGTGTTTAATCCCTGTAATAACCACGACCCTCAGGCATGAGGAATACGACTATGAAGAAGAGAATTTCCGACTATTTGTTTATAAATACGCAATACTTTATTACTTACAATAACTAAACTGTCTATTCCAGGTTGGCAGACAGTCTATCAGGCGTGTGCAAAGCGATAGAAGACGATGTCGTCCTTATATTCGCGAACGGACCTGAGATCAGGGCATTCGTCCAGGACAAGAACGAAGAATTCGAAGTTATTTCCTCAGAGAAGAGAATAGAGGCGCTCGACTACGATCCTATTCACGAAATGGTCTTCTGGGCGGACAGCTACGATAAGACCATCAAGCGGTCGTACATGGTCAACGCTATGGAAGGCCAGGTCAAGAGTGGCTTCGCGCAAGACTTGAACATGAAAGGCAACTCCAAACCCACAGCCTTAGCCGTGGACTACGTGGGCGATAACTTATACTGGACCGAAGCTGATAGAACAGGGTCGAAACCTAGAGGAAGAGTCATGGTCGCCAGAACCGATGGAAGGTACAGACGAGCAATCGTCTCAGCTGGCATTGAGAGCCCAACATCTTTGTCTTTAGATCCTCAAATGGGCAAAATGTTCTGGTCAGACTCTGGCTCCGCGCCGAAGATCGAAATATCTTGGATGGATGGAAGCAAACGGCGACCGATCGTCACGGAGAATATTCGTCACCCGACCGGTCTAGCGATAGATCAAGCTATGGACCATACTATATACTGGGTTGATACTAAACTGAACACGATAGAAACGATAAGACATGACGGGTCGAATCGAAGGATAATTCTCCGCGGAGACACGTTGAAGCACCCGATCTCGTTGGATGTGTTCGAGTCGTCGCTGTACTGGGTGACGAGGGACACGGGCGAGCTGGTGAGACAGGACAAGTTTGGACGAGGAGTGCCCTTCGTGATTTCGAAGGATCTAGTCAACCCCTCGGCTGTGAAAGGTGAGTTTGGATTGAACTATTAATTGTATAGAAGTGATGCAAATTCATACTTATATTTTCATTTTTTAAATGTGAAAGAGTGTCAGTTTGTCTTTCTTACAACTTGAGGATTTATTTGTTTGGAGGTCGTTAGAGCGAGAAAGTGACAGAGGTTACTTTTGTCGTGGACGGAGCTAAAGGCAATATCTAGTTTAAACAATAAAGAAAAAAATGTCTTATGTACTGCGTGGTTTATTATATAAATAAATTCAGTAATTTTGATTATGCAGGTTCATTTGCAGTCTATTGTTATTTATTTTAGAATTATTCTATTTAACGTTACGTTTTAAAAAACGTACACGTTTTAGCAAAGTCTATATAATTGTTTGTATTATTTTTTAATATTGCACATAGAAATAAATGTATAAACCAAAAATACTTAAATAAACTAAAAATGTTATAAAAGTACTTCTACAAAATATATACTGTTATGAAACGAGTGTTTAATTGGACACTATCGAAAATGCCCGCGCAACTTGAATAATGCCCAAAATGTGTGCTCATGTATTTTCTGCTTTGTTCTAGATTTTAATTTTTTTATGTCGTTTTGCATGTTGGTCGATTGTAGTAAAAATATATGGATTGTGTATCTGGCAGTGTACCACCCGCGGCGCTACAACACGAGCGCGGTGTCGCGCGCAGCGTGCGCACGCGCCGCGTGCTCACACGTGTGCCTGGGCGTGCCCGGCGGCCGCCGCTGCGCGTGTCCGGACCAGCAGCCGCCGCCCAAGCGCGCCGGCGCCGACAGGGCTTGCGACGCCGGTAATCTTGTGTTATATCGCACATCGGCTAATTATGAGCAACATCTACTGGCACAGACACATGTTTTTCTACTCCTACTAAATATTATCCGATCTAAGTCGCCTAAAGGCATCTGACATGACTTTGACGACTACCTAGGTACCGATATTTTGTAACAAGTAATCGCATACCCGTGTCGCATACACACTAGTGATCTTAAAATGTCAACCGATGTGCAGATCTCTGGCGACAATAAAATCTTGTATCAAAAATTATACTAACTTAAATTTTAGTAGTTAAATTCCATTAATATTTATATTTAGATAGTTTAATAAAAACGTTACATGTTCATTGTAAAAATAATATTTAAATATTTTGTTTTTGTGAATTATAATAGCCTTAAAGGAATCTTGTCCTATTGCTAAGTTGTTCCATTACTGATTCGAATTTACCATACTATTTGCCATACTACTTATTAACTTGCGGCTTAGAATTACATGTGGCGCCATCTAGTGGCGCCACATGTAATTCTAAAACGCGCTATAGAGATTTTTTCACAAAGAACGACCCCTTTTGAGCGAGCCAACTGGTTTATCGCTTCTCGGCCTTTTGGCTAAGATCAAAAGAGAAAGAGTGCCTGAAATGTTTTTCATTACTTTCGTTTTGTAGATTTCGCTTTGAACTTTTCTCGAAATGTACTTCACGTCTTTTAGTTTTGTCTCTTTCTCTCTGTAGTCGAATGTTTGACGCCGATGAGTTCAAGTTAACGCGTCGTTATGTAACTTACAAAACAATGATTTTTTTCGTTAAAATTTCAAAGTGTTTAAAAATGTATTGATTTAGATCGAAATTTAAACAGATTTTTTTAGGGAACTCGTATGTAATAACTGTGAATTATAGAGAGGTTGAATTATCGAGATTGTATCATCTCCTATTTATATTTATTTAGCTGACGAAGTTTTATGAATCGCCTTCGTTTGTTAAACCTAACAAAGAGTCGCAGTAGATTTAATTTCAAAACACAAATCACGAAGAAATTTAATTAAGTTTTTCGTTTTACGCTCAATTTCCGACGATTTCTATGACATCATACTAACCGGCACACGATTAGGGACAAAGTATTCAGAGCTTCACCCAGCCCGGAAGGAATAGTCCACTCCAAAAACATTTTATTAATAAATATTGTTGTTACACCAGCGGTGGAAGCTCCCCGCGCCTTGCCCCGCGTGTGCCCGTGCGAGAACGGCGGGCGCTGCGTGGAGACGGCGGACGGCGTGACGTGTTCGTGCCGCGCGCCGCTGCAGCCGCCGCTGTGCGCCGCCGCCGCCGCCGCCACCGGCGCGCGCGCCGGCGCCACCGCCGCGGTGCTGGTGCCGGTGCTGCTCATACTCGTGCTCGTCTTGGTCGGCGCGGCTGGATGGTTCTTCGTGAGGAAGCGACCGTTGTGAGTTTACATTTTTTCGTTTTTACATAGTTCCGCACAAGCGGAGCCACGTGCAACCGATTGTTTCCTTATACGAGGGTTGCTATTTATGTATCCGGAATAACAAAATTAAACAAACATATATTATTACATATGGTTTTATTGTTTCTCGAAGTATTCTCCGCGATGATCTATGCACTTCTGCATACGATGAAACCAATTTTCAAAGCACTTTTTCCATTCTGATTGAGGTATGTCCAAAACGTGTGTTTTGAACGCATCAACGGCCTCTTCGCGGCTCGAAAAACGTTGACCACGTAATTTATTTTTAATGTTTGGAAATAAATAAAAATCATTGGGTGCCAGGTCGGGGCTGTACGGCGGATGACCCGTCAATTCAATCTTTTGACCCTCCAAAAAATTATTTGTTTCAACCGACTTGTGGCAGCTAGCATTGTCGTGATGAAGTATGATTCTGCGTTGTGGGTTGTTCTTTCGTATTTTTTCAAAGACTTCTGGCAAACAAATGGTGGTGTACCATTCAGAATTAACCGTCCTACTATTCTCTAGTGGCACTGTAGCTACATGTCCGTTGATACCAAAAAAACAAGCGACCATTTGCTTTAAAGTGCTTCTCGCACGAACAACTTTTGTTGGATTCGGTTCATCTTGAAAGACCCACACCGTTGACTGCTGTTTAGTTTCAGGGTCATAAGCATAGATCCAGGTTTCGTCACCTGTGTAGATATTATAAACAGCTTTTGACGTGCCACGGTTGTATTTTTTTATCATTTTCTTACACCAGTCGACACGAGCCTGTTTTTGATCTACGCTCAAGTTGTGCGGAATCCAACGCGAACAAATTTTTTTAACAATTAAATATTCGTGTAATATCGCGTGTATACTCGTCATACTAATGCCCAGAGACGCCTCTATCTCGCGGTATGTAACATGACGATCTTGCATTACTAATTGTCGCACAGCATCAATATTTTGTTGTACCACTACCGATTTAGGACGACCCTCCTTAATTTCATCCGTGAGCATAGACCGTCCACGTTGAAATTCCTTAAACCAATAATACACAGTGGTTTTCGATGGTGCTTCATCTCCAAAAGTTAAAATCAGTTGTTCGTTGCACTGTTTTTGAGTTAATTCACGCCGAAAATCATAATAAATCATCGCGCGAAAATGTTCACGAGTTAAATCCATGGCAATGAAGACAAGCTATTTTCAAAATTGGCGCCAATTGAAAAAAACAAATGACAGGGACATGAAAAATATTTATTTTCTAGCCGAAGAGTTCTATTTTCAAATGTTGTAATTACTTTTTAAATATTCTAGAATTATTGGCCAGTTCCGGATACATAAATAGCAGCCCTCGTAGTTAAACACTGATTTTGACCCTTTTTGATTTCTTAATTTAGAGGCAATACCGATATCTATATGAAATAAAAATCCCTCAGGAACATTTTGACATTGTACATACCGTTTAAATAAAGTAGTTCATTGTTATTTCTTATTTTATTAATTAAATGTAAGTTATTACTGTCAGATCGCAAATTAATAAATATAATATTTAATTTACCAGCGGCAAAGGCGGCCTGGGCAGTTTGGCGTCCTCGCAAAGCGTCTCATTCCGTCAGGGCTCCAACGTGGAGTTCGGCGGCGTGGCCGAGCCCGCCTACACGCTGGAGGACACGAGGCGCAAGGGCCGAGACTTCAGCAACCCCATGTATGATGCTGTGACGCGCGCCAGGGCTGCGGGAGACGAGCCGCCTTTACGTGAGTAGTTTACTGTTTTTTGTTTGCCTGTGGCGACATCTACCACGCCACATGCGCAACGACGATACACGCCGTGCAAGCGATTCACATAACTACGGATAGATGGCGCTACGGTCGACTTACGGTATAAACCAACAAACCTAGAACGCGCTGTTGAAGTGTGTAATATTGCATGCATAAATACAATCTCCGACGTGACAACGTAGCCGTACGGTTCCTCAGGCAATACACCCGGCCGCCAGGGAAGATCTGTGCGGTTGTGGTCGAGCATATCACATATGTGTACTTTTATGTGCTGGCTTCTATTATAGTGGACCTCGCGAAGTTTCGTAAATGGGTGCTGTCGAGGGAACTAATCAGCTTGATTGTATTCAGTCAATAGTTAACATTAATATAGGTGTAATAATGTGATCATTTCAGACAGACAGTCCATATTATCATTTATACATTCCCTTAAAATTTATTTAGTTTATGTGGAGAGGTCAGCATGTATTCTTATATACCTACTTCTGCATGAATCGTCACATCAATGCTAATGACTAATCTTTCAGCGGGCATCTACGAAGTACCGGAGGAGATAAAAGACAAAGTGGTATCGGCGGTGTTGTCGCCGTCGTCGACGGAGACGCGCGGCGCGCGGGCGCTGGACCCGGCGGCGGACACCGGCGCCGACACGGCGCAGCTCGTGCGCGAGGACCGCCACTGCTAGCGCCGGCTGACTCCCGCTACCCGACATTAGTCACGCGGGTCTTGAAACTTTAAACATTTACTTTTGTTTGAGGTTATATTTTTTTATGCCCGCATTTTTAAATTAATTTAAAGCAAACGGATAGACGCGACAGTGATCATAATGAAAATTGAGTATATCTTTGCTTAAAATCGATTTTAAACAAACCGTATTAGGGTATTTTCGTATAGATGATACACGCGATTATTTTCTAAAAAGTAACAAAAAAAAATGCAAAATAAGTAAATATAGAAATTCCAATTTTGTTTCTTATTGTTTCAGGCATTATGTATTAATATGCTTTATTTTCTGTATTTACTTATTTCGGACCCTAATTGTAATGCGGAATTGATAATATTAATGTCACCTAAAAATACGCTATTTTAAATATCATACGAAAGAATATTTTTAATAGAAAGCGTAGTGGGGTTTTGACAAGACAGTCGAATATTATTGTAAAAATACATGAAAAATTTTGCCAACATAAATTCTTTCCTAAGCATCTATTTCTACCGGCACAAGGAACGCACGCGACCTGGATCATTAGATTATAATCCTTAAATGTTTTTTTTTTTTTCAATCGAATGAATATCATCAACAGAAACGATTCTTTTATCGATTATTTTTAAGAACTTTTATTTCTTGTTTTACTATTTTTCTAACCTTTATTTTCTTCTGTAACATTTTTTAAACCATAAATTTATTGCAAAGTACTCCTGGAGAGGGTCTCATTGTTTTAGCGATTTGTTCGTAAAATATCAGCGGCGCAAAATGTCTAAAATAACACAAAAAATACAAAGAAACATCTCATAATTGATTCCAGAATTACGTAATGCGAATAGAATGAAGCTGACGCTTTGCATGTTTTATCATTTTGCGAATCTGGAATTTTGCACGCGAATCGTCTTAGAATAGGTTAGAGTAAGTGACAGCGACGTTTTGACGTCATCGTAGAATTTTAAATTCAGTTGACAATAAGCAATAAAGAAACAGTTTAGCGAATAATTTATTTATTTCGGTTTAAGACTATGTAAAATATAGCTACGTTGTGTTTTATTATTGTCTATTAAATGGAAATTATTAGACTTTGTGGAATTTTTGACGATTTGCCATAACCTGTGAGATGTCTGTTGTTGTTTTTTTTTAAATATATTTTAGCCTGTCTCATTGGTTTTTGAGTTCTACGATTGTAAATATCCTGACTTGTGATGTACATTTAAAAGTCTAAATTAAAATACTATATCGTTGTTAATCGAATTAATCTATAAATATGTACAGGTCAACATTCCTTTGTGAATAGATACACATCACATTATATTAAATACAAATCATTAATTGAATGAGAATTGATAGTGTATAAAGTTATAGATTTGTCAATATATAAATATAGATGAAATATTTTTGTATTGGGATTATTGCATAAATAAATATATATATATATAGTTATTAGACAGTTGTCTGAATTTAGTTGAAAACATTGTGTAAAATAAAGTGAAATGAAATACACAACCCGTATGTTTTTTTATACCTGTAGAAAATTAGATATTGGCAACTTTTAAACTGTTACTAAAGTGCGCTGATATGATTTATGATGGCGTTTCAAGCTTATTGGGTCTGACGGATAATGCGCGCTTTACATTCAGACTGTTCACATTTGCAGAAGTGTACATTTTGCGTCGTGCACATTTTGCGCCAGACCCATATCTAGCTACGATATAACTCGAGATCATTTTAAACTGCATTATCAGCGTAATTTTTATTAAATCGTAAATAAAAGATTGGATTTATTTTAGTTACTAATATATATTACAATAACAATGCATTAACATCTTTACAACTTACCAGTTTCGATTTCAAAAATAAATATTTAGCAAAAACAAAAACAATTGAAGCGCTATATGCTACTGATTTGTGGATAGTAATAAAAATATAATCTCAAAAACATATATTGTAAAAATGCAGCAGATTATGTTAAAAGGACTACAATGCTGGATGCATCAATCGATTTAAGTATTTTTATCTCGTGTAAACAATTTCCCACACATCCTCGACTTATGCCGATATATTTGTAGGAAACAAATAACAGCTGAATGTTAAATATAAGTTAATAATCTACATTTCCACAAGCGAACCTATTAAAATCAATTTTATAATAATTCGAACCAGATACTGTGTATTTAGACGTTAAAGTCATATTTACTTACAAAAGTTAATAATAGCAACATTGAGGCAGTATGTTTTGTCACTATCACGCTTTACAATATTTGACGTTGACAGAACGTGACAAAACATACGTTTTATCTTTATGAATAAAACAGTTTGATTCATATTTTACTAGGTCCGCCCCTTGGCTTCGCTCCCGTGGTAATTTCGGAATAAAAAATACCCTATGTGTTATTCCAGGTTATATTCTACCCGTGTAGCAAATTTCATAACAATCCGTCTACTAGATTTCGCGTGAAAGAATAACAAACATAAACACATACATCCTCACAAACTTTCCCATTTATAATATATTAGTAAGATTAGTAGGTAGGTACAATCAAACTAATATCGAACGTGTTAAAATCATAATAATGTTACACACTTTTTAATGTGACAATTTCACATTTGTTTAATAAACTTAATTGTTTTTAGATGTTCCACAACACAACAAACTGGTTCAAACTTCCAACGGAAATCTTCATAGTGTACTTTTAAATAATAATTTATCTATGAAATTAATTTAATGTTTTATTATAATTTTTTGATAAATATGTACATTTTGACAATATTTGAACAAAATTATACATACGAGTATAATTCACTAATTTATCTACAGATACAAGATGGCGTCGCCAAGACTAGATAATAAAATTCATTTTATTAGATGTTCCGAATTGATATTAATTAGTTATACAATATAGAAGTTCATACATTTTTATTGACATTCGTTATATATATTTTGATACTTTGCGAAATGTACAGATTTGTAATTTTCTAACGAATGAACTCTTCTAATAAGATTCGTGACACAGAAAACTTAATCACAACAAAAACTTTCGTCATATACCTATTAATATTAGCTGACAAAATTCCCCATTTCTGGTCTTTCGAGGGTAAAATTTTGATAAAATGTTCGCATTTTGACCTTTAAAAATAACTATTCTAAATTTCAACAAAATCTCATCCAGCTGTTTAGCCGTGAAAGCGTGACAGACAGACTTTGGATTTCTTATATATGAGAGTTTCCATAATACTCCGTTGGCGTAAGAGATCTTGTTCTCAAAAGATTCTATTGCATGACATCATTTTTATTAGTTTTGGACTACATAAATTATAATAGCTAAGCGAGAGTTTACTATTTTTTTATTATTTAAACGGCTTGTGAAAATATTTACATTTGCAGGCCTTGTAGATATTGAAATCGGCAAACAGGCATACGGTCCGCACGTCCAACTAATATATACCGAGATAAGCTGTTTTTATTTGTAAATTTCCTATTTAAGACTACATACAATATACAAATTTCAGGCGATTCTGCCGACATTTAGCCAATTTAGTGTAACAACAATTTTGTTTACATTTTCAGTCAGCCTCAATGCTTTAAAAATCAATCACAACCACGAAATTTAGTCAGCGGAGCCCACTAAAATTTAGTCAATGGAGCCTACCAAAATTTAGTCGGTGGAGCAGACCAAATCGCGAAAAATTTGTATACAGCTCACATTTTATCTCATGGGGTTAAATAATATCACATGGCATACGATTTAAGCGTATTCGCTGGTGAATTTCTTGTGGAACTTCTGGAAGATGTCCAACATCTCCTGCAGCAGCGCGGGCTGCGGCAGGATGGTGGTGCGGAAGTGGAAGGAGCCGGGGCGCTGGCCGAAGCCGCTGCCCGGGACGATGCAGATGCCTGCAACGCAACAAGGCCGCTGTGAACACAGCTTCGGCGATGAATGGCCAATGTCGCACAGTGGCCCTTTCGCAAAATGCTCCTTTCAATGCCAATTTGTTATAATACTAGACATTGGGATTTTTGTTAAAGAGACAAGGTATCTGATATTACTTTTACGACTAATTTAGTGCCAATATAATACTTAATTTCTTCTTCATAATCGTATTTCTCATGGCTGAAGGTCGTGCTCATTACGCGGAATGGAACACACACAACTTTCTTGAAGTTTCTTGGCACTATTAATAGAGTGCTTGGAGTTGTACAAACTCATGTGGCAAGAGTAGGATTGGAAACTGAGACCTTTTGATCTACAGCCTGGCGTCTTAACTATAACACTACCACCGCTTCAAATTCAAATCACTTATTCAGAAATTAGACCTTCACAGGCACTTTTTCACATCAATTTCTATATTAAATTTGTTATTTCTCACAGGCTACTGGCATTTCGGAACGACCGCCGCTGAGAAGAAATGCCGAAAGAAACTCATTTGAACAGTGTCAGTACCCATCATGCCAGAAAGGTTTCAATATTTAACTTAATATTATATTTACTGAGTCGCGTTTCACTCACAGATATGGTAAAAAATGTCCCGCTATCTGGGGGCAAACCCACCAAGGCCATCATCTCAACTCATCATCATATCGAGTGTGTTATTGCTAACACCGATGGCAGATTTCATTCAAGTCGCCCAAAGGCATCTGACATGACTTTTACGGCTACTTACCGCCATCTAGTGGCAGGTAGTACACATACACGCTAGGGGACTAAACTGTCACTACGATTAAAATGACTAAACTGATTAATACTTGACACAGCCGCTGCAAGAATCATATGTTTTTACATATGATTCTTGCAGCTGCTAAGATGTTCTGGGCAATGATAATGATAATTATACATATTTAGTTTGTGAGAAACAATACAGACCAGTCTCTTCCAACAGTTTAAACGCGTAAAACGTATCGGGAGTCTTCCCTTCCTTCTTGGCGGCGTCGATCGCTTTCTGCGGCAGGTCTATACGCGGGAACGCGTACATGGCTCCCTGGAATACAATTATAAATATAAATAAATATATATTAGGCCAAATCACACAGACTGAGCTAGCCCCAATGTAAGTTCGAGACTTGTGTTATGGGATACTAACTCAACGATACTATATTTTATAACAAATACATATATAGATAAACATCCAAGACCCGGGCCAATCAGAAAAGATCATTTTCCATCATGACCCGACCGGGGATCGAACCCGGGACCTCTCGGTTCAGAGGCAAGCGTTTAACCACTGCCCCATTGAGGCCGTCAAATATACCTTACTTCTATCTTTTTGAAAAATTTTATTTAGTTTCACCTGTCGCGTTGTCTGTAAACAAATCTTGCAAGATTTCTCCTACCTCCAGTTGACAAATCTCCCACGTCGCTTCAGTTTCCACGACAATGCATAATTATGATAAGCATGACCTGATGTGCAGCGCGGACAGGCGCTCCAAACGAGGGAACTCCTCAACTACACAGCACGGTTTTTTGTCAGGCGTTTTGAATGTCATAAAATCTCTCTGACGACAATAAAGGCTTACGGCAAATTTAATTTTTGTTTAAATAAAGTTATTTAAGATGAAGTATTATATCTACATAACATTAATAATATTGCATATAAAACTTATATTATGTAAAATTCAGTTAAAAAATCTTAAAACTAATATCAGAAATGCAAAAGATTGTAAGGATGTCTGTTACTTTAAATCTATTGGACAGCTATGAAATTTGGTACACGGGTAGAATATAACCTGTAATAACAAATAGAGTACTCGTACTTTTTATACCAAAATTCCCACGGGAGCGAAGCCCCGGGGCACAGCTAGTATTGCATATATATATATATATATATGTGGGAATAGTAATTTTGTAATTTTTGTATGGTAACACTAGCTGTTAGTAATCCATCCAGTGTCAAAGTCAGTTGTCACTGTCAGTGTGTGTAAAAAATGTTGGACAATGTAAGTTGTTTGTTTGGTCGATGGCTGAAATAAAAATAAAGTTTCGTGTAAAATAGATAGTGTTTGCATCAATTATACATCTACATCCCACATCTTTTTGGGGGCTCGTCCGGGATGGTGTGAAATTTGATGCCGAGCGAAGACTGAAGACGAAAATTTTTAAGATTCCAAGATTGCAAGCTACGCTTCATGCTGTTTTACCGACGCAAAGATTTTGTCCATCCGAAATGAACATAGGTACGATTCACACCTCTGCTGTTTTACTGACGCTACGCTTGCTGATTTGGCCATGACTTCACCTCAAACGGAAATATGTTACCAGATGTGAAAAGTTTGTACTAAAATGGTAGTTTTTTGAAATTTGAATTAAAGATTTATTTTTGAAGACGAAGATTACATGAGTTCTAATAAACCATTATTTTGCACGACTACCAGAAAAAGAGGTAATTTAAAGAGATATTCTAGTTTGAAAAGTTCTAGTTTCTTAGCAACAATGCCGCCGAAGAAAGACGAAATTAAGAATGAAAGTGAAGATGAAGATCGTGAGTGTGAAGTAAAAATTTCTTTCAAGGATTTAGAGAAATCTATGACTATTTTTACCGGGGATGACACCTACCCGATTGAGACATTTATTGATGAGTTTGAGGACACTGCGCAGATTATGAAGTGGACTAAAGTCGAAAAATTGATTTATGCGAAGAGGCTTTTAGATGGAACAGCGAAGCTATTTTTACGATCATTGGGAAAAATAAAAGATTATTCAAGTTTAAAGAAGGCACTTCAAGAAGAATTTGGACCAAAGATTAATAGTGCAGTGATTCATAAAAAGCTTGCTTCACGTAAGATGAAAAATGAAGAGACATATCAGCAATACTTCCTTTCTATGAAAGAATTGGCTCTTCACGGCAAGGTTGAAGATGCTGCCCTAATAGAATATGTGATAGATGGTATTCGTGACTTGGACACCAATAAAGCTATTCTGTATGGTGCCTCCGATATAAAAGAATTCCGTAAGAAGTTAGAAATCTACAGTGAATTCAGGAAAAAGACTTCTAGTTCTATTAAATCTGCAAATGCTGCCAATGTTGCCCAATCATCCGGACATACTTCATTTCGAAAGAAGAATCGCGTTCATAGATGCTACAACTGTGGTGATTTAGATCATGTGATAACCAACTGCTCAAAAGGAATAAAATGTTTTAAATGTAATGACTTTGGCCACAAATCTACTGAATGCCCTAAACTGGCGAAAGCGCTAAAGATTCGAAATAAAAACGAAGAAGAGAAAGTTCCATACAAGAAGATAAAGATCAATGGCGAAGAGGTTACAGCACTGATAGACACCGGAAGTGACATAAACCTTATTACGAAGTCAGAATTAAAGAAAATTAAAGATGTTAAAGACTATAAGATTGAATCAACGTGTATAACTGGGATAGCGAAAAACGAAGTATACACCGAAGGGATGTTTGTAGCTAATGTACAGATCGATAAATACTACACAGACATTAAGTTTCACGTTGTCAAGGATAACGAGATACCTGTTAATATAATAATTGGGAACCCTATTTTACATGATTTTGAAGTTAGTTTCACTCCAGAAGGAATTTTTGTGGAAAAATTAACTCATCTTACGCTTTTAATGGAAGAAAAACAGACTGATTATACTTACGATATTGAAGATTCTAAATACAAGGAAAAAATTAATAAGATGTGCAAAGAATACAAACCAAATGAGAAAAAGAAAGAAAGTAATGTTGAATTAAAAATAATATTAACTGATGAAGATCCAGTATACCAAAACCCGCGACGACTTTCACCTTTGGAAATGACTGCTGTTAATGTACAAGTAAAAGAATGGCTGAATAAAGATATAATCAAACCTAGCAAATCAGATTTTGCCTCTCCCGTAGTTCTGGCTGATAAGAAAGATGGTTCTCGAAGGATGTGTATCGATTACCGTAGATTAAATAAGAAAGTGATTAAAGAACGATTTCCATTACCCATAATAGAAGATCAAATAGACAAATTAAAGGAAGCAAAGGTTTTCACATCCCTCGATCTTAAAAATGGTTTCTTACACGTAAAAGTACACAAATTCAGCCAAAAGTATACTTCGTTCGTAACTCCTCAAGGCCAATATGAATTCACAAGAATGCCATTCGGATTGTGTACGGCACCATCTGTATTTCAAAGATTTATTAACGACATCTTCAACGACCTAATTCTTGATGGTACTCTTTTGACCTACCTTGACGATTTAATTATACCAGCATTTACAGAAGAAGAAGGAATAGGAAAACTAGAAAAAGTACTCAAAATAAGTGAAGAATTTGGCTTAGAATTTAATTGGAAAAAATGTCATTTTTTAAAGAAAGAGATTCAATATCTTGGGTACATCATATGTGATAACGAAGTTCGACCATCTCAAGAAAAGATAAAGGCTGTAGAGAATTTTAAGAAGCCAAATAATGTGAAAGCTGTACAGTCATTCCTTGGTTTAACTGGATATTTTAGAAAGTTTATTAGAAATTATTCTCTCATTGCGAAACCAATGACTGACTTGTTGAAAAAAGACACTGCGTTTAATTTTGATGAGAGATGTGAGAAAGCTTTTATAGAACTGAAGCAGATATTGTGTAGTTCACCAGTTCTCCGAATATACAACCCTGAATTCGAAACGGAACTGCACACAGACGCAAGTGCCGACGGATATGGAGCTGTCCTTCTACAAAAAAGTCCTAAAGATGACCAATTTCATCCTATCCACTACATGAGTAGGAAGACTACTCCAGCAGAAAGAAAGTACCACAGCTACTATCTGGAGATTCTCGCTATTGTTGCTGCTATAAAGAAGTTTAGAATCTATCTATTAGGAATAAAATTCAAAATAGTAACAGACTGTTCTGCCTTGACTATGACGCTGCAAAAAAAAGACTTACCTCCGAGAGTTGCTCGCTGGGCGCTGCTGCTGGAAGAATACGACTACAAGATTGAACACAGATCGGGAATACGGATGAAACATGCGGATGCCCTCAGCAGAAATCCTGTTTGTTTAATACTTACCGAGACTACAGCTCGTATTAAGAAAGCACAGAATGAAGACGACCATTTAAGATTAATAAAAAATATTTTAGAAACACAGAATTATCAAGATTATATGATACTGAACGGAATTTTATATAAGATAAAAGATGGTAACAAGCTGATGGTTGTGCCAAAGAAGATGCAGTATGAAATAATAAGAAGAAATCATGAAAGAGGACATTTTGGAGTTGTCAAAACAGAAGAATTGATAAAAAGAGAATATTTTATTGAAAACTTAACGGAAAAGATAAGAAAGACGATAGACAATTGCGTAGAATGTATTCTATTATCACACAAAGCCGGTAAAAAGGAAGGATATTTACACCCGATTGACAAGGGTGATGTTCCATTGTCGACGTACCACATCGATCATTTGGGGCCGATGACGTCAACTCCCAAAAATTATAAGTACATACTAACTGTCGTTGACGCGTACACAAAGTTCACGTGGATTTACCCTGTCAAAACTTTGACTACAGAAGAAACTTTAGATAAATTAAGACTACAACAGCAAACGTTTGGCGCACCTGGGAGAATTATTACAGATCGCAACGCTGCTTTCACATCAAAAGACTTCCAAGATTATTGCAAGAATGAGAATATTGCACTTTATACGATTACTACCGGACAACCCAGAGGAAATGGACAGGTTGAGCGCATACACCAGATCATTATAGCAATATTGAGCAAGCTAAGTGCTGATGACCCTAATAAATGGTATCGCCATGTATCCAACGTACAACGATGTCTTAACGGAACATACCAACGAGCAATTAAGATGTCACCGTTCGAATTGCTATTTGGTATTAAAATAAAAGATAGAGACATAGAACTTCAAAAATTAATAGATGAAGAAGACATAGAGAATTTTAACGAGAAAAGACGAGAACTCAGACAAAAAGCTAAAGAGTCTATAAGAAAAACACAAGAAGAAAATGTAAAATCATTTAATAAGAAGCGAAAGGAAGCAAATGTTTATAGATCTGGCGATTTGGTAGCTATTAAGAGGACCCAATTCGCACAGGGAAGTAAACTAGTTTCTAAATACTTAGGACCATATGAAATTATTAAATGCAAGCAAAATGATCGCTACGTCGTGAGGAAGATTGGCAACAGTGAAGGTCCGTTCAACACAACTTCCTCAGCTGATTATATGAAGCCCTGGATTGCATCTGAAGATGATTCATCCGAGTCAGATGAATAACAGGATGGCCGTGTGGGAATAGTAATTTTGTAATTTTTGTATGGTAACACTAGCTGTTAGTAATCCATCCAGTGTCAAAGTCAGTTGTCACTGTCAGTGTGTGTAAAAAATGTTGGACAATGTAAGTTGTTTGTTTGGTCGATGGCTGAAATAAAAATAAAGTTTCGTGTAAAATAGATAGTGTTTGCATCAATTATACATCTACATCCCACATATATATATATAAAATATTTGTTTCTACTAATACTAGTACGAGTTATTGGGTGAATTTCACGAGCGTTTTGAACGCCGCCGCGGGCTGTCATTAGTGTTTATTAAATTGTACCATACACAGTAATAAATTTAATTATCTTATGTTATAAATAAGTAAAGTACTGGTACAATGTTCATTTAAAAAATGTTTAATTTAATTAAAATGATTCTTTATTTAAAAAAAAACAACGCGACGCTAATGAAACGCTGCACGCCGCTATTATTGTTACTAACATATGGACTCGGCCTGTAATAAATAATTTGAATTCGATTGCACCCGTGCGAAGTTAGTTTACAACATAAATTAAAATTACCTGTACTTTATTACAAGTGAATCCCTGCATAGAATTAAACGTGTCTGCGATCATCCTGGCTCGCTTGTTGAGCGACGCTAGAACCGCATCCCTTTCGGTCTTCCATAAATTGTAGGACGGCTCGCCGGGCAAAGGCGGCCGGGCCTAAAATTGGTTATTATTTTTAACTTGCCATGTATGTTGAAATTTTATATACAGGGTTAATGGTACCTATCAAACGCAAAACCTCCTAAAGACTATTCGGGTACAAAAAAATAACGCAACTTTACAAAAAAATATCATATAATTTATTCCACGACTTTTCGTGATACGTAATTTTTATTTTCATATAAAAAAAATACAATCTAATTTGCGATTCTACACATCTTAACTCAATGTAATAGCCAAGCAACACGAGACAGTACAGTAGCGTTATGTAGCGGAATCTAACATAGAGGTAACGTTTTATAAAAACGAAACTATTGTCTAAACGTAATAAATACGAAAAAATTTTTTTTTGTATTTATTACGTTTAGATTTACGATAGTCGTAGAACAAAAGATGTTAGTCTCTATGTACCTTATGCGCCTTTGGAAGGTTATACGTTAGATACCAGTAATCCTGTATACGTTTAGTTTGCATGACAATGCATTAATATGATATGTATGATTGTGCACCCATTATCGGTTCCCGACTAGGGAACTCTTTGACGGTGAACGATTAGTACTGTTATGACATTTTACACGTGGCTTTAGTTCCGATGACATTAATAATGCATTAATCGTGATAAACGAAAGATAACGACAGACCAGGATCGGCGCGGCACGAGGGAACTCCTCAACTGCGCGGACATTGTTTAAGTTACGCGTCGAAAGCAACAAGACTTTTCTCGAGTCGCCTAAAGTCATCTGACACGTCTTCGACCGCTATTTAAGTGGCAGAGTAGACACATGCACTTCTTCTATGCGTATCGATGTCGAATCAATGCTCTATTGGGTGCTACCTATATAAATATATTCTTTGGAAACCGAGCACAACTTCGACGGCTTCATCTGGGCAATCAAGTCAGTACAAAACGAATTCCAGTCGTTATATACCCAACGGCTCTTTTCAGAGCCCAACCCACAAACCTCAGAGCCCACCAACCGAAGGAGTTCTCTGTTGTGTTCGTCACTAATTGTTGTGGCCAAAGAATTTATAATACTAAACTAGAATGCTTACGGATAAGCAAGCAAAGCTAAACTTGGTTCTAAAATTTGTAGACATTTTTGTCTTGCATATGAACAATAACAGTCAGTAACACGCCAGAAAGGGATGGCTACAAATTTCGTGCTCAATTTCAGGTATTGGCACGCGGACATTGTGGACATGTGATCTTTATAACAAAGCAAAAAGGTCTAGTTTTCAATGTCATTATTTTGACATTAGTCATTCGTAATCATTTAAGCATATAAATTTCTTGGTTGTGACACTAATGAACTTAGCCAAGGTAATTGCAGATTAGTAGCCAAGGGCTGTAAGGTATCAATTGCAGCCTGAGATGTTTAGTATTAATATATAATTCGAGGGTGCAATTGATGCTTACACCCGAGCTAACTACTATGCTTTACATCTCAATTGTGAGGTAAGTAGAAAAAAAACCAAGCAACGGCATTACAAGAATAAAAACATTTTAAAGTAAAAGTATTCTATTCCCGCCTTTTTTATTAAAAAAAAAAAAAACAAAGAACTTTTTTTTTTTCAAGAGCGAAATTGAGCTTTGCCGTTCGATATTTAAAATTGATTACTATTATACTCATACGAAGACAAGGCTTAATAGCGAAGCGACATCTTTGATCATTGGGCATTGAATGCATGATGTCTATTGCCAGTGTGATGAGATTTATGCGAACTTTTTGAAAGAGTTATGTGGTTTTTTTTAAATTACTTACCGCCCTAGGGTTTTTCTAGCTACATTTTTATCCTAGAGCGCTAATTGGTCACCTACAAGCGCCATTTGGTGGTAATAAGGACCTACTTATCGAATATGAGGGATGTAAAATAAATAAATTCTCACAACACAATCGACGGCGGTCTGTCCGAGCGTGGTGGGACACAGCATGGCGGATATGGCCTTGTAGAGATGCGCCCGCACGTCCGGCTGCAGGTTGCACAGCTCCATCCAGCCGCCGCGCAGCCCGCACTCGCCCATGTACCCCTTGCTCACTGACATGAACGACGCCAGCTCCTGTCCGCTATACGGGGGACCCATTTCCGTCATCACCTATATGTAAACGTTGATGTTCAATACCCGCTCGATTGCGCAAATTTTTCATATCTTTAAACGGACTTGTTATAAATGCCACGCATGCTTTTTAACTTGTTTTTGAAAGTAATACCAAATTCAAATTTCTTTGATGATATACATCTGTCGTGATTTGTTACTTTTATTCGTTTATTTGTTAAATATAATGGCAACTTTAAAGAATCAAGTAGCATTTTACCCATTGTAATGGCAATTATAAACATATTTTAAATATATGGCAACACTTAAAGTTGTCATTATGAATCCACCAATCACGGTGAAGCCCGCGTTTCAAAGAAATCATAAACGTAATATTTTCTGCGATGACACAAAATCAACCAATCAAACAGCATAAACCCACGAATCACGAATAAGCCCGCCTTTTCCGTAAACCAATCTAAGGCGATTATTCATTCATTTTTCATATTTTGTATAAACAAAGTAAGGATGAACCCCACTTGCTCAGAAGTAATCACCAAATCAGGATACCTAATTTGAATCATCCAATCCTGGAAATGGAGAAAAGCCAATTGAACCTAAGATAACACTTTTTCACATTTTGTATGGAGCAAGTGGGGACGCGAGGCTACTTTTTTTGATCAAAAAAAGGAGCACGTTGTCTTGGCCGATCCTCGAGATAACGAGTACGTGTTCATTATAGTATAGCATTGTAATTAGAATAATTGTTCATGTTAACCAACATTTCTGGAAGAAATATTAGTACAAGTGTAAAACAGAACAACGGAATTTTGATTTCTTAAAACATAACTTATTGACGTCAAAAAATTACTTAAACTAAGTCTACTGCCGACTGCCAAAGCGCAGGTGAAGAAGAAGCGGCGCAACAAATTTCACCGCAGCCTTTTCTTCAAGGACGTCAATTACCAAATATAGGTCTTATACCGAGACGAAAGTATTCTGGAATCGAGCGGGAATTGAACCCGCGCCCCGTCTATCCGGGACAGTGCTCTTGACCACTGAGCTATCGAGAAATTTTTTCTTCTCATTATTATTTTCAAAAATAAGTTTTTCATCTCGTTATTATTTTTAAAACAGACGCAAAAAGAGGGGTGTTATAAGTTTGACCGCTAAATGTGTCTGTCTGTTTGTGTACGTGGCACCGTAGCTCGTAAACTGGTGAATCGATTCAAATGCGATATTTTAAATGATAACTAATTTTTTGCAATAAAAAACCAGCAATGTATATTAAATTTCTGAAGCTAGTATATATAGTTATACCTTTTTGAATGAGAAGAATTGACTGCCCTCTGCATAAACGTTGTCCTGGTAGACTTCATCGGCGAATATGAACAAGTTGTGTTTGTTCGCGAACTTTATGATCGCTTCTATGTTGTCCCGCGTCAGCACCTGTGTGAGGAAGAATTAAATAGTTTTGATTTGATCAAATATTGAGGAATAAATAATAATAAATATATTAGGACAAATCACACAGACTGAGCTAGCCCCAAAGTAAGTTCGAGACTTGTGTTATGGGATACTAACTCAACGATACTATATTTTATAATAAATACATATATAGATAAACATCCAAGACCCGGGCCAATCAGAAAAAGATCGTTTTCCATCATGACCCGACCGGGGATCGAACCCGGGACCTCTCGGTTCAGTGGCAAGAATCTTACCACTCCGCCACCGAGGTTGTCAAAATACAAGATATAGTTTTTGTAATTACAGGAATAATTACAAAAACTATAATTTTATTTCTCTCGTCACCTTCACGTGGCCTCGTATTCTTCGGCGCCTGTAACGCGTCGAAGCCCAGAGCACGCGTAAAAGTAATCCTTTAAATTCCGTAGTGTAGTTTTTTACGACTTGCCCTATGTCAACCCGATGAGAATGCTGTCGTCGCCTATCAGCTGTTTGATTGATCAATTCACATATACATTTGACATCAATAGAATATTTAACCCATTCAGTTTACGTAGTACGCAGTTATCACATTAGTTTAAAAGTTAACTTGATCCTGAACAGAACACATAAGTGATTCTTTATGTTGGCTATGGCCAATGAATGCCTCAAAAGACCTTTTATAAATTTTGGGATAGATCAATCACCATCTATCGGGAAACACTAACGGGCAGGTTTCTATAGCTGTCAAACTTCTTGTAATGTCCGGTGGTCCATTAAAGGTACCCTTTTATGTAAGGCGCATTCTTACCTGTTTATTCCCCTTTGAATTAATTATTCTTAGTTCCTTCTAGTAGAACCAGATTGGGTAACCATGCACCTATGAATGCCACAAGTTGCTTAATTTGGTTATATTTCACGATAGCCCAAAAATATTTAAGGATGAAATTTTGATTTTTTTTTTTTTTAATTTTGAAATTTTGAAAATTTATTTTGTGTTTAATAATTATCAAGATAATATTTAAGGTTACTAAATTAATCAGTTAGAAAAAAATGGCATGTTGCGCACATCTATAATTGATGTAAACATCAGAAATTAGTTAATATCACGTTTTCCATTAATGTTATATGTTTATGTTGTTGATGTGCCTTATAAATAAACAAATAAATAAATAAATAAATTAAATAAATAAATATAAATGAATGAATGAATAAATAAATAAATAAATTTAGTAAGCACTTATTACATTGAATAAGTAATAATTATAAGTTTCTACTTTCTTTAACCTCAATCAGTACTCAATATATAAGTAGTAGACACACGTTCACCATGTACTGTGTGGATAATGTTATTATACATAAGTTAATATATTGTTAACCCTACTAGTTCTAAGAGATTTGTTTAACCGTTTGTTAACCCAAATAAATAAATACCAGGAAGGGATCAACTTCGTTTGTTTAGCTAGTGGACCGGGTTACTGCCGTTATGGAATGAGATTATTATATGCTCCTTCTACCTGTCCCGTAGGGTTGCCAGGGTTGATGACGACAATAGCCCGGACATTGAACTCCTTGCTGGCCTCGGTCAACGACCTCTCCAGCTCGTCCACGTCCAGCCCCCACTGGTTGTCCTCGTCGAGGTAGTACCCCACTTGCCCGAGACCGTATTCGGCTATGGACGCTGAATAGAGGGGGTATTGTGGGATGGGCACCATTACTCCTGGAAAAGGATTTTTTAAATTATTTTTTTTTAATTTGGCAAATATCTTTTAAACTATTTTCGTTTCCTTCCACCTTGTGCCGGCTACACACTATCGTCGAAATCAGATGTTGACGCGAAAGCGCCAATATTGCGTAGTTTGCGTGATAGCTTTTATTTACCGTGAGGAAAAACCGGCAATGAACGTCGAAACCTATTTCAGTTCTGAGATTTCTTCGACTGGAAGAGATCGATCCGAAAGTTCGTATTTTTTTTTGTTTTGTTGATATTTATTTTCCGTACTTTTCACTTGTGCAATGAAGAGTATTATTGTATTGTATCTTTAGCTGATTTTTTTCAATCAATTCATATCAATCAATCAAAATATACGGTTGGCTTTAAATAAATAAATAAATATATTAGGACAAATCACACAGATTGAGCTAGCCCCAAAGTAAGTTCGAGACTTGTGTTACGGGATACTAACTCAACGATACTATATTTTATAACATATACATACATAGATAAACATCCAAGGCCAATCAGAAAAAGATCATTTTCCATCCCAACATGACCCGACCGGGGATCGAACCCGGGACCTCTAGGTTCAGAGGCAAGCACATTACCAATGCGTCACCGAGGTCGTCTTTATAAACGTATATACCTATATCATCGGTCGGGTCATGATGGAAAATTATCTTTTCTGATTGGCCTTGGTCTTGGATGTTTATCTATATATGTATTTGTTATAAAATATAGTATCGTTGAGTTATTATCCCATAACACAAGTCTCGAACTTACTTTGGGGCTAGCTCAATCTGTGTGATTTGTCCTAATATATTTATTTATTATATATGTCAAATTTCAGTGCTGGTTTGGATGAAGAGATTTTATATTTATACTAGATGTTGCCCGGGGCTTCGCTCCCGTGGGAATTATGAGATAAACTATAGCAATCTTGGATAATGTATCTTTGTAAATAATTTTTGAAATCGGTTCGGTAGTTTCGGAGATAACCCGCCTCAAACATACAAACTCACAAACGCTCACCACTTTATAATAGTATAGATAAGTCGTTGAACATTGGGCGAGGCGTGATTACGTATAAAAAAAAAATTTACAATTATAGTGATATTATTTTTAATCACGTGAATAACTTTTTTATTTATTACCTTGGCAACCTCTTCATCATTATAAGAAATTCTCTAGCCACAATGCGAATATACAACCAACATATTTTTATATCTATAATTGAAACAAACTATTAAATATATCTGAAGCGGTATACATCCCTATTTTAACTTACAATTTGAGATACTGACAATGGGAATTTCAAAACAAAGTCGCCGGCAAAATTTGGTTAAATAATTGTTGAAGTCTGTTAGACATAACCACAAAATAATGAAGTGTTAAAACATCGATCAAACACGAACACAACCTAGCACAGCATATCAGAGTATGCAAGTCGTGGAGTGACATGCGTGCGGCCTTGCTTTCGTTGTTAAAATTATTAAAACACCACGACCGTCGCTAGTTGTTACACATTCTAACGTGCCATTGCACGACATTACATTTAATGTGTACACTAAAAATATCCGACCATGGCACTAATGTAATAAGTAGGATATAAATAAATAAATACATATATTGGGACAAATCACACAGATTGAGCTAGACCCAGAGTAAGTTCGAGACTTGTGTTATGGGATACTGACTCAACGATACTATATTTTATAACATATACATATATAGATAAACATCCAAGGCCAATCAGAAAAAGATCATTTTCCATCATGACCCGACCGGGGATCGAACCCGGGACCTCTCGGTTCAGTGGCAAGAACCTTACCACTGCGCCACCGAGGTCGTCAATGTAATAAGCTAGGTAGACTTTCGCTGGCTAAAGTCAATTTTCGGGTTAAGAATTAAAATATTTTTTACTAGATGTTGCCCGGGGATTCCTCCCGTGGGAATTTTGGGATAAAATATAGCTTATAGCAATCGTGGATAATGTACCTTTCTAATGGTGAAATAATTTTTAAAATTAGTTCAATAGTTTCGGAGATTACCCGCCTCAAACATACAAACTCACAAACGCTTACTTCTTTTTAATAATAGTATGGATTAAATCAAGCAGGTAAATAAGCATGCGGCCCATCCGATGGTAAGTGGTCACTACAGCCTATCAACGCCTGCAACACCAGAGGTATCACACGCGCGTTGCCAACTTTGTGTCGTAGGATCTTTAGCCACAGTGCCCTGTAATCACACCGCCTCTCTCGCCCTTCAAACCGGAACACAACAATGCAAGCATTGCTGTTGGCGGCTGATATGGATGATAGTGAGGACATTTTGACGATGATTTTGAGAAGACAAAATGAAAAATAAATACACTCAACGGCACACATTAAGCTTGAACGAAACACAGAAACGAGCACAAAACCCAAAGCCACGGATAAATATCGAAAGCGAAAGTCTCTGTCGCGCTCGAGTTTCACCATATTTTACTCTGTCTACCCCATAAGGTAAATACGTGATATAATATCTGTAATCATTAACACGTGTGGTGCGATAAAAGGATTTAACTGCATATAATCTGTTTTACCATCTTATGGAAAGTAAATAAACTACGGCTTATCGTTAACGGTCCAGTGATAATACAAGTATAATATCGAGAGATATGGAAAACTGACTAACAAATACCTGACTACCGTTATTTAGTGCTAATATCATTTTTATTAGGAATTAGTGTGGAGTTCAGCTAACCAATGAAGGGATTCGACAATAATTGCATTTCGAGTGTGTTAATGATAACACTGGTGTCAGATTTCATTCAAGTCGCCTAAGGGCACCTGACAGGACATTTGCAACTACCTACTGACATAATACTGCGATAGACACGATAGGAACCCGAAACAAGTGTTAAAAGAAACGCTGTAGACGTTAACAAAAATTTATAGGTAAATATTACTAAAGTAACTTTTGACCGCGGCTTCGCCCGCGTTAATATCGTGCGTCCGCGTATTTTTTGTTGTTGCATGATTATAAATTGTGGTGGCCGTGGTCTATAGTCTAAATATCTTGGTTGTGAGATGTCATTCTATAGGCAATTCGGAATAAATGCTTCTTGCCCTCAGGACCCACAGGACTATATCGACTGCGATATCACAATTTGTTTTCAATAATATTTATAAGTCCGGGCAATTTAAAATTATTATTTCTCCTAAATGTAAGCTACACTTTAAATTCATTTCGTACTCTAAACAAGAGGCTCATAAAACAGTA
The DNA here is from genome assembly GCF_027563975.2 of Plodia interpunctella. Taxonomy (NCBI): domain Eukaryota; kingdom Metazoa; phylum Arthropoda; class Insecta; order Lepidoptera; family Pyralidae; genus Plodia; species Plodia interpunctella. Next base: position 10,205,208 of record NC_071303.1, on the reverse strand, counting down.
TCAACGAGTATTATCGTAAAGAGATAAGGCGCCACATAGTAGAGCGCGATAATATAGCTTTGCCGCAAGCCTAACATTGAGATGATATACTGGAATAGATTAAACACATACTGCGGCAAAGTTTATGTCATTGTGTTTATACAGTTTACATAACGTTTGACTTTTATCCTATACTAACCTTATATAAATATGGTACAAAGTCCTCTGCTCGTAATATCTCAAAATCTCTCAAAATCTACGCACACACTAAATCAAACTACATGTATGCAAAATTCAGAATTTCAAGAAGATTGATTGACTAGATAGAGCGTGAAGAGGTAACAAACAAACTTACTTTCGCATTTATAATATTAGTTAGGATTTTAAAATAAACGTCAACTGTCAATCAGTAGATCAGACATAGAACAGGCAATGAGTTACTCACCTGAAGGTTTTCCACCAATATCGTTGCAGAACAGTTGCAAACAGTTCTTGATTCCGTTGGACGCTCCGGAAGACAAGACAATGTCCTGCCAGTTGGACTTGTGGCCGTCGCGACGCTCGATGTACTCTGCCACATGGTGCCTGATCATCTCGATGCCGTGAGATGCCGTGTAGGAGCCCATGGAGCGACCACTACAAATTATCGTTTTAAATTAGTAACTAGATAATTCAAATTCAAATCATTTATTCAGAAATTTGACGTTCGCAGGCACTTTTTCACGTAAATTTTTAAATTAAATAGTTATTTCTCACAAGGTACGCATTTCGGAACGACCACTGCTGAGGAGAAATGCCGAAAGAAACTCATTTGAACAGTGTTGGTCCCTATCATGCCAGAAGGGCTTACCATTATTGTTGCTTAATGATTTTTTTCTATAAAGGTACACAAAGTACATAGTCAAAAAAGGTTATGATTGTGATCCGAGTGCTGCTATATAACATGTATATATATATATATATATAATATTAAAAAAGGTATGACCAGTGTGTGAATTTCCGAGGGGAACATGTATTTTTCCGCGATGAATGATCCCTAAGTTCCCTATGTTCTTCGCGGTGTTTCAAACAGATCAACAATTTTAAGAAGATTGATTGAGCTGAAGAAGTAACAAATTTATTTTTGCATTTGTAATGACTGGTTAGGAAATTGGGATGACTTCTTTCTAGCCATATGGGAAGCAAAGAGACACAAAATATTTGTTAATTTTTGTTTGTTGTTGTTTTGTTTGTTTCTTTGTTTCACTTCATTATGTCAATTTTCACCACTTTTTTCTAAAAGTTGAACAGTTTCTGCGCTTACAGAAAATTAATATTAATACAATTGAAAGCATTTTTTTGTTTGTGAATTTGCTTAAACCCTTCGAAAGAAATTAATTTCCGTTGCGTGTGCGAATCTGGCTCACGATGTGTGGGAATAGAACAAAAGTTATACTTTGTATCGTCCATCTGCAGGACCGTATGCCTATTTATAGAAGTATAGTATATAAAAAAATATTACCCACTTTAACAATTCTAGTACAGTCGCATCAAGCCAACCAAAATCATTGCAAATTCACCGCTATTGCAGTTTCCTTAATGCTAAGCAGCTACTTGACTGTAACTCAAAAATATCATTAACTATACTTCTATACTATTATTATAAAGGGGTAAACGTTCGTCAGTTTTTTGTATATTTGAGGCGGGTAATCCTCGAAGCTACTGAACCGATTTCAAAAATTCTTTCAACATTAGAAAGGTACATTATCCGAGATTGCTATAAGCTATATTTTATCTCAAAATTCTTACGGGAGCGAAGCCCCGGGCAACAATCTAGTTTTTTTTATAAATGATCAACCTTGGCCATGATTGGTCAAACAAATGTCGTCACTTACACATTAAAATGCTAATTGGAGGTCTTCGCGTCATGCCATATATTTCGAATACACAGGTAGTATTGATTACATAATGTTATGAAATTCTGCAAGTCAATATATGAATTGTAAATTATGACAACTAGCTGCGCCCCGGGTCTTCGCTCTCGTGGTAATTTCAGTATAGAAAGTACTTATGCTAATTATAAACAGTACCCATGTATCATTCAGTTTATTCTCTACTCGTGTGCAAAATTTTATCGAAATGATGCAGTGGATTGTGCAAGCAAACACCTACATTATGATGTTAGCAAGATTTAGGTGTAGCCAGCTCCAGCTTCACTGGCGGTAGGCTATGTTTGACCAGGGTCATTACTTATACCTATTCCGAATTTCATCAAAATCCGCCCAGGAGTTTAGTCGTGAAAGCTTAACAAAGACAGACCTTCGCATTTATTTTGGAAACGGGAAAATATTTCAAAATATTCCAGTTTTTTAAGTTGCAAGATAAGAGGGGCCTATAGGGGGAGATAACGGGGCCAAGTTAATAAGATACAGACCCGCAGCTGTTCAGGAGGTCCTTGGCACGTTGCTTGACATCAGATGGGTAGTCGCTCTTCTCAATCAGTTCTGGGTTCGACACGCACGCCAGCACCTTAAATATATTAACTATAAGTTAAAAAAAAAAACAATATTTTTTGACACAAGCCTCTTTGTCGTCCGCGTGATCTTGTTTCATTCAACGTGTGACAAAAGTTCATGTCGATGGAGAAAAACGTCGAGTAGTTCCCTCGTTGGGAGCCGACACTGGGTGCACCATCAGGTGATGCTTATCAGGTAATATATGTGGAAAATTTCAAGTCGGTAGGACAAGCGGAAGTAGGTGAAAATTAACTTTATGTTCAGCTACATAACGGCTTGCTTGTGAAATTGGGATCTCAAAATAGTGACAGGTTATAGCCTATATAATACACCATACATATACATATATAAATAAATATTAATATATTAGGGGCAAATCAGATCACACAGATAGAGCTAGCCCCAAAGTTCGAGACTTGTGTTATGTTATACTATATTTAAAACAAAAACATACAAGACCCGGGCCAATCAGAAAAATACCATTTTCCATCATGACCCGACCGGGGATCGAACCCAGGACCTCTCGGCTCAGAGGCAACTTTACCATCGAGGTCACATCTCCCTGCTTTAATCCTACTTTATGCGGGTTCGGTCTCGTTATTCATTATAATATAAATGTTACTTTCTTTGTAGCCATTTAGGTACATACTGCAAAATGCACAAATTTTATCTCTACTTCAGCGTTCCACTATCGAGATAGCAAACAATATTAGTGTTTACTAAAGTTCCTATCAGTATATCTTGATAACAACACGATACAAACAATAATACAATGGAGTTTACTTAGGCCATATACTCGTACATTACATCACCAGTGGAAATTATCACGATATTGATAACAAATAACCGCAGACTTATAAATATAACATTGGATAAAGTTTCATTAAAGTCGTAATTATCCCGAGTCGCCAATGTTACTATCGTGTCTCAATGGTGCCATAATAGTTCACAGTCCAGCCGGACGTAATGCCTTGCTCGGACAGATGCCGCCGCGAATGCATTGCACAATGCGTGCTTTTATTTGCCGCAATGACGAACCAGCAATGTATACCAAATCCGCCAAATTCCGTGTAATAGTGTGAAGTCAGCTTATGATCAAAGCCGAATATTTTACGCTGGCCAAATTCAAAATCGCCATTCTTGATTCAAATTAGGATGATATATTACATAACTTATTGACGTCAAAAATGTACTTTAAGTTTACTGCCGACTTCCAGAGCGCAGGTGGAGAAGAAGCGGCGCAACACACTTCTCCGCAGCCTTTTCTCCAAAGACATAAATTTGGACTCCTTTGGAGCGCCAGCGTTGGCAAAAAAATCGGTAAAACGCCTAGACAACAGATATTGTATCAAGTCTTTATCCCTTACGGGATAGACAGAGTCAAGAGTATGTTTAATGGGCTAATTGGTGGTGCTAAAACAATGTCAAAGAGAAGATAACAATCTCAAGTTCGTAGTCATTTCGATCGACTTTTGCAATCTGCGCGTGAGGAGCATGACAGAGATGATAAGCCTCACCTGTCTGATGAAGGTGATGGGCGCCTGTCCCATAGCGTGGGCATCGCCGATGTTAGCGTTTATAACGCGTTTGAATGGCTTCTGAGCGCCCTGAAACAAAAAAAAAAATAATTGTTATAAAATCACAGGAGTTGGAGTGTTGTTAACCGACTTTAAAAAAAAGGAGGATTTCGTTTGTAAAATGTCTACTAATTCACACAGTTCCATCCGTGACCACATGTCCCCACAAATGTCAGTAATGTCTGAGAAGTAGGGAATTTATAAATGTACTAGTTCAAATGTGTAAATCAAAGTAAAGAAATCAATTGTAATTTATTATTACATAATCAATTTCTCTTTGTTCATAAATTACTATAGTATGGCCGAATCATGACAGAATAATTAATAAAAATTGTTTTTATTTATTTGATGATTTTGTACTAGGTATAGGATGCTAAATTTCTGAAAGAAAATAAGTAATACATCTACACGAAAGTATTATATCATTCTCTGAACTCCGAAGTGCAGCTAGTCCTGGGTTTAGCAGCCTAGAGCCTTTTGATCACAGGCTAGACCTAAGCGTAGACATTAACACCACGGCTGGAAGTAGGTGTAGCCGGTCTCAGATAGTCTAGATATAGAACGATAAATTCTAATTTCACCATCAGAAACTTGATGCCCCTAGGTCTAATAGGAATGATATTCGGCTTTAGCCGTAACATCCTTACATATTATAAAACAAAATCCTATGCTGCGTCTGTCTGTCTGTTCGTGAGTGAATTGGTCACTAGTACACTATAAACCCGAGTTCTACAATAGGTCCATTAGATATCAGTGCTTATCAGATATTTATAGGTTGATAATGCTCACTGGGAGACTTGACATGAAGAGGCACTTGTCCGTCAATCATCATAATCGTTTTATCTCCAATAGAACAGCTGTTGAGTTCAGGCGATGGATAAAGTGGGTTTCATAAGGGCAATGTACTGTAGTGTCTGAGATACATTCATGTATACAATGAAATAGAGGGTGCCCACAGCTTCGCTCGTGACATCAAGTAGCTTATGTCACTCTCCAGCTCACCAACTATCTCCAAACCAAAACATTGAAAACTGCACTGAAATCCGTGAAAGTTATCACAATTTACATACTAAAAGACAAAGATTATCCTAAATGACATTTAGTTTTAAATTTTCAAATTCAAATTCCTTATTAAAAAATTAGACCTTCACGAGCACGTTTTCTCATCAATTTTTATATTAAATTGTAATTTCTCACAAGCTACAAACTACTGGCATTTCGGAATGACCACTGCTAAGAAGAAATGTCGAAAGAAACTCACTTGAACAGTGTTGGTCCCTATCATGAATATGTTTATCATGAATTTAATTATTTTGTAGTATGGTATGCAAGAGAATTTGAATGTCAGCTGTAAAATAATTATATTGCAACCTTGACCTTCAGTCATTATCTTTAACAGACTCAAATGTGAGCTGATATAAATTGTGTAATTAGCCTAATGTGATAAAAGCAAGTAACTCTACTTCATAGATGTCAAAAGTTAGGTGGTGTAAGAATTTTTGCAAACCAAACATGGAAATTCTATTACTACGGTGATCACTTCCCGTCAGGTGGGCTGCATGCCTATTTACTAAAAGTTCTATTAGTCCAGTTTTGATGAAATTGGGCACATAGGTAGAATGAACGTCTGGAATGTCACATACAGTATACTTTTTATTTTGAAATTCTCACAGGAGTCTAGCTCTAGGGCACAGATTTTGTTACAATAATTATAATTTTGTTTAATTAATAGTTGACATATGCTACTTTTTTCCTAGAAAGGAATCATGGGGAACAGCTAGTTTTAATAAACAGAGGAACTTTTTGAACAGAGGAAATTTGAGTATCATTCGTCTTGAATAAATTATAATAAAATAGGTACTTTTTCATTTGTGTTTTTCACTTCTGTATAGGTATTTAATTCAAGAAAACATATTTGTAATTCAGCAGTCTAGTTCTTATATTACCCTGTTGTAAACTGACTTTATCCAATGTGTAATAACATGTTAATAACCGTGTACAGCATAGTAATTGTTTACTCACACTCGTTTGTCCGATGTAAAATAATGATTTTAATAAGTAATGTCCTGCTTCTATGGTTATGGCCATGGGACAGGGTTTTGTGTAAGACTGATTGTACAACAGTTTGAAATAATATATTGCCTAATCTGTAAATATAATTATAAATGAGAAAGTGCGGAGTGTAGCACATGTTTGTGACTCAATAATAGAAAATATTATGGAATACTGGGTGTAAATGTAATTTAAATAACTTGGTTTGGTTAGTGTGTAGTTATTTTTTATACTGAATTCTGTATGGGGAAGAAGCTTCAAAGTGAAGTTAGTAAATAATAAATATTACAGACATTCCAGTTTGTTTTTTTAATCAACAATTTTTGAACAACAAAATTGTGAGGTATCACAAAACTTTGATGGTCAAGGTAAAAAAAAATATTGCTTCATTTATTCTGTTGATTAAATTATTAAATGAGACACATATGTATTATAAAATTACTGAATTTAATTTAAGTAACCTTGTGTAGATTATATTACCAATTGATTTAGGAAAATTTGACATAAAATAATTAATATGACCCCTACCTTTTCTAGTTCTTTGGCGATTTCCATCGCTCGGATGACCAAGGGCCCGCGCACTGCATATTCCAATTTCACAATATTCGGATTGATATTTTCAAGGGTCACAGCTTTGCTCGCCATCGTGCGTTTACTAGAATTTCCACTGAGAAGAGCGGTAATAGGCTCTGTGTACACTGACAGTGTTGCCGGGCTACTACGTACACGTAGCCGGGCGCGGCATATCAATCTCATCTGTGACATGTCTAATCAATAACACAACTTTAAACACGTCACAAATTTATTTACGCTCCACAATATACTCCCAAGTTACTATAAATTATAGAATGTTTATCCACTGATTCACTTATAAAATAACTCGCAAAAACAGCTGTTCTGATGGTAGTGCAAAATGGACAACTTGCGAAGTCAACCGGCGAATGGCGATTATACTCGATCAATAAACACTTGTTCTAATTTGTAAACAAAGATCACTGTAACTCGTATTAATGAAATAAACAATGATGTCGTATTTCGTAATCTCTTCTATTTGTAACTGACGCCCTTAGAGGTTATCTAACGAATGAAAATACGATAAAAGACGTAAAATACAGTTAGTCGAAGTAAATATTGTAAGTGGAATGAAAAATGAAAACGAATGGGAACTTATTTTTCACTACCTACTAGATAGAAGTTGTTCTATTAATTTAATTTTAACTTTGACCTAGCTAGAATTTCTATTTCTATGAGACTACAATGAAAAGTTATGTAAACACTATGTAGTTAAATATTTCCACCAATCAGGCATTTCCCTTCCATTCCATACCCCCGCCTAAGCTCAACGCAAAGTTTTTTTTTCTATTTTCATCGCTCGGTGTAGGCAAATGTATTGACGATGTACAGCATATTATAAATTTCTACAACAACACACCCTCTTTTAACATAATATATTTTGTTTATTCGAAAATCACAAGATATTTTAACAAATTATAATCGTAATACTACTATTCCAACATAACAACTACCAGTTCAAATTCTTATTATTACGGTTATATAATTACAGATATGCTTAATAGTATAAAGTATAGTAAAACTGAACAGTTTAGATACATGAGCATCATTTTTAGATTTATTCTATTTAAGTAGGTATACGTGCGCGCGGGGCCCTTCTAAATCTATGGGTATAAGTATAGGTAGGTATAAAAAGTATTTTTGTATGCAGTCTTCAGTCTTCTTCGTCTTTTATTGTCTCTAACTAGATGCATACAAAATAAGGTCATTGGATTAGAGGTTGGGGCACATTGAATGTTAAAAAATACCATCAATGACAGAAATGACCATTTTTACAATCTCGTAGCCACGAATTAATTTAATCAAATGAAATTATTTTATTTTATCAATTATTCCTTTCTTTGATAAAAAATGTTTATATATAAAATGTTTTGATTGTTTAACGATAATTAAAGAAAAATATTAGGAAGATTTCAAGAGTAAGTTCATTGAGAATTACTTTACAGAGTTGTAAACATCATCTAAATACATAGTTATATTTTTTATTCTAATGCGTTTTCCAAAAAATCTGAGTTTTATAAGAAGTAGATAGTTAATTTCGATGTCATAATGATCTTATAGGTACAAACTTCACATTTTTCTTACAGATGATCAGTTTTAAGAATTTGCTTTGTACATGCAGAAGTATGAGTAATAGATGCGGAGGACAAAGGGGAGGGGGAGGCGGAGGTGGGGGAGGTAGTGGAGGTGAGAAGGCAGTTACTATGCAAAACCTGAATCCCAACATTATAAAGTTGGAATACGCAGTTAGGGGGCCGTTGGTGATAAGAGCAGCTGCAATCGAAAAGGAAATACAAAGTGTATGTTTAAAATAATTTATTCTTTCCTACTTACTAAATAGAAACTTTACAAAGTTAGTGACTTGTCCCAAAAAATAATATTTCCAAGACCAAAACTTGTTAATCCGTCACGACATTTCACGGTTTCACCAATCAACAGCGAAACAGCGACGAGATAAGAATAATAAAACATTATCAACAACGCAACCGATCTGTGTGCCATAAATACTGCCATGGTCATGTCTCTCTAGGATCTATAATGTGGATAATTTCTTAATCTGAACCATATAGCAGTTGTAATCGGTATACATGCGTATATCGTACTTAGAATCTTCCTGCTATTAGACACATCGCCAGCTAATGGACTGGTCCTGAATGTTTAAATAATGTTAGAATTAAAAATCTTTCCTTATAAATAGAGTATAGAAATAGCAATAATACATTAAAAAATATTATATATTGTTTGTATATCATCTTGTTCATGTTGATGATAATCAGGTTTTCATTCTAGGGTGCACAAAAACCGTTTAAAAAAGTAATCAGAGCAAACATCGGCGACGCCCACGCCATGGGACAAAAACCCATTACGTATGTCAGACAAGTAAGTCCTTCTTCTAAACAAGTACGCTGCTACTAAGTGAATCTGGCAATTAGGTGATTGAATTTTGCTCAGGCGTTGAATAATGCAATTTCTAGTAACCAAGGGCATCGCCATGAGGGGGCAGGGAGGGGCACTTTCTGTCTGGGATAACCCCAACGCCATTCCGGTATTGAAATATCGAAAAAATCTGTCCGAGATATCGGAATTACGATAATCCGGAATTTCGGTATTCAAACCGGTACCAGATGGCAGATTTTCGTAACCAGATTTGATCATGTTCACTGGATTGACTGACTTCACCTACAGTTCATTCTTTATTATCTACTTGTCCCCACTCCCTGATCCATCGGTTGGCGACGCCTTTGCCAGTGACCAAATTTAACGTGAAATATTTCACCATGGGTAATTCATAGGTATCGGCCTATGATCGAAAGATCATAATTATAAAACTACTTACATACTAATTATATAATTTTGATTATATAACAAGTATAGTTCCCTCCAACAAAACGTTCCCTCCAGGTCTTGTCATGTGTGATTCTGCCGGATTTGATAAGTAAGGGTGATTTTCCTGATGATGTGAAGAAGAGGGCATCGGATATTTTAAATTCTTGTGGGTGAGGTCCTTTGTTTTTCGATGGATTCTATCTTATTTTTTATTTTTGCCGTATTGCACGTCTGACTATTACTTTACTTACTATACAGGCTCAGTGATAATTAATGAGTCTTTGGATCCAACATGAGCATTTGTATCCACAAGCAACTTTGTATCCACAAGAGCACGCCACCATTTCCGGTCCGGCACCAGCTCCCGCCAGTTTTCACCATCGTCTTGACTATTAGATAAAATAAAAACTGCTACAGATAGCAATTGCATATAGTGTCCCCATATAGTGTCCCATTATTATCAGAAAGGTAGTTACTAGTACCTCGATGTTGTCTATCTAATAGACAACATTGAAGTATGATGAATTTTGCAAATTCTGAAAAGTTATACAAGAAGAAATAACCATTAGTTTCTGACGTAATATTTGTGTACAGAGGAAAATCAGCTGGTGCTTACACAGTGTCCCATGGTATCGAGATGATACGGAAGCAAGTAGCGACATACATTGAGCGACGTGACGGCCACAAGGCAAACTGGGAGGATATAGTACTCACAGCTGGTGCATCGTCAGCTATAAAGAATGTGCTGCAACTTTTCGTCAACAACATTGGGGGCAAACCTACAGGTGATTTTTGAATACTTCTCAGCAGTGTACAAGCAAGATTAGTAGTTATTTGTAGATCCATTGCTCACAAACCTCTGATGTATGCCACAATAGCTTTTTGTACAATAATTAGATATTGACGCATTTTTAAGGAAAATAAACGTACATTAACAGTACCCGTTACAGCGTCTTTTCCAACAATTTTTGCTTCATTAGTCAAACTGATCTGTTATTTTCAGGTATTCTTATCCCAATCCCACAATATCCTTTGTACTCTGCCTCCCTAGCAGAATATGGTCTACAGCCAGTGAGATATTACTTAAACGAAGATAAAAATTGGGCGTTGGATGTCTCAGAATTGGACCGTGCTTTAAACGAAGCTAAATCTAATGTGAACGTCCGAGCCCTGGTGGTCATCAATCCAGGAAACCCTACTGGTCAGGTTTGTATGATGCCTTTACTTGAAATATTACCTAAGTAAATAAGTTTCTTCACTGCAGAGATTCGAATCGGAAATGCAGTACCTAGTTTAGTAATAGAAAAAATCTTTGAAAATAATTATGTATTTTTAAATCTCTTGGTTCTCATAAATTGATCAGACTATGTTACGCTTTAGGTTTTGACAAGAGAAAATATTGAAGAACTAATCAAGTTTTCAAAAAAGTATAACCTGTTAATATTTGCGGATGAAGTATATCAAGACAACGTTTACGCCGAGGGTAGCAAATTTTTCTCCTTTAAAAAGGTACGTGAACCAAAATTGCGTGAAAAGCATAATGAACTTACTCTAGGCTTTAGAATTTCTATAGATTTTTTTATGAGTAACTACTAAGATCAACTAAATCAATAGATGGTCATCTGGTGTTCTATAATACCAAGTGTCGTAAATATATTAATAATCATAAATGCTCTTAAAGGGAAACTGATTGTACCTAGTAGTAATTTGTAGGTGATGAAAGAGATGGGGTCGCCTTACGACCAGCATGAGTTGGCTTCCTTTATGTCAGTTAGTAAAGGATATATGGGGGAGTGTGGGCTACGCGGAGGGTGGATGGAACTCTGCAACATACAGCCCGAAGTCCAGGCCAACATGTACAAGGCCATATCCTCTATGCTTTGTCCTACTACGCTTGGGCAGTCTGCTGTCAGTTGTTGTGTAAGTATAGTGATATATTCTTTGCATTTCGGTGGCAAATCCAAATTCGCTATATCATTCGCTACCTAATCCATACTGTTTAGTAGCATGAATATGCCACTAAACATACTGCTCGCTCAAGTAATCCGGTGCAAAGATGGCGGTATGTTCGAAGATTCCCATAATATGTGCGACTGTTCCTATAATATGGTTTCTCTCTGCAAACAACGGCTTATCTGCTCACTCACTTTAGTCCTGTTATCAAAATAGGTAATAAAGAATTACATTCGATCTAAAATGATAAAAAACTTTACATTCGATCTAAAATGATAAAAGACTTTCGTCCAACTCTTTGCATCAGGCTAATATAGGCTGCTTTATAAATTACAAAATCAACAAATACTCAGAAGACTCGAATCTTAATTCAAATGATACTTAATGCCTATTAAATGTTGATGATGGAAACAAATAAAACTACGAAATCTTTATAGTAGTTTAATATAACTTTTTAGGCGATGCCACCACAACAAGGAGAGCCTTCATACGAACTATGGAAGAAAGAAAAAGATGCAGTTCTCGGTTCCTTGAACAAGCGAGCTAAAATGATTGCAGAGACTTTCAATAAAATGGAAGGTTTTAAGTGTAACATCGTTCAGGTAATTGTGATTCTCTTTGTATTGTGTTATTGTTATAAAATACCACGTTAAATAAAAGCTAAAGTAAGTTGGGACCAAAGAAGAAATCTATAAGGGACCTATTTATTAGACGACAGAAATGTCATCTAAATAGGTCCTTGGCTAGGTTGGCTTAGAGCAATCTAAGCTGCTATAAACTATTGGAATTAAAGTAATACTGGCCACTATGTGACAATGTTGCATTTACTTTTAACCAGCTTTCCATTATTATCAACGAAATTTATTAATGATTTCTATCTGTCTCAGGGAGCCATGTACGCTTTCCCTAAGTTTGAACTACCACCTAAAGCTATCGAGGCGGCTAAGAAAGATGGAAAGCCTCCTGATACATTTTATGCGTTCGAATTGCTGGAAAACACAGGTAAACACTTAACACTGGTAACACTTTTATTGTAGATATTTAAATAATTATTTTGTCAAAATGTCTGGTACTGCTTATAGGATAACTGATAGTATCAAATATAAGTGTACCATAAGATAAAATGATTTGATCGCATTGGCAAAAGATCTAATACAAATTCAAATCTCTAAATTGTTTAAATTTCTATGTTAAAGGTTTCTTATATTCCTCTATTTTCTGAAGATTACTAAGTCATGGTCTTTCACTATTTTGTTTTTAAAAATAGGAATTTGCGTAATCTCCGGTAGTGGGTTTGGTCAACGCCCCGGCACCTATCACTTCCGAACCACGATACTACCTCAGCCTGCCTTGCTGCAAGAAATGTTGGACATCTTCCAGAAGTTTCACAGCGAATTTACCAAAAAGTATGCGTAGTTGGACGATACATCTATCCACAAGACCGATGTGTGTAGTGCGACTTTGCTGTCTACATTTCATCATCGAGTCGATTGGCAATGAGACGCAGCTAACCAATCACAGTGCGTCATTGTGGCGCGGCGACAACCATACCGCAATGTGATTGTTTCGCTGCGTTTCACTTCGAATCGATTCGATAATGAGAAGTGAAATGCAAACCCGCACTTCGCCCTCGAACGTGACAAAAATAGTGAACTTTACCGCCATTACGACAAGAAATTATATTTATATTAAAATTTTTAGAAAATTTGATGTTCGTTTGACGGCTTTGTTATCTTTTGAAGTGCTTAAGTTTATAAATTTTATTACCTACTATTTGTCTTTTTCTACTTATTTAATTGTGTTTTGAAGTAATAAATGAGTAGGAGGGTACGTTTTTGACTACTAGTCCTAATGATATATACCAGTTAACCAGTTTTTGTCTAAAAACTTGTGTTGTGGTATGGTGGGGTAGAATAGGAGAGGAGATGGGCGAGGAACATGAAAAAACCTAATATACTCCACCAGTGGGAGTAGCGACAGCTAATAGGGATTAGTGGAATAGCTCATTTGAAAGTGACTCATAGGTATATGTAGGTAATGTATTCTATCAGAATGTCGAGAAAAACATTTTACAGAAGACCAGGTGTATAGACACTCGATTCTGGACGTAAAATTAATATCACATCTCGATAGTTGTTTATGTATTTACAATGATAGTGAACTAGATGTTGCCCGGAGCTTCGCTCCCGTGGACATTTTGAGATAAAATATAACCTATAGCAATCTTGGATAATGTACCTTTAATGGTGCAAGAATTTTTGAAATCAGTTCAGTAGTTTCGAAGATTACCCGCCTCAAACATATAAATGCACAAACTCACAAACCCTTACCTACCTTATAATAATATAAGGTATATACCTTATAATAATAGTATAGAAGTATAGATTTACAAGTATGCGCAGTAAAGATATACCTAAAGAAATTAGTATGAAACATTTCATTTACAATGTTTTTATTATGTCGCCTATGCTAATCGCTATCTAAAATGCTCAAGTATCAAGATTATTCATATGTATGGAAATATTTCTTTATAGTGCTGCCATCTATGATATCGTCGTAATAAGAAGTTGTAGATGATACCTGGGGCACAGTTGACTGCTGTTTAGCATTGAGATTTGCGTTTTGTTTATGAGGATGAGCGATAGATGTCACTAGTCACTAGTTATTTTACGAAACAATTCGTAATACATTGTTGATTTTTCATTGCTGAAAATCTCTCATACAAACTAGGTAACCTACGCAATGTTCGTGCATTTGCGAATCCGCCAAAGTTCGGCGAACTGTCATGACGATTCCCCCACACTATTGGCAATCAGAGGAACGCAACGCGAAAAAACAAACATTGCATCTATACACTTGTTGTTACAGTAAGGAAAAATCGGCAACGTACAAACCGCCAACGTTTAGCGAACTGGTGGGGTAGGTATTGGAACAAACTATATCCACACACATGTGTATTTTTAGCGTTCTATGCCTCAAAGACTTACAAGTCTACAACCCATATCAAGTATTAAGTATGTAAGTATTAATTATGATGTGAATATTTATATCATGCAAAATATGCTCAAAATAAATAAAACCGTTTTACAGAAACGTGAGCTAAAATTAAACGCAAGTAAATGTCAATGTCACTAACCCATTTCACATTCCCGCCCTTTTCGACCGATTTCCTAAATCTGTCAATGGGCGAAGTCGGTTCGCCATTACTGGGGTATTGTCGGCTATTGTCTGATTGTCCTGGAAGTCGAACTGAAGGCTGTCGTTCAAGACCTCACTTTTTAGAGTTCCGAAGTATATAAGGAACCCTTATTTTGGCCGCCGTCCTTCCGTCTAACATCGGCTTAACTTAGAGACTTTTGGGGCAATATAAGACATTAAGAATTGGCAGAGATACTTATACACTTTAAATAAAAGAGACTCAGGTATCTCAGGAATAATATCACAAAAAAAAAAATAAGATAAAAGTGGCGACGTTTTTTCTCCCGATCATACATTGTATCTAATAGAGTCGTTGTATCGATATATCACATTATTTGACTTAGGTTTCCATTTGTGAAATATTTTACATAAAATAAGTAAATTTTGTTTCACTTTATTGGCAAATATAATGGATTTATCAGGAAAACCTATTACCTATTTATCAGGAAAACGAATGACACACTTAAAAAAATATTATTTGTATTCTTTAGAAACTTTCAGGTGGTATTCATTATCTATATTTTTTTTAAATTATGTTTTTAAAAAGATACAAATACTACATATACTTACAACAAATAATTTATAGAATTCCTTAGGTAAACAGTTCATAGTCGACAAACGACAATGTGAGGGTCGACAAAGATTGTCGGTCATTATTTATTTACATTGGGCCATCTAACACCCCTCTGCGACCCTTACATGACAATAAACAACCTATTTCTCACGCCTACACTTCCCCTCATTCGACCCTTAAGAAGTAAGGTCTTATGCCATGGACCACACATATATACGTGGACCGGGTCGTGAGGTTCTCTCTATTATGGTTGAGCTTTACGATGGCTGACCCACGCGTCAACTCGTGAACGAAAGGGAAACTAGTCAGCTAGATTCTCATATATTTTTGTGTGATTAATCGTGTTTTACATCTATTTTTTTTAACAGCACTCGATCTCATTCATTACATGTTTATGTGAGTCTGAAACGGTTCTCCGACAATTGTTTCGTCTACGAATGTTTCGTCGCCAGAATGTTTCGACATCGGGCGTTTGAACGACAGAACCTATCTACGAACGATTCGCCGACAGAATAGAGGAGACATACTGTCGGCGACTCTGTTTATGTACCTATATTTTTTTTGCCAATTTACAATTTAGCACGATCTCCAACAAGATGTTCTTTATTGACAACTAGCTTTTGTCCGCGGCTCCGACCGCGGGATTTTCACACGGGAGCAGTTATTTTTACCCGACGAAAGTTACCTTACCTACTACCTTACCTTACCTAGTATGTCCTTCAAAATGTATGCACAATTTCAAGAAGATCTGACTGAGCAGATAAAGTGTGAAGAGTAACAAACAAATAAACTTAATTTCGCATATAATACCCATTAGTTCTTGCCACTGAACCGAGAGGTCCCGTGTTCGATTCCCGGTCGGGTCATGATGGAAAATGATCTTTTTCTGATTGGCTCGGGTCTTAGATATTTATCTATATATGTATTTGTTATAAAATATAGTATCGTTGAGTTAGTATCCCAATAACACAAGTCTCTAACTTATTTTGGGGCTAGCTCAATCTGTGTGATTTGCCCTAATATATTTATTTAATTATTTATATTTTATAAAATGTCTATATACAACGAAAAATATTTTTTTAGAAATTTTCCATTTTGAAATTTTAAAATTACGATAATCATTCATCATTCGTTCGTATTGTATTGTCGATTTTCAAACTTTCCTAAGTTTATCTGAAGTAGTGAAAATTTGTGAAGTGATAACATTAACACTAGACGAGTGTATCGCCGTCGAATCGCAATATCGCTAAGTAGAGTGCTCTCCAATTGAATCAGTGGACATGTACAATAACGAGAATAGGTAAAAGGAGTTATGTCCTAGATCTACGATATATAAGTATTTTTCCCGCCTTATTCATACCGTTGCAATGGCAGCATTAGTGAACAGAAATTTCCCGTGGGCTGATGGGTGATAGGTAACAGGTAAAACTTTAATTAATCACTTTTATTAATTCGATTTTGTTTTGTGGGATGATAATTCACTCTCCATTTTAATTTCCTTACCCGTGGACGGTGAAACATGTAGGATTAAGTTTTTCTTTTAACATGTTGCGGGATACAAGCAATGAGACACAATGTTAGTAGATGTCCTGACTTTATTTTACATATTGTAAAGAAATTTAAACTCATGTTTTTTATTTGCAAAAATAATAATAATAATAATCTTTGAAGCTGGTGGGTGGACAGGTCGCGGCTTTAGCATTCGAATGGCGCCGATTTGAAGCTGGTTCTTAGAGCCATGCTCCATTGCTCCGTCACGTTACGTGTTACGGATCAACGTGGAACAACGTAGAAATTTATGACAGTAATAGAAAGACTAGTTCGCCGAACTTTAGGGGTATATACATTGCGGCAAATAAAAGTACACAAACCACGCAATGTTCATTGCATTCGAGACGGCATTAGTGTGGAGCCCGCATGAAATTCTGCCCTACGTCAACGCGCGTTAGTGTCAAAACCTATATATATAATACCACGGAGCCACAACGCAACGCTCTACGCAGTAGCAACGGAGTAAGACCAAACAATGGGACCTCGCTCTAAGATTGCGTATATTTCTATGCTGTTTCTAATTTGTGACTCATACAGACATGTCTGATTGGATCGCACTCGGCACAGCAATTATCGGGTTGAGTTGGAGCGAGCACAGTGAGCGATTAAGTGGTTGGTTCAGCTCATTTAGTAATCAATTTATATTAAGATTTTAAGGGTATAGCGAGCGCACACTAGCGCCACTATAGTTTTATCAATTTCTTTTAAACAGAAGCAAATTTCAAATATTTGGCTCGGAGTAATTATGCTTCCCTAGTGTAGCGGGAGCTAGGTGATTATACTCAACCGCCACAAAGGGAAGATCTTCCCGCCAGGCTAGGTGTTGCGCCTGGGGAACCGCACGGCTCCGACGGTGTCATCTCGGAGGTTGTATTTATGCTTCCAATCGAAAACGCACTGTCTGCGCGGTCTAGGCTTGTTAGCTGTCCATAGTGAGTCGACCGTCGTGCGATGGCACGGACAGATGTATCCGTAGTGTCCTGGATCACTTGTGTGGCTTGTTATTAGTTGAGTTTGGTCGGCTTTTTACATCTGCGCCGTTGTGCATGTGGCGTGGTAGATGTCGCCACACTAGATAAAGGACTGAATTAAAAAGTATAGTAGTTTTATATTGTTGCCACAATCCACTAAACGGAAAACGGTGGCCATTAAAGTCCATTTAGTAAAACTACATACATATCGCACAATAGAAAATTATATTACTTTTTAATTATGTCCTTTATAGTGTAGCATAATTTGTCCAAGCAAGATTTTTAAAATTTGCTTTTATTTAAAAGAAATTGACATAAATATATTACGCCCTCGAATGGTTATTGGCGGAATTCATCAACATAAATTTCCTACAGGAAGTAGATTTAGAGGTGTATCTAGTTTACTATAAGTCGATACATAGTAATTCGGAACACATTCCTCCGGGCGCCGGACGGCTGTAGGGTCCGGGCCGTGTCCATAAAATATGAGAACAATTTTATTGGTGCCATTAATAAATGTGTAGCTAGATCACGCATGAACTAATAAGCCTGGAGAATATTTGACACGTTCAATTTATTATGATTCAGTGAAAATAAATATGAATCAACCTGGATACAACAATTACACACGCAATATATTACGCCGTGTTCCATCCAAATTTAATCACAGGGATGAGTGTTCTTTTTTTAAAAAAAAAAATATTTACAATGCAAGCAGGCGCGAATTCGTTGATTCTTTTTTTAAAAAATTTGCCTGATAGTTTATGAACGCATTTCTGAACAAACGGCTCACGTTAATTGGTAGAATAAAATATCTTCCATTTTTGAATGGCGTTACTTCCATCCATCCTGGATTGCGCCGCCCGCCAGTATCAGTCAACTTTATTGTGCTCCCGTAGCATCGCGAATCGCGAATCAACTCCTTTCTCGCGTCAACGTCAATTTCTTGGTCTGATCACGCGCAGTTCTTATATCCATTCGCGTGTTTATTTGCCTAACCATCAGTATTTATATACCGTGCCGCCACCGGATCTATGTCACATATACCCCTCATATATGTTAAACTGGTCGTCGTTAGACCACGCCGCCGTTATTCACGTCAGGACTAATATTGCATTTAGTGATTATTATCATCGGTCGAACATATAAACTGCAAAACATTGGTAAAAGTGATTGTAGTACTATGTGTGTACGCATCGCGTAAAAAAAGGAAGAACGTGTGGACGCAATGACGTGTTACGTGTTTTATGTTTCATGATAGCCCCCCAGCGCCGAGCATCATCACGACCTCGCGTGGCTAAACAGGTCAGTGACTGATTTCAATAGACTTTGGCTATCGGTGAACTCTGAAGATCCATTGCGTACTTTTCATGACGGCTATCATTTACAGCAGGGAAAAGCCAGCAATGTCCGTTGAAACTGTCAAAGTTTGGCGAACTGTTTGCCGATAGTATATTGCAGATATTGCGTCTGGGATTGACTGTGCCGACCATAATATACAATGGTTTTGTCTCCTTACCCTGTTATTTATGAAAAAGTTATTACATACTCTAAGCTAAAATATGTTTTGTTCCTTTCTGTAAATTTTTATATAATAAAGTGCGAAGGTGACAACACATATTTTAGCTTAGAGTTTGTTGATGTTTCAGGTAACTTTGTTATCAATAACAGGCAATGCGATTAACCCAATCGCAAAGTAACTCGGTATAGACAAGCAAGATATATCGTCCAAAATGTAAAATACTGCGAATGTGAATATTTGACGTTGTTTTAAATTTTATTGTTTATGTTTTAATAATAATAATAATAATAACCCCCCTAGGGGTCACCTTGACGTGGTGGGGGGGCTTAAGGGAAATGGTTTGCACCCATACTTGGAATGGAGGTACTACTTTAGCTTTTAAAACACCGAAGAGCAATCATACCACTTCCCAACTAACGACCCCAACTTTCCTCTCCTACTATCCACCTATACCCGTTATTTGAAATGGAGAAAAATAATAGCAGAAAATATAATTTGCGGCCGCTGCCCGGGGGTCGCCGGGGCGCATCTGGAGCCGGTGCTGGGTGCTTCAGTTCGAGTGACACCGGTGGCGAGGAGTTGAGCAGGCGGGCTCCCGTCATACAAGATGCTACAGCCGGTCGGCGTGGGTTGAGCAAGCGGGCTCACGACGTAGAGGTTACAGCTGACATATCGGGCGACGATACAAACTCACTATTTTCTTCTATACCTTCCACGCGCCCTTTCTACATGACAAGACGAACAGCTACCTTGTCCACAACTAGTACGCTTGACAGTGTTGTGCAAGAAGTCATCCTAGACTGTGAACTTGCACCCACCGATAGCGGCCCCAACTCGCGTAGAAAATGGTCACCAGAAATGAATATGTTCATACTACGCACCTATCTTCAGTTGACAGTATTAGATACTGACACAAAAACTTACCTTGAACCACTTCACCTTAAATTTATAGAAAAATTCCCAAATATGGCAGTCAGCCGACAAAGAGTAGGAGATCAACGTAGAGCCATTATACGGAGCAAACTACTACCACAAAGTACAATAGATCAAATATACGCCGAAGTTAAAGAGGAACTGGAGACTGTCCATCACAACATACAATCGCATTCGCATAATCTTATAGATACACAAATAACTCTTACTAATCCACAACCACGCATGAGATGGACTAATGAGCAAAATGAAGCAATAATTAGAATTTATTACCGCATTACACAGTTAGACACAAACCGAACAACATATAGAAAGGCTTTGCATGATAATTTTATTAGTATGTTCCCATCTTTGTCACACTTGAGTGAACAAAGAATTGCAGATCAGAGAAGGCTTATCATAAATAATAAATACGTTACCGATGACAGACTAAACGTTATAAAACAAGAAGTTGCTGAAGAATTAGCCAATGAAAACAACAATAATTTAGCTGTCTCTGAACCGGATTATGTAATAATACAGCCCTTATCAAATAATACTCTTACCGTAGACCACCCACCCGCCACATCAAACTTTGACAAACACCAAGACATAGATGATACTTTCACATTAGTATATCACCATTACATCAACACTAACCCAACTGAAAGAAACTACATACCGAAACAAAAGACATCAAAAAAATTATCAATAATAGTAGATTATATAAATACAAAAATTTTACCTAAATACGTTAATAAAGATACAGACTTCAACACATTACAAACAATAATTTATTGCGCAGCCTGGACTGCAGCCAAGATGAATGGTACAAAACTAAAACTTAACGAAACAGAAATAGTACGAAATAAACAATACAAACCACGATGGCAAAGAAGATTAGAAAATAGGTTAAATGATGTAAGAAGTAAGATAAGTAAAATAACTCATTACATTAATGGAAATAGAAATAGAAAACTGACGGCAGATGTAAATAAGATTGTTGAACAATATAAAATTCATTCTACACATAAATCCCCAAATACACAACTTTCTCACACACTAGACACACTCAAACAAAAACTTTCAGTTATTTCAGGACGTTTACAAAGATATACTACATGCACTTTAAGAAAACATCAAAATAAACAATTCCAAAATAACGAAAAACAATTTTATCGCAACATGAAACAAACATCTCTAAATACTCAAGAAATTACTAACATTGGCACACCCCCCAACAGTACGGCACTAGAAAATTTTTGGGCTGGGATATGGCAAAAGCCCTTTGAACATAACAAATTAGCAGACTCGATACAAACTGAAATGAATCATAATAATAGAAATATTGAACCAATGACTTATGACTATATCTCTGTTGATGTTTTCGAAAAAGTACTTAGCAATGTCCACAACTGGAAAGCACCAGGATCTGACTTTATTCATAGTTATTGGTATAAAAAATTCACAACAGCCCATATGTACCTCCTAAATTTCATCAATGATTTCATCAAAGACCCAAATCTAATGCCACCCTATATTACAACAGGAACTACTGTAATGATACCCAAAGACAACAACGACCTTGGAAATCCCGCTAAATACAGACCCATTACATGTCTACAAACCCTATATAAAATTATAACATCCTGCATAACCGAACTTATGTACACACACATCACTAATAACAACATACTAGCAGAACAACAAAAAGGTTGTCGTAAATACTGCCAGGGCTGCAAAGAACAACTAGTAATAGACTCTGTGGTATTATCACAAGTTCAGAAATCCAAGTCAGATCTTTTCACCACATATATCGATTATAAGAAAGCTTACGACTCAGTCCCACATTCTTGGTTAGTACAGGTCTTAGAAATATATAAAATTAATCCTATTGTAATAAATTTTCTAAAAAGTGCAATGACTACATGGACAACTAGACTCAAACTTACAGTAGGTATTGAAACAGTAGAATCCAACACAATAAAAATACAAAGAGGAATATTTCAAGGGGACGCTCTCAGCCCCTTGTGGTTCTGCCTTGCCCTGAATCCACTTTCAAATATGTTAAATTCTAGCTCACTTGGATACACTTTACCACTTATAGATACAACGACAAACGGACAGACTACTTATACAATCAACCACCTCCTGTATATGGATGATATAAAACTATACGCCAATTCAGAAGATCACTTAAATCAGTTAATTAATATAGTCGAACAGTTTAGTAATGACATAAAAATGGAATTTGGGTTAGACAAATGTAAAATAAATTCAGTAAAAGAGGGTAAGAGTCATCAACACTATTATACAATGCAATCCGGACAACAGATCGAACCTTTAGACGAACATGCAACATATAAGTACCTAGGATTTAACCAAGCATTGCAAATACAGCATAAAGAGACTAAATTAAAGTTAATACAACAATTCCGACACCGATTAAACATCATTCTTAGATCACATCTATACGCAAAAAACACCGTAAAAGCAATTAACACCTACGCCATCCCTCTACTTACATATTCTTTCGGGATAATATATTGGAGTAAATCCGAACTGAAAAATGTACAACGCATTATCAACACCACTATGACAAAACATCGGAAGCATCACCCTAGGTCATGTATACAAAGATTAATTTTACCGAGAAAAGAGGGGGGAAGAGGTCTCATAGACATAGTAAATCTACATAACAAACAAATAAAGAACCTAAGACATTACTTTTTCAGCAGAAGAGAAACATCAGAGCTCCATAAATCAATAGTACACAATGACAAAAAGCTGACACCACTTAATCTTTGTGATCAAACAACACAAGCCAACGAATCACTAACTGACAATAAAACAAAAATCTCAGATTGGGCTCAAAAATCTCTACATGGAAGACATCGCCAAGACCTATGCCATCCACATGTCGACAAAGAGGCGTCGAACGCGTGGCTAAGTCGAGGCGAACTCTTCCCGGAGACGGAGGGCTTCATGCTGGCCATTCAAGATCAGGTCATTGAGACCAGAAATTACCAAAAATACATAATAAAAAACTTAGTATCTGATATCTGTAGAAGATGTAATAGTTCATCTGAAACCATCCAGCACATTACAGGTGCATGCAAATCCATAGCCCAGACTGACTACAAACATAGACATGACCAAGTAGCGAATATCATACACCAAAACCTTGCTCTACAATGTAACTTTATAGAATCAATACAGCCCTACTATAAATATATACCTCAAACAGTACTAGAAAATAATACGAACAAACTATATTTTGACAGAGCCATCCTTACCGACCGAACAATACATTACAACCGACCTGATATAACGCTTATAAATAAATCTGATAAAACTGCTTTTCTCATAGACATCGCCGTACCAAACACACATAACCTGCAAAATACCATAGCTGAAAAACTTTCCAAATATATCGAACTAAAAGATGAAATTACTAGAATCTGGCATCTCAAAAAAGTAACAATAATTCCAATAGTCCTCTCATCTACTGGCGTTATCCCGAAGCAACTACATCAATCACTAAGAACATTAAATCTAGCACCACATACCTACAACCTATTACAAAAAGCTGTCATATTAAACACCTGTCGCCTAGTTAGAAAATTCTTGCAAACAGACACTCATTCTTCCATAAACACATTTGTCACACAGACACCCATCCCTCAGCAATCACACCGTCTGCCTAATACTCACCTCGATAATACACTCCTCTATCAAGTCATGCAAAATTCTTGCTCCAGCAGAAGAGAAGAAGTGATCCAAATTAACGATATTGATGCCCTCCCTGATAGCCACTTGGCTTAGGCCCGTGCTATCAGTATACCGGTTTATCGGAAACCGAGAAAAGAAAAGAAATATAAAAAAAATAATAATAATAATAACTTTATTCACAAAAGTAAAAAGTACAATAATTGACAGAATCATTTTAGTAGTTAGATTTACAATTTATAAGTTGGACTGTGGACTCTGCACTAAGCGATGCTTGTGTCGCAGCGTCCAGAACATTTTCAATTTACATTATGATTTTTACATGTTCATCATATCATAGATAATAATAAACACAATATATAACACATACATATATAGTAAATACAATTTGAAATAACAGAAGAAATACATTACTCAGCGACGCGTTTAGCACTAAAAGCTATACTTAAATACAAAATTAATTACAATATTGCTTTAAAAATTATGTTTTAGGGATTATTTTTTTTTATGTATTGTATTTTATTCTTTTTTTTTTTCTTTATTTATCACAGGCGCAGGTGTCGTTTAAGCATTATGTCGTATATATATAACGAGTTTATGGCATTCAACTTATTCTCTCCACCTCATTTTATATATTGTGGGCAAATGTTTGTGCTCGCCGCCAACTGGTGTAGTATCGCATTAAACTGCAAGTACAATTTACTTACTATAATATAAATAAATGAGTAGAAATGTTAACTTCTTGTACGTTAAGGCTTGTTCGGGCTTTACCCCGAAGAACGTCTACATCTCGATTTAGCCGGCTAAACTTAGATGTCTAGATGCAGTACGTCTTCAATGGTTGTAACCATTCTATCATGGTTACACCGACTACAATCGTGGTTATCTTCTATACTTAGATATAGATTTAATCATACTGACTATACCTACGTATAACGACAATATAAGTATGTTTAAATGGATTTGTTATACCTACACGTCACTCCCGTTTAATTCCCGCTCGATTCCAGATTTTTTTTTTCATCTCATTAATATCTTCAAGGAATAATATAAGCTTTTGTTGTATATGAGTATTTTTGTAAAAACTTATATACTATTTATTTATGTCACACTGCAAGGAGCTCTATACGGTTATACTATTCACCTACTCTGTCCCACTGCTGGGCAAAGATCTATCCCAAATATACATAACTAGTTGTTCGCCGCGAGCATAGACCTCGCATACACAATACATTTTTTCAAAATTGTGAATGTTCAGGACAACGTCTGATAAATTTAAATAGCAAGACACTTAAAACATTTTATAATAATTTAACTACTTGCATATTTTTATTATATCCTTGTCATTTCTATATTCGCGAGTGAAGCCACGTATTGTACTGTGCTCAGAACCAAAAATTCATTAAAACCATGTTATTTTCGAGTTTGAGTTTCAATTCTAACTCCATTGTGTCCACTACGAGATAGTGAATATTTCAAAAACGACTTAACCGATTTATTATAAACTCTATTGGCACATCCTACATACCTTTTAAATTTCATTAAAATCGTACCAACAAGGGTTCGAAAGCATATATATTTTTTGTATGTATGTTTGTAACGCGATAAGCGTTACAAACATACATACAAAAAATGTATTTTTGACCTAAGTAGAATGTAGACCTCCCTCGCGAAAGCGAAAAGCCGTTCAATCCAATCATTTCTTCCTAAAGCTTCGCAGAATCTATATGTTTGGTATTTTGTGCCGTCTCGCCCCCTGGTTTGAGCCAATGCACTCTCACGTCCCCAGCGAGTTGCGGGCAGTGCAATGTCCCAGTCAAACGTAGCTCGAAGTGCTTTTATGTGCAGTCCCTTTAGGTATATTAGATGGAAAATATTATGCAAAGGATAAGAAAATATTATGCATATTGCTAGCTGCGCCCGTTGCTGCGCTCCCGTGGGAATTTCGAGATAAAATGTACCCTATGTGTTATTCCAGGTTATATTCTACCCGTGTACCAAATTTCATAACAATCCGTCCAGTAGATTTTGCGTGAAAGATTAACAAACATACACCCACACATATCCTCACAAACTTTCGCATTGGGTATGTTGTCTTTATTTTGTATTCTCATATTAGGAAAAGATATATCTTGTTCATATTTTATACTTACAATAATTTTGAAAACTCATTTCCCCTAAATTAAACGGTGTTTTTAACTTTGGAAGTATAGCTTTTTTTTGCTTTTTTCACGAAAATCAGCAGCTTTTGAATCTCTAATCGATTTCTATCAGCTGCAGGCGGGTGCAACGAACGCGGCAAATGCATGTTGGCTCCTGTATTACGACTACAGCACAAGCACAACAGTAGGAAGTAAACAATAGATCATTTTCCAACTAGTCGAATTAGTTTTATCTAATGTCAATCAATTTTCTGTTCTATTAAATTTATTTTCTTTTTAATTTTTTAACGTCGTGCCCTTCTAAATTTTTGAATCAATTTCCTCTCTCATTTCTGCATGTTCCCGGTTGCATTCAGGGTTGTGAAGCCGCGAAGCTCGGGGTCGGCGTAAAAAAAAAATACCTTAAAAATTTGAAGATTCAGCTGTGATTTTACTACCGGCCGCCTGTCTGACGTTAACCCTATTGTTGCCTATCAGCTGCATAGGCTGTGTGTCCCTTAGCCGCCTCGTACGACATCCATAGAAGGATATGGAGCGATCTTATTCTAAGGCGGAACCACACGCCACAATCAATTCCTAATAATATTAATTAATCATACTTAAATATTTTTGTGATAAAACTTAATTTCTTTAATATTTATTGTTCTATTAACTACGCAGTATACAAATATATTGGTATTTGACCTATTGGTAACTTACCAATTTAGTGGTAGCCATAGCCATAGGATGTAAAGACGTTTGACACGTTCTGAGTCAACACGGGGCTCGGCGACAAAATTAGTTATGGAATTATCGATGTAGTTGCCCTTCCGACGGTTGTACTACAATGCTGGCAACCTGACATTGTTTGCTCCCCAGTTTTCAGATTGATGCGGACTTCCGAATACATCTCCTACATTAATCTAACCTTTATTTTTCATCCGCTCGTGTTTTCGGATGATATTTTCCAGGATTCGTCAGATCTTGGCTTATCTTTTACATTTTGAGTATGCCAGCACGTTTCGCACACCGTCCATAGTCCAGGTGTATAGTTCCACCATATAATAGGACCACTTTATATTCTCCGATGGATGTCGTAACAGGCGAGTGAGGGACTCATAGCCTAGGCAGGCATCAATAGCATTTCAAAATATTCATTCTAAATATCCATATAATTTTGATGATTAATTTAAACATATATTGATTTCAAAATACGACACTCTTTTTAAAGCATAACTATTCAGTAAAGTTTAAAAAGTGTAAATAGTAAAATAATATTTAAAAAAGCTTTGGAATATGCATGAGTTGAAAAATAAAAATCTACCTGCAACAAAGTAACCTAAAACATATGATAAATAATTCAGACCGGCTTTAAATATGAAACTCAGCATTCAGTACCATCGATTCTACCTCTCGTTTCGTTTGCATATTACCCGAGTGTACCTATTTACATATAAAATGCACGAATTTTTACAAGTTATTTTAGTAGAAATGTGTTTAGTAGCTTATAGATTTTCTTCCCGCGCAGATTGTAAAAGCCAATCAAAGGAGAGGGATATAAACTAGTGATTTTTGTTTAAGGCGATAGGATAGTAACCTTTCACTATATATAATCTCAATTGTATCAAAACGTCTATCATACAGCTATACATGTGCCCCTAGTTCCGCAACTCCTGGCTCTGTCTACCCCGTAAGGGATAACCTGCTATAGAAATTCAGAAAAGGATAGTGATACTACTTATATCTATTAGGGGAAAGCGATGGATAAGACTGCCCTAGGACCGTATGAAATGGCGCAAAATTGAGAGCCTAGATATAAATTGGCCCATAGGGTTGTTTGAACTGAGGGAGGCCCAGCTGTTAAGACCGCCTGTGATCGAAGGGTCCCAGGTTGGAATCCTACTCGTGCCACATGAATTTCTATACCAATCTGGCTCATCTATGTTAAGTAATTTTCATAGACCACCACTTGCTTCCGGTGAAGGAAAACATCGTGAGGAAACCTGCACACTGGTGGACAGTTTAGTTCACTAGTATGCACGCGACTACTTGCCACTGGACGGCGGTAGGTAGTTGTATAAGTCATGTCAGATGCCTATAGGCGACTTGAATACTTACTTTTGAAAAAAACATGTTTGATTTCAGGCTCTAAATTTTTAATTTAGCTTGTTACGAAACAAACACACAGACATAAACAGCAATGTAACAGTGATTTAGTGTTGCGACTGAAGCAGTTTATCGATAGATCTTTGTTAGCACATAAAATCAGTTATAAATATCGATTATGTTTATGCCATAGGTAATTGGAATTTGTTATTACAAAATACTAAATAATTTATAGTCAATGACATACGTCCATCTTATAAGAGTATAGTAAAAATATACTCTTTTTTAGCTTTTTAATAAGATCTAAAACTACTATACACATTAGTTTCTTTAAAAATATAGAAATTTAGGAATCAATAACAATATTTTGTTCTTTAAAATATTACCCACTTATAATAAATAAAGCACTTATACTCGTAATAATAAAGTAAATAATGATTAATTTATTCACAAAAAATACGCACAACATATCATTGTGAAATCAGATATATATTTATGTATTTTAGAAATATGGGAATTCAGGGAATTTTTAAATATATTTAAAAAGAATTTTAACAGTATTTCTATTTATTAAACGTTATATATATTTACCGGGATTTTTGTCCCTAATCATAATTTTATAATTAGGGATATAGCGCGAACCTTTAAGTCAAAACATTTCTACGAATATTTAAATAAATAGGCAATATTCGTATCTCTCTTTTAAATCGTCATATACGTTATGGCTTACAGTTAACGTAAATAATTTATTTGAACTTTAACAGTGCAAATTGAGACCAAGCAGCGCAACAAACTCCACTGCAGATTTTTTTTCAAAGATATCAAATAACCATCTATCGATTATACAACAATCGATAGCGATCCGTAACTAAATATGACAGACATTCCAGAACTTCCGCAAGCTCCAACTTCGCGGCAATTAGCGAGCTTTTCGCGCCGCGACATTTTCTGCTGTGCAATGTCGCTTTGCAACTTTAAAGCTTAGAATTTGTGATGAAACTTGTGGATTTATTTATTCAAGTTTATCAAAGGAATTTTATAAAAGCTTTTTCTTCTGGTCATTATTATTTTACTAAACAAATCCGTTTGGAACTTTTTCTACAATACTTCTTATTCAGTTTTTTATTTATAGAGTTACATACTGAACATTTATTTGTTCTGCACGTCCATCTAGTAGTACCTAACCTACTTTACAGTGCACACGACTTACGCTTGACCTGTTTATATTATATGAAAAATACTCAAGATATTCTCCTGTTGGTCTGTTTATTTACGTATAAGAATGCAATAGGCCGTTGATTTTATTCCGGCTCGCTCTAATGCGATCTTAATTGCACCTTTTTATCAACATTTCTCCTTGCTCTTCAATCCCTTTCTCCGTTTTTACAGAAGTAAACACAAAATAAACTGGAACGTTTGTATTTACGAAATAGATTTCTCAGGGGACTTTTAAAAAAATGTTTCGCTTTTTTCTGTTAGGTTAGGTTAGGTGGAGTTCATTCTCTTTTTCTATTAATTGCCTGGTGTAACTATCTCTTGGTTTGGCCCCTTCTTCATTCTGCCTTTCTGTTCTTCTTCTTCTATATTGTCTCCGACTTCGTGGCTTCGTTGGTGAAGGAACGCAGGAGAGAAAAGGAAGGAAATTAAAGATAGACTACCTGTTCCTTTTCAATAATATACTGGCTTTTGCCCGCGGCTTCGCCCGCGTGAGTTACTTCAACTTCAACCAAACCTTCTCTTGATCTTTATGTATTCACACCAAATGCAAAGGGACTATGGGAGTCGTGCTCGAGATCGATATTGTAGTGTTTCAGATAAATTAATTGAATTATTTTATGGCTTTCTTATCCAATTGGAACCAAATTGATTCGGTATTCAACCTTCATTAGTTACGTGGCCATGCTAGAGCCTAATTAGCCGTAGGTGCGTGCGTGCCTAGCAGTCTGCGGCTCATTCCGAGTAACAAAATAAAGAAAGAAGAGCGGGGCCTCACTGTTCCGTCGCGCTTCGTGTCGTCGCGCTAACACCCTGGATTCTGGCAGAGATCATCAGCGTCGCAGCACGAGCAGTTCTTTCTGAGATCTGTTTCATCTGAGCGTTTACCGGGTTTCTTCCTGAGCCGTTGAGCGTCGTAGCCCATGGTCTTGCTACATTTTTGTCTCCACGGCCGTTGGCATCACTGGTTGTCGGACCAGATCAGATTCGTCTGAGATTTTATTATACTAGCTATGAGGAGACGAACAAGTCATTGTACAGGATTTTTTAAATCTACAAAAATATTGAGATTGAATCCAAACTCCTATGTGTGCAACACGAAAACTCGAAAGAATTTCTTTTTTTTTTGTTGTTTGAATGTAATTGCGAGTATATATTGCCATATTTTTAATATCCTAATTAAAGCGGTGGTGGTGTAATGGTTAAGATGCCCGCCTGTGGATCGAAAGTTCCCAGGTTCGAATCTTACTCGTGCCACATGGGTTTGTATACAAATCTGACTAATATATAGTAGTTTTCATCGACCACCACTTGCTTCCGGTGAAGGAAAACATCGTGAGGAAATCGGCACACTGGTTGATTATTTATTATTAACTTGTGTGTGAAATGGAGAAGGCAATAGCAAACCACTCCATTAATAACGCCAAGAATGTGTGCGTTTCATTCCAAGTAATGACCACAACCCTCAGCCATGAGGAATACAACTATGAAGAAGAAGAAGAAGAATTAAAATTAATAACACTAGCTGGGTCCCGGGGCTTCACTCCCGTGTATCCCATAGGAATATTAGGATAAAAAGTACCCACTTTCCCTCAGGAATTTAGTAGCTAGCTAAAGGTGAAAGAATTTCGGAAATCAATTGAAAAATTTACTAACACATGACAATATTAGTTTTTGGAACTGTTTCTGTACTTTATTTAATTTGCATCTCAGATTTGTGATTAATTCATCGCATTATTACCGACAGCAAGGAAATGCGGAGCATTTATGTTATGGAGAATTGATGACAGACGATCAGCACCTATGACGTCATTAGCCACGCTTCAGTAGCGACCTCTGTGATAAAACTTTGTGTATGTCCGCGACATTGGATATCGAATATAGCATTGAAATTTAATCTTTATTACTAAACATTATTTATCGAATAAACCATAGTACAAATGCGGCATTGCTAAAAGCAACTGTACCAATCGTAATGATGAACTTTATTGTTTGTGACTTAAAAATATGTTGGCGATGAAAATATTTGTAAAGACCACAGAGCTCGCAAGAA
Source organism: Plodia interpunctella (assembly GCF_027563975.2). NCBI lineage: Eukaryota > Metazoa > Arthropoda > Insecta > Lepidoptera > Pyralidae > Plodia > Plodia interpunctella. The sequence continues at coordinate 10,173,781 of NC_071303.1, read as the reverse complement.
TGACGTTCCGTGATTTGTGGTAAGGACAATTTTAATTATAATATACTAGCTGCGCCCCGGGGCTTCGCTCCCGTGGGAAAATCGGGATAAAAAGTACCCTATGTGTTAATCCAGGTTATTTTCTACCCGCGTTTCAAATTTCATAATAATCGGTGCAGTAGATATGCGTGAAGTTGAAACAAACAACTTACTTTCGCATTTATAATATTAGTTTGTACTAGCGGCCCGTCCCGGCTTCGCTTGTATTAAACATTGATAAATTATACATTAAAACCTTCCCCAGGAATCACAGTATCTATTACAAAAACCCGCTGCGTAGTTTTAAAGATCTAAGCATACATAGGGACAGACAGCGGGAAGCGACTTTGTTTTATACTAGGTATGTAAGATTTAGATACAGTTTCACGTCTTTACCCCTAATAGCACCGTTACTTGTAGACTACATTTACTTGTATTCCGGGTCCATTGGTATTTGAGACTATTAAAATGACTATGGAATTGATGCTAAATAATGATAGGCTGGTAGCCTATTGCCTATGAGAAAAATCTCCAGATTTATAACCCATTGCTTACTATTTGCGAGGGTGTAGAAACTACTAGCATACTCTAAATTCTTACGCATTACCATGAATCCATTTTTTAAATAAATTTTTTAGTGTTTTTGACCTAAATTCATTCCGTACTAATGAAACTTGACCGTACAATCGTATAAATTGTAGGTTTCGGAAAAGGCGGGGAGATATATCCAGACCTGAACAGTTCTCAGTAGGAAAGAGGAACCAAATCTGGAGGTACGGTGTGGTGGAATTTCGACCACATAGTTATTGAGACTATGTCCACGGTGTGTACTTTTATTTTAAGGAAATTCTCGACAATTAACCGGCTTGTGTCGTTTATAAGTTATCGTAAGATAGACAGTTTTTAATTTCAATTAATATAAGTATCTAATTTAGTTTTAATTTTAGTTTAATTTAGATGTTACGTATTTGTACTTGTATAGCACTAATATTTTTTGTTTTTAATTTCTATACTTTTGTGAGTGAAGAATATAATTTTGTGTGTATTTATTGTTAATTCTATTTTGTGATTAAAATAAAAATAGTTTGTGTCGAACGTTATAATTGAACGCAAGCATAATATGGAAGCATATTTCGACATGTTTCGCGCTAACGAATCCACGTTTGCGTCGCTAATGAGTACAATTAGTACTTTATTTACACATTCCCGATACAGTAACATCAGATACTATAATTTGAAATGTTGCGGTTGTAATTATATCATTGGAATTTTCGTTGTTTCTCAATATAGGATATACTACTTTAATTGATTAATAGATGTCGAAAATTCATGTCAGATGCGTTAAGGAAACTTGAATTTAAAAAAAATCTGACACCAGTTTTAGCAATTATATAGTCTTGATAAGAAAAAGAACACATAGTCACAGATTTATATATTTCTGTGCATATAGCCTTTGCATCCCATAGGTAACAATAAACTTTCATTGGGCGAAGTGCGGGAAAGCATTTCACTTACCACCGAATCTATTCGAAATGAGACACTGCGAGCCAATAACATTTGCGCCATTGTGACGCAACGACAACCACACTGCGATGTCATTGGTTCGCTGCGTCACACTTCGAATCGATACGATGGTGAGAAGTGAAAACGCAAACCCACACTTCGCCCTCTGAAAATGGGGTTGACATCACACAGGCGGCCGGTTGTAAAATCACAGTGCATTCTTTAAAATTTAAAGATTTATTCCTTACGATGATACTGGGCTTCGACACCATATGCAAGGAAGAAGAACATGCAAGGACATATCCCACTGGTCATTAAAAATGCATTTTTTTGAAAACATTAATTTATACTTAAATAGAATTAATATATAATATATATATCCCTGACCGATTTTCGGCTATGGTGACTGATCATTGCTAATTTGGCGTTGTACAAGGCTTCGTTGATGTGCCTTAAAATGTAGTATCCTATTTTGGCCCTAAATGTTCTAGAGCAGTGCGCACATGTGCGTAGGATACCATAAATATAGCTGTATTGCGTGGAGGCAGGTGGTTTACTTTTAATTCCCTCCCGTTATTCAAAGTTGTGTACATTTTCCTGTACCAAGCGTCTCCAGTCAGGTCTCTTTGCAGCCAGGGATTCCCTAACGAGCAGGGTCAATAGAATTAATACTACCTATTCGAATATAGATTTTTACAACAGTTCGTTATAACACAGTTGAAATTTATCGCAAAGTATATCTAATTGCGACGCTTTAATTCTAGCCAACTCGTTTTTCACTAGTTGTTTTACCGCTGCTTTCTTGCTTTGCGCTGAAGGTGTTTGTTTCATGAAGTGTGCGATGGAGCGCGCCACCGCCGCGCGTAGATACGTCACAGAAGATTCTAGAAGCTGTACCCAGACACGTTTCAGCTCTGCTTGGTTGGAGCACGGGTCACCTGTCCGTGGCATGACGTATGTGGTGTTACTGTACAGGTTTCTGGGAAAGAAATTCATTTCTAAATTAATCAGGGGCTCGATTTTCACTTTATCATTTGTCTCCTATTTATTTCGATAGTTTTGAGCAATTTACAAAGGAGAATCGATATTTTATTTTAAATTTTATGACAATGCAGAAACTAACCTAGAAAAAGTTGGAGAGAACTGATTAAGTGAACTTTCTAATTGCGGGAGAATCGGCCCCCATGTATTTGTGAAAAGAAAACAAGAAATAAATTCTTTATTATCACACCCGGGCAAAGTACTCACATTGTTCACCTTTACATTTTTGGTTACCCATCTCGATCGTGGAAGTTGCTTAACGTAAAGCCACTGAGCTCTAAATCATTAGGTAAATATGTTTTGTTTGTTTCACATCGTCAGTCAATTTATTTTATGATATCAGTTTTCTATTCCTGCGAGGTTTGATTATTTTACGGTCACCATCCCCTGAGCGACTATTGGACGGGTTGCTTAACCGCCACTTCCGCGTGCACCGCTACGCCACCTGCTCTCACTAAAGCGCCCACGATTTACCTGTACTCCAAAGTCATGTTCGCGTAGATCTCGTCGAAGTGGGTCACGTTCCGGGACTCCACCACTTTGAACCTGGTCTCCGAACGGCGCTCCCCCCATTCATTCGTGTCGGTCACGAACTCCCGAACCCTCACGTATACCTGGTAAGGAAATAAATTGGTTTAGGGTATTACTAGCTTTTCCCCCGCGAGATTTTCCCACGGGTACAATTATTTTTCCGGGATTTTCCGGTAACCTATGTCCTTCTCCGTACTTCTAACTACATGTAAGCAAAAATTCAAGAAGATTGGTTGAGTAGATAAGGCGTGATCAGGTAATAAATAAACTTACTTTCGCATTTATAATATTAGGATTAGTACAAGGACAATATCGCAAGGAAACTTGTGCACTGGTTGATTTGAGTGTGTTCTTCGTATCTGTTAGTTGATGGCATTCGACAACGAGAACATAAGTTTATGTGGTAATGGTGCTGTCTAGTCAATGGAAGCGATGGTGGTGTAATGGTTAAGACGCCCGCCAGTGGATCGAAAGGTCCCAGGTTTGAATCATACTCGTGCCACATGAGTTTATATACCAATCTGACTTATTTAAAGTAGTTTTCATCAACTACTACTTGCTTCCGGTGAAGGAAAACATCGCGAGGAAACCTGCACACTGGTTGATTATTGACTTATGTGTGAAATGGAGAAGGCAATGGCAAACCACTCCATTGCTAAGACCAAGAAAGTTGTTGTGTATGTTTAGTTACACGTAATGACCACGACCCTCGGTCATGAGGAATACAACTATGAATGTCGTGTCCCAATTGTCCCAATCTTGTACGATAGAGGATTTAAACCTTTAAGCTTGATTAGAATGCATAATGTTTCGATTTATTTGTTCTATGTATGTATGGGAGTAAAAAAACATAGAATGTGCCAGCAGCGTTTTCCAAAATATCAAAAAAGAAATATTAAGGTCTAATTTCAAGCACGGCACCCACAAATTGCAGCGAAAATCTTAGCAAGTCAAATACGAAATCTAAATGTTAATAAAATATCGGACTTTTGACATCTAAACACCTAGTTAATACTGAATATGAATGGTTTAATAACATACCTATAGCACAATGCTGTTAACCTTAGTAAAACGAACTTAAAGTTGGAAAACTTCTCAAACAAAATCCGCGCGGCGCCCGGAGCGTGAAATGAAACGTATTTACTAAACAAATCCGGTTAATTTCACGTCGTCTTGATTAAGATGCAAATCCGTTACACCACAAATAATTATGTTAAAAACCCCTAATTGACCACAACATCGACCAGTTGAAATGTGTATCGTTGGAAGCGAATTCTGGATACACCATTTGGTTATACTAATCCAAAGCGAAAGTAAGTGAAATTTAACTTGCAAGATTTGATTAGAGATAAAAAAAACATCGGAATATGGGAGTCTAAATAAAAGCTTGTAAAAACGCCTTCACAGCTGATAGTTAAAGCAACAGCATCTCGGAAGAGGGTTGTGATTATGCAGGCGTTCGGTCATAAAAGCCTCAAATCTTCAGAATTTAAAGCTTCACTTTCCCGAAGTCCGTTTAGACTTCGGGATAGAGAAGCTGGCCTCTCAAAATCAAATAAATGAATTTCGGTATTCAAATCAAATCAAATCATTTATTCAGAAATTAGACCTTAACAGGCACTTTTTCTCGTCAATTTTTATATTTATAGTTATTTCTCACAAGCTACAAACTACTGCCATTTCGGAACGACCTCATTTCCATTCATTGTCTCGTGTCCATCCATCTGTCCAGACAGATGAGTCAGGGGTAGCGAGTTTGTTCCTTAATATAACGTCGTCTTGATTACTCCGATGCTGAGCGCTCCCCAGGTTGCATTTAAAACTTGGCCCAAACTAACAGGGCTGTTTTTATTTACGACTGTCGTATCTCTCTTACTTGACTTCTAGTCGAGACATTGTCATGGACAAAGATCTCACATTTTCACACATTGTACACCATTAAGAGATCCCTTTGGGTGGTATAGATACCACAAAAGCTAATGATGAATTTACATGTTATTACACTTATAATTATTTAGCATGCACGAGCTGTGTGGCCTCGATCTGATCGCATCTGATATGACTATTATGACAACCTACCGACATCTAGAGGCAAACATGTACACATACAATTGAATTAATTATACAAAAAGTGTGCAGGTTTCCTCACGGCGATTTCCCTATTAAAATTACTAATAAATGTATTAGTAATTTTCATAGGGAATCATATATAATCGTGCGGCCCGATTAGAATTAGTATCTGGGTCCTTTGGATCACAGGCTGTTTAACCACCACCCCTTCAAACGACATCATTAAAATTGCAGATGGGTTATACGTTGTAATAGTAAACAAAACCAGCTTGCCCATTTCGGACATAAGTACAGCAATATTAAAAACTTCTAACCTTGGCGAGCTGGTTCATCATATTGCTTAACAAGGCTTCCACTTGTTCCCTCTCAGGATATTGGTACACGCACTCCACCTTCACTGCAGCCGTCACCATACTCAGCCTGAAAGTTCTCAGCATTAACAAAACTCTTAACCTCGCCTCGGGAACTGTGCTCCCGACGTTCGGGGCTGTGTGGGATAAAGATGTTGAATTTCAACTTTATCCCTTAAAAAAGGGCAGATCAATCAGTCATTTTCAAATTAAAACATCTTCCCTAAATTATTAATACTGCCTTTCGACTTGACTTCATTTGATTGATAGATATAGTTCAAAATCGTTGAAGTTATAGCCATTACCGAAATCGATCGGACAACATAATTTCTATTTTCTATTATTTTGCATATATCATCAAATTGTATACCGCATTTAGCAAAATAAAAAAATTGAATTTGCCACATTGAACTAACCTTTGCGTTTCTTGTTTCTCCTTTTCTCCACTACTCTCCTCTCGCTGAATAGCTTTCATCCTTGTTGGCGAATCGGGCAACGTTACTTCTTCATCTTCCTCATCAATGACTGTCACATCAATTGTTATATCACCCTTCACTTCAAGCTCTACAGCGTTCACAGACAATACACTAAACAAAATAAGGAACATAATATAAAATATAAGGTTTCCAAAATCCGTGTTCGTTGCTTCATTTCAGACGATAAGAGGAAATAAGAGTCGATAAAATTGGTATAAAACCCGCTCTGATAAGGTTTACTGGTGTGTAAATATTTATACCCTCATATAATACGGGTACGACTAGATTTGAAGAGATATATTTGTGTTTTGAATCGAAACAAAATATTGGATTATATAATTATCTTTAAAAAAATAACTGCGCGGGGCCGTCAAGTTTTACGCATCTGAGCTCTGTCTAACCCGTAAGGGCTAAAGACGCGACACTCTGTAAGATATTTTCATAAGTATTGGTAGTGATCGAGTGATGTACATCGTACCTAATATATCATGTCATCTTTCGTCGAAGAAAAATAAATATTATCAAGACAGATCTTTTGGAGGCATGATCTGACGTGTAATATATCAAACGGGACGTCCTACCACTGGGGCGTATAAAAGCTGTAATAGTTTGTTATATAATGTAGCAAAATTCATATTAAAGCTCACTCTTTGATTATCGCCACATGTATAGAACAGTATCTATCTCTGCTTGCTTAGATCTTTAAAACTACCCGCACTTATTTCGCGCGTCCGCTCATAACTTATTATTGTCAACATCTCGGGTTCTAAGCAGCGTATCGCGATGAAACCTATACCAGATTTTAAGTTAGACCATTAACCGCATCAAATTGCATCCAGTAGTTTTTGCGAGATGTGCGAACACGTACAGACAGACTACCAAAGTAATTTTTCTTTAATTTTTTCTATGTACAGACATAAACCACTTACAGTTTTATTATATGTGATAATGTAATGATGCTGATCATGGAAGTTGTGAAGACAGTCGTCCGTCATGTGTGTTTCATTCCACGTTATCATGAGATAGGTGAACGTAAAGTTTTGTTGTATTAACGGATTATTACAAGTAGATCCTAGGATAACATAACAGACGTGAGAATTAAGGACACAAATATTCTAACATAACCCGTGTTACGTCGTGTTACATTCATTAGCAATTCCGAACAATCCCTGTTGAGTATAGTCTGGGAGCTAAGTGCCGGAAGTGTTATTTCTATTAATTAAATTAAAAAATCTCATAAAGCGGTTTGTTCGCTCACCCAATTTAGTATGTAAGAAATAGTAAGAAAACTCACAAAAGCTGACTTATATATTTATCACTTGTCTATATGTGGCGTAGAACTGAATAGTGTTTATTGCGTAAACACACCCAATAAAAATTGTACTAAAGTGAACATAACACAAAAACTGGAGTGTGTTTGCGATAAGTGAAGGCTCAGTTGAATATAATCTGACCCCAGTAAGACACTCAAGAAGAAGTAGGGGGTAGGGAGACCTGGTGACCCTAAACAGGTGTTGGCTGGTGCCAAGTTTCTCCACCACATTGAATTTAATTCTATCACATTGGACACAGAAAATAATAAAGATAATAACGACCTCGGTGTCGTAGTGGTAAAATGCTTGCCTCTGAACCGAGAGGTCCCGGGTTCAATCCCCGGTCTGGTCATGATGTAAAATGATCTTTTTCTAATTGGCCCGGGTCTTGGATGTTTATCTATATATGTATTTGTTATAAAAATAGTAGGTATCGTTGAGTTAGAATCCCATAACACAAGTCTCGAATTTACTTTGGGGCTAGCTCAATCTGTGTGACTTGTCCTAAAATTCAAATTCAAATCATTTATTCAGAAATTAGACCTTCATAGGCACTTTTTCTCGTCAATCTTTATATTTATAGTTATTTCTCACAAGCTACAAACTACTGGCATTTCGGAACGACCACTGCTGAGAAGAAATGCCGAAAGAAACTCATTTGAACAGTGTTGGTCCCTATCACGCCAGATCGGCTTACCATTATTGTTTCTTACAATGTTTTAAAGTATATATATTTATGTTCATTTTATTTAATTATGGCACAACCCTTTGATTGACACATGCAATGATACGAAATGGTAAAGACGTTTCGTCCATTAGACTAGAAAACAAACACTCATAAAATGTAGCAGTTGGATCTCGTACTAACACGAGTGCGCGAAATAAGATTTGCTTCACGTCGACGTGACGCAACGGGACGTGCGAAGTTGTACCGTCGAGCAAATTGTATCTATTCTCTGGAACAGAGGTGAAATAATATTATATGAAACTATCCCCCTACCCCTGATATGTAAGTATGTGTGTTATAATAATATGATGACCTTGATAGATCTATACTGTTATTATAAAGAGGTAAGCGTTTGTGAGTTTGTATGTTTGAGGTGAATAATCTTCGAAACTACCAAACCGATTTTAAAATTTTTTTCATCATTAGAAACGTACATTATCCAAGATTGCTACAGGGTAAATTTCATCTCAAATATCCCACGGGAGCGAAGCCCCGGGCAACATCTAGTAGATAATAAACTTTATTCATTACCATATTATACTCGTACAAACACAATACATGTTATGGTTGACAAAAAATTGCAAGTCGATGTGCTGTAGCGTTATCGAAGATCATGAGGGCGCTAAATTACATTAGATGGAAAAAAAGGTACAAACTATGCAAAAAAATCACAGACGAACTGGTCGTGCTGCGACGCTGTTGATTCGGTCAGAACCCAGCGTGAAGTTGGCGCAGACAACAATGGAGCGAAATTAAATACAAGATCCATGTAGTACAAGTGCCGTGAGAAGGAAAGGAGATTAGATTTCCGTAAAAATCTTAACTCCTAGTAGAATATACGTAGAAGTCATTCCATTAACAAGAATCTCGTGCGACTTGGTACTCATGTGGCAGTTCTTTTTGAAGGGTGATAATATCGGTTATAAGTAGTGTAATGTAAGAAAATTTACAATAATACAAGTTTTTTTTTTATTAGACAAATTAAAAAACCCCCGACGTTCAATATTAATTTGGCTACAACTTTTGAACGGCTGAACCGATTTTGATCAAACATATTTTAGAACCACCGCATAAAAATTAGCTATCAAATAATAAAAAAACAGCATCTAAATCGGTTCACCCGTTGATGAGCTACGGTGCCACGTACACAGACAGACAGGCAGACACACTTATAGCGGTCAAACATAACACCATTCTTTTTGCGTCAGGGGTTAAAAATCAATAATTACGAAAAAAAAATTCTACAAAAGATTTTTGTTATCAGGAAGATCTCTTGTTGCATTCTACGCGTGACAAAAATCATGTTCATAACCAAACAGCTGAGGAGTTCCCTCGTCGGGAGTTGATCCTAAGACTTAATCAGGCGTTGGATCTTTCCATACATTTTTAGTATCCAACAGACTGGCCTGTTACAATATAATATATAATAATTTGTAACATTTTGTACCTACAATAATTTTGTAGTGAACCTCTTCTAAATAGGTATCAATATCACATCACTAGGTATCAAAGAGACGTGGATGCTGAAATTTGACGCGACGAGATTAACCAGCGGACATTATCCGCCATGTTTGACTAGCCCTTACCCCCCTCTCCCCGATACCTACCCCTGTGGCGCCACAGTATAATTTACAATAGTTTAACTACACGCTGAAGGTACCACGGCTGTGATCTGAAATATTTTTTCCAGAACAAAAGAGCGTGACAAAAAAAATTTGCTTTTACATAATGCCATCAGTTTTGTGCAGAAAAAAACATTTTTACTTATCATCTTATAAATCCGTTGCGTAATTTTAGAGAGCTAAGCATTCATAGGGAGGGGACAGACAGCGGGAAACGATTATACTTTTACAAGCTTTTATTGCTTACAAAACTGACCGATTGAGCTGAAATTTTGTACACTCATTTAGTTTGGATGACAATGCATTATTGTGATAACCATGACCTGATAGTGCTCATAGGAATAGCTTCAGACATGGGAACTCCTCAACGTATTACTGAAGCATGTTTTTTTTTGTCACACATTGAATACATAAAGATCTTTCTAACAGAAATATTTTTGTAAAAAAAATAATGTATCTAAAATGTGTATATAATTTTGCTTTTTACAAAATATTATATCCTAATCTCAAACTATAAATACTTACTATGTAGTGATAGACTAAAGGCTTCGGAGCGACATGGCCGCGAATTCGATAAGAGTCAGATCTGATTCTCATCGTCCATTCGTGCATTCATTGTTGGCCAAAATCTTTGGTCAGCAATAAATAAAACTATATAGTGGTAATTAAATGAAATTATAATAACTTTTTCAAATCAACAATGAATTTATCAGAAATCACATACAAGCAATCGGCGGTAATATTTGTATCTGTCATTGTGTGAAAAAATATTTAAATCAAGAATAAAATAAATGTCTTTCTTTTTTATCGGTGGCCAGTAAAACATTAATCCTGGACAATTGTCGTTATATGATTACGGTGTAAATTATAAATTTGGTTTAAAATTATCCTACTGTTTTATATACTATGTCATAAAGTTAGCCCATATAAACTTTATATTTTGTGAAACTGACTGAGCGTCATGTCAGTTAGCCTAATGGGAAGGACTTTCTGATAAGCTTGTTATTATGTTACGTTATTAAGTAAGTTATATTTTAAGGGAGTTCAAAAATATTATAAGAGTTATGAATTCTCTTGAACTCCCATTACTTACCTATGCTTGATTTTAAGTAACAAATAAACAAAGTTAATCGTACTAGTTGAGATGTTATGATGTCGCTCTATGGTCAAGAGGTCTCAGGTTCGTTTAAATCATAGATGTATTAAAATATGATTTATAAATATACGAATTTGATCAATGTTTGATCATTAACAAAAAAAAAAGATTGAGATGTGGTGTTGGCGGAGATTGGAGAGAATCATCAACGAAGAGAGCCGAATTGGAGAAAAAAGAAACATATTGTAAATAGAAGAGAGAAAACGTTAGGACACTTGATACGACACGATGCCTTCTTCAGAATTATTATAGAAGGAAAAAAACTGTTAATATGATAGTTCTACACCGTTGAAGTTAGTGACTTGAAAATTTTAGTGTTGGTTGTTTACAACAAATTAATGAATACGTGTTTCTTGATTGGAGTAAAAGATTGTATGGGACTTAATACAATTTTCAAGATAAAAAGCTGAAAATTCTTACCGACACTTACTTTTTTTAGTAAATAACAGTAAGTGTAAATACAAAAATGTTTAATTTACGTTTGTGGTTAATAAAAAGCCGGGACGTAAAACGTCATGGAAAATGGGACGGCACGCGTTGCAGAAAGCGGGAGTGGGAGTAGGAGCGGGAAATGACCTGATAGTGCTCATAGGAATGGGAAACTCCTTAACGGATTACTGAAAAATAGAAGAGGGAAAATTTTAGGACATTTACGATACGACACGATACCTTCTTCAGAATTATTATAGAAGGAAAGGTGGAAGGAAGAAGGGGCCCAGGAAGACCGAGAGATAGTTATATCAGACAAATTAAAGAAAAAGTGGGTGTCGTGTCGTATCAAGAAGTGAAGGTGTTGGCTTTGGAGAGAGAACAATGGAAGAAACTCCACCGACGAGAGCCTCGCTCTTAAGTTACATGACAATAATCAATCTTTGTTAATATATCATCACCTTAGTGTGATTACCACTATTCTAAATGAAATTAAACTCTCATGTGAGTGAGCGTTTTCCTCACAGTGATATAAATGTGGGCGAGGCCGCGGACTAAAGCTAGTGTAAAATGAATAAACTGAATTCAATTGTCATAAAAAATCGTATCGATTCTATCGATAGGTGGAATCAGGTATACACAAGTCTCGAACTTAATTTAGTGCTTACACAATATCTCTCTTACCTATATATTAAGGGTAGATTCCACCGTCAACTTCTAACGTGCGCAGAAAAACGCAAATCAAGCCATTTTGTCTACACGCCGGTTAAAGTCAACGTCAAATTTGACGGTGCAACTCACCATTATTGATTAACAATTGGATATCAGTTGTGTAACCAATATATTTTGACTGCCTCATCTGAAGGCTTAAGCTGACAGGAGGGATCAGTCGTGGAGGGGATGAGTCCAATCCCCTATTGACCTATTTCAAGTTTGACATTTAAAATCGTGGATCATTGTGGGATTAAAACCCAACTATAATGGTTGAATATCAGATCGGATACCAGTATTATGTAAACATCTCAAATAAATGTCGGGGCATCTGTACGTACGATTATTTACTTAAAATTTATGACTGAAGTTATCACTATGTTATTTACTTATGTAGTGCTATCACTATTAGAATAAGATCACAATCATATTCTCTCGTGGATATCGTACTGGGTGACTAAGAGACGAATAGCCTTGTTAGCTGTATATAGACGACAATAACATTCCCACGAAGATTGATGTCAGGCATGCGGCCGGTCCTAAAATTATAGCCGAAACTTTAAAATTTCAAGGTTTATTAGACTGCGGGCCTATAGCCGAGAATGCAACCAATAACACACGAGGATAAGAGATAAAAAAAGTAGTAGATTATTTTTTAATATCAGCTGTTAGGATATAAAGTGATGACGTTATAGTACATGGTATTCAATAAAAATGTACTGCAAAAGCAGAGCCCGGGGACGCAGCTAGTATGTCACCGAACATATTAAGCCTCCCAAAACAAGAAACAGCAGACCCTAGATAGCAGCATCAACTTTTACAGAACGATTCCAATGCAACTCAGTTCAATTTAGGCACTTAAAATGAATAGCATTCATACAAAAAATTAAGTTGATGGTACGAATTTGCGATGCGATGAGTTCAGTTTAGGTCGTAAAGTGGATCGCGTTAAGAGATGATAGTAAGCCCCAACAATAGAATTCCCCATTCTCCCCTGGACCTTCGTATTGTCATGCTGATAGACCTTATGACTTTCAATTTGTACGAACAAAGCGTGGTCCACGAGACTTGCACACGTATTTTGTCAGTCGATTCCTCAGTATTGAATGTTTGATTTTAGCTTAATTTATCTGTGCTGTTATTTTATGTTGATAGTTTCCTACTTATATATAAGATACTGGCTTTTGTTCGCGGCTTCGCTCGCGTTTACATCGTGTTCTAACTATTGGCTATATAATTATATATATCGGGCTCTAACCGAAGAAACCTACATCAGATTTTATGTTAGACTATCCGCTGAATAACTGTGATAACGAAATTCGATATAGTAGTTTTTGCATGGCGCCCGAACAAACATACAGACAGAAAGACAGGCAGACAACAATTCTGAAAAAAAAAACTATTAGTCTCATAAAGACTCGTATATATATATATTTCTTTTATATCTCACATGTACGTACAGGCGTAGCCCACGTAGAGTTTTATTATATGTATAGATTAAAATGTACGTAGTAATTGTGACCTTAAAAATAGTTTGGGAGGTTTACAAGCAATTTAACTTTCCCGCCTATTTCTAAGTTATCAGCGAGCCAAATTTAAAATGGACGCCGTTGTAAGTAAAGTGAAACTTGGCTTATCTAAATAAATAATCTATGTTGTTTATCACACCGTTTATAGAAAGCAACTCATTTGCAAAACAATGTGAAGAGATGGCTTGGAGATTAATTTCTAGAGACAACTTGACGTTTGGTTTTATCTTTTCTGGATTGATTTAATAAGAGAATGAGCGGGCGTTTTGTCTCACGGGACAAGAATATTGAGGGACGAATCGTCTACGTACCAACTTCTTTTTTAGAATTTTTAGGGGCTTCGCTCCCGTGGGAATTTTAAGATAAAATATAGCCTATAGCAATTTTGGATTATGCAGCTTTCTAATGGTAAATAAATTTTTGAAATCGGTTCAGTAGTTTCAAAGATTACCCGCCTCAAACATACAAACTCACAAACGCTTACCACTTTATAATAATAGTAGCGATATTTTTACTTCTGTCCCACTTCTGAGATCCTCTCTAAATAAAATAGAAAGAAAAATATATATTTTATTACTCAATAACAATCCAAAGAGCTATTTTTACGGATTTTAAATAAATCAATAACATTTTCTATCAGGAATAATGTCGTTTTGACGTGGAAAGTCATTTGTATATTAATCCGCTTATTCAGTGAGGCACGCGCGGATCAGTCGGCTTTCAGTAATATCAATACTGTCTGTTTGTCCAATATTAAATTATTACGCCCAAAATAGTTTCTGGCCGTGGACAAAATATATAGAGAGAAGCAACAGGTGTTGTGTGACGTACATTACATTAGTTAAGAATGCTTATATCTCTCACTTACTTTAAATTTAAGAAACCCTTAACTCCAATGTTGCTCGCATTCTGTCATCTGCTAGAAAAAAACTGACGGATTCCAAACGGAGTTTTTCCAAACATATCTAAGAACAATCTCGATTAAATAATCGTTCCAATAAAAAAAAAAATAGATAAAAATCCGTTCAACCGTTCGGCTGACACGGACAGATATACAGATACACGGGCACGTGAAATTATTGCTTCTGTCGACGGGAGTTAAAAATGTAAATATGTGGAAAGTTCCCGGATAGACAGGAGCGTGGGACCAATTCCCGGTCGATAATAGATATTTTCTGAACTAATCATTTTCAAAATTAGTCAAAAATATTATTAATTAATTTATATTATTAACAAAATAAATTAGTCAATAATAGCAAAACTTCATTGAATTATAATATTGATGCCACAGAAACGCATACTTTAATATAATCGTGTTTGAAAATAATTTGATACAATTTCCTACTAAATTATAGTGCATTATAAGGGGTTTTCAAGTGGGGCAATTTCAATGAATGGTTGGTGTATTTGTTCGTATTAATAAGCCACATGGAATGAAATGAATCCGTAATTCGTAGCCAATTTTCATGAAACATTAATGATATGTCTGTGTTGGTTGAATAATATATATTCGGAGCATATTATGCCGGCTCAACACTATCGTCGAACGACTACTCGAATACATGTATAATGTGCATTGCGTAGTGTGTATGAGTGCTTTTATTTACCGCAATGAAAAACCAGCAATGTATGCCGATTCCGTCAAAGAGCGGCTAACTTTTCCGCGATAGGGTGGAGCCTTAATTGAAGATATATGATTCCATACTAATTTATAAATGGGAAAGTCTGTCTGTTACGCTTTTATGTCTAATTTGGTACGGATATAGCTAAGGATCCGAGATCAAAGGATCAAAATGTTTTTTTCAAAAATCAACCTCTTTTTGTTAATGGGGAGTGAAAGTTTGAATTGAAAATCACTTTATTTTTATTTTGACACGGATAGTAATTGTTTAATTTATGGTATGGGTACAATAGTCGGTGGAGAGCTCTTTATTGTGATAATCTTAGGGTATTGTAAGAACAGACAGACTTATTTTTTAATTCTTACTCTATTGCTGTGACTCTATCGCCTAATTTTGTTTTTATGTAAAAATATTTAATGTACAGAATTTTTTTTTCTACTGTTTTATTATATATATTGATAACATGCATAATATTGGACCTGTGTAAAGAAGGGGCGGGTCGAATTGAATAAATAAAACACTTTCTACTTCGAGGAATACGCTTAGAAATTTCACGGAATGTTCGTGTATTTTATATCAAAATTCTCAGAAACCAGTTACTTGGCGATTGCTATATTACCAATCGGTCTGGACTGCAAACTTGGTTTCGAAGTAACCTGTTTCCAGTAATAGTAAAATATCGATTCGTGACCAGAATTCAGCAGGTCGGTTGGTTGTGATATTTCGTACCAGAGAAATTTCGTTAGGTACATATGATTTGATAGATTTTTATTTGTAGCACAACAAACACAAAAATACAATTACTTAAACACGACATTTTTACACATGATTTTATTATTGTCAGAGAAATCTTATTGCATTCAATCTGTGAGAAAAAAAACCGTACAATGTGCGTCGAATCCTTGAAGAGTTCCGACGTCTAGCGCCGTTCCTGGGCGCATTGTCAGGTCATGCTTATCATAATAATGCATTGTCATCCAAACTAAACGTGTGTACAAAATTTTAGCTAAATCGGTTGAACACATCCGCATCAAAATTGAGTTGCCAAGAAGCAAAAAGATTCCTCCCGAGTAGACATAGCGATACAAATACTCAGTATCAGCCTACCCTTATCCCACTCTATGTGGGGACGGTACAGCATACAGTCAGAATGCAGCAGCAGTCTCCTCCACCTCTCCCTGTCTGATGTTAACCGAAATGGTGACATAGTTTTTTTTTTTTTTTAAATAGGGACAAATGACACAGATTGAGTTAGCCCCAAAGTAAGTTCGAAACTTGTGTTATGGGATACTAACTCAACGATGCTATATTCTATAACATATACATATATAGATAAACATCCAAGACCCAGGTCAATCTGAAAAAGATCATTTTTCATGTTGACCTGACTGGGATTCGAACCCGGGACCTCCACTGTAGCAGTCCGGCATGATGACCATTAAGCCACGGAGGTCGTCAAATTGTGAGTTAAATAAAGACGTGTAAAATCGACTATTTTCCCTTTTCTGATCCCGTTTTCTCCCGACTAATTATAACCTGGAGCCGGTCGATGCTGCTGCTGACCTAGTTGCTGATTGCTCTCGTGTGTTTAATATTAACGACTAGAAAACCCGCCCTCGCTTCTCATGATTTTAAAACATTAAGCTTTTACGTTTATTGGAAGCTTGTAATTTTATATATATGTGGTCGTAGACAGCCATTTTGTAAAAAAATGGTTGCCTGTAAAGTCGGTTTTACGGGCGAAGATTTTACGTGACAACGTCTTTTTACGCGCGCGGCAGACCGATCATAGTTGAGTGGGAGAGAGACGCAAGGCATTCGGCGGGCCTCTCTCTCGTTCGGTGACTCATCGTAACGTTACCGGGCGTTACACTTTTTCATAAGTGACTCCCAGCCGCAACCTAATTTAAGACGTTGTCACGTCAATATATTTTATAGTACAGGCAATATAAGACATACGTCAGCGAGTACATTATTAATTAATATCAGGTTATTGGTATGACGGAAATCGGCAAGACATTATAATTATCATCAGCTTGGATTAACAAATAGAGTACTTTTTATCCCGAAAGTACGCAATTCCCGTAGGATTTGAAAAAGTCTGTACAGTTAATGGAGCTTCAGTACTAGCCCCGGGACTTCGCTTTCGAAATTTTGAGATAAAAAGTGCCCTATGTGTTATTCCAGGTTATATCTACCCGTGTACTAAAGTTTCATGACAATCCACACAGTGGATTTCGCGTGAAAGAGTAACAAACATACACACATACATCTTCACAAACTTTCGCATTTATAATATTAGTAGGCAATCGAGTTACTGTGCATAAAAACGTGAGCATTAAAAAAAACTACGTTAACGTTAACACGTTAACACCGCGCCGTACAGATAGTTAAAGTTATTGATTTGTTACACGCAGTATTGTAACATGTTCGCGTGATAATAAAGAATTATATTAACGTGTTCTTTAATTAGGAGACGCAAAATAGGTCTCTCAAACATAGAGGCCAATTCACTCAATTTTATGGAATCTTATTAATATTATAAATGCGAAAGTTTGTCAGGATGTATGTGTGTATGTTTGTTACTCTTTCACGCCAAATCTACTGATCGACTTCGGCCTACCTTGATCTAAAAAATAATTTTAACCATGTTGACAACGTGATACCCCTGGTGTTGCAAACGCCAATAGGCTGCGGTGACCACTTGCCGTCAGGTGGGCCGTACGCCTGTTTGCTTGCTCAGTACCATACTTTTGGTTATGACGAAGTATTCATTTCTAAAACACGTCACTCGCGTATTTCTATATCGATGTGTACATGCTTCATGATTCGCGAGAGTCGTATCCCGTGTGACGATAGCCGAAGCCCAATCTATCTTATATCTCGACATAGGTAGTATAAGCAAGTCAGTAGGTGGATTTCAGTTTGAAACATGTGACGTGTGGCGATTGGCGTGTGGTTCCGCCTTAGAATAGGACCGCGATATTGGAATGGAATGTACTGTGATAAGCATTAAATATTCGGATTAAGTGTCTGTGATATCACCGTGTTAAATTACAATCGTATTGCAATAGAATGTAAACAGATTATACGAAATTTACGTAAATAATTATCTTGGTTTTCTAGGAAAACAGGTGACATTGACACTCCAAGTGGCGAAGCACATATTATTGAGATTTTTTAACAAAACATGTTTTTGAATTATTTTCTTTCCCTCTCTCATTTCCGAATGTTCCCGAATGTGACGCTTCCAGGTTGGGGCCCGCGTAAAACATGAACCTTACAATTTTGAAGTTTCAACCTATGATTTTACAACTGGCCACTTGTCTGCCGTGAAGTTTCCTTGGGAATGCTGTTATTGTCTATCAGCTGCCCATACTATGTATCCCTTAGTCGCCTCGTACGACATCCACCTTAGGACATGGAATGGTCTATTCTATGGAGGAACCACACGCCAAAGTCGCCAACCATTTTGTATAAAGTCTTCTCTCTCTCTTTCATCTTCGCTTGTTCCCAGTTTCCATTCGGAGCTGTGACGACGGGTTTGTGTAAAAAGAACCATTTAATTTTGAAGGTTACGCTGTGGTTTTAAACAGACCGTCTACCTGACGATAACCCGCCTTATGACGACGATGCGTCCCTTGGTAGCTGAGTCGTACGATATCCAAGTTAGGATTTGGATTGTTCATATTCTGGGCCAGAACTGACACAGACAACTAATTAGTTAGTAGTACCACAAGCAAACGCGGTAAACCTTTCTTTCTGCCTAAATTCTACTATGACACTTGATTTCAACGCTCATACATAATGTAAGCTATTGCTCGGAGTTCGCATTTCCGAAATGAGGCTCAATCTTAAGTGGTGATATTTATTTAAGGTGCCTCAACACCTTTCCTGTGTTCTTTTCAAATACGAAAAGTTTTATTTGGCAATTTCTTCGAAGCAAATACGACTATTAGTTTAGAGTTTCGAGTTGTTTGGGAAGTGGAGGATTTCCTTGGCGCAGTGGTTATGTCTATCTGCCGTTCTGACGGTCGTGGGTTCTGTTTACAGAGATTTTTTTTTCTAACATTTCTTCAATGCTTATGAGACGGGGCTCATACCCTTGTCAGCTTAAAAGAATTTCCAAGTGGTCGTGACGTCTAGCACACATGAGGCTGTCAAATCACAAAGCGCTTCAGAATTTTCAAGTTTATTTCTTACGTCGTCACAGCGTCAAATGCGTTAGATTAGATGAATAGAGATTAAGTAAATAACATTATTACGGTTCGCAGAACACAGGATGAGGGTCGGCATGTCACATATCATAGCTGATTTATACTGGACGCTCGCGAAGCGGAAAACTTGCGTCAGCTTTCTACGTCCATAAATCTACAAGATTGCGCGTGCAGTAAAACTTATACATGGGATATTATCACGTAGTTTGAGAACGACGTGCAGATGACGAGTTCCTTGTTGGTCATCATCATCATATCGAGTGTTTTATTGTTAACATTGGTGTCGGATTTTATTCAAGTCGCCGAAAGGCACCTGACATGACTTTTGTGTGTGGCAGTGGCAGGTAGTCGCATACTCACTAGGGAACTACCGCCACTTCCTTCACCGGAAGTAAGTGGTGGTCTATGAAAACTACTATAGGTATATGAGTCAGATTGTTATACAAATTCAGGCACGAGTAGGATACGAACCTGGGACCTTTCGATCTACAGGCGGGAGTCTTAACCATAATACCACCACCGCTTCCTTGTTGGTATGACTAGATGTCGGCCATTCCTAGTTTCAATATCTGTCTCTTACCATTTTGAGGTTACTTCTTTTATCGTTAAGCGCCTCAGTCCAAGGCAAGATGATACACTTTCTTCACCACTTTGCAAGGTCATTGGCATCCTTAGTTGTTATATACTTAGCACTGATGTGATGTAATCTGTGGTCTAGTAGATTGATGTGGCATTATTTGTGAAGAAAAGGGACTCTTATAGGCCCTTGTCGTCGGGCCGATTCCCCCCAGAATAGGGCCATTCCATGGATGACGTATGAGGCGACTTATGAACCTACAGCGTTGGCAGCTGATAGACATATAAATAAATAAATTAGGACAAATCGCACAGATTGAGCTAGCCCCAAAGTAAGTTCGAGACTTGTGTTATGGGATACTAACTCAACGATACTATATTTTATAACAAATACATATTTAGATAAACATCCAAGACCAAGGCCAATCAGAAAAAGATCATTGTCCATCATGATCCGACCGGGGATCGAATCTGGGACCTCTCGGTTCAGAGGCAAGTCTTTTACCACTGCGCCACCGAGGTCGTCAGACAATAATGGCATTTCCTAGGAGAGTTAACGTCAGGCAAGCAGCCCGTCGTCAAGATATGACAGAGGGTGTTAGAACAGCAGAGACCAGTTTCAAAACACGGACGAAATAATATTTAATGTTAATATTTTCGGCCACCAATCCCGATTATTGCGAACGCTGCTTATACGCCACCATTACAGGTCAAACCACTACACATATAATTATATATTATATTATATGCTGGTTATATACACTATTGCTTAACGGTTCGCCAAATTTTGGCGGATTCGACATAAAGTCTTGAAGGTGATAGTGAAGGAAATAAATGAGAGAACAACCAATCTTGATCATTCAATGTGTTTCGTTGCCAGATCGAACAGCAAGCCAATAGCAACTTTCACCGAAATTTCGAACGAAATTTCCTTGCGGTGAATAAAGATTTTCAAATTAAGCATTATTCGTTCATTCGTGTCGTCATGTCTGACTTCGGCGATAGTGTGTGGTCAGCAATAGAAGTTTGTGTATTTGTTTGTTGAAAAAAAAAATATTACGCTGCATTCTTGACAAAGCGGTCTGTAGGATAATCCGTAGGATGTAGGTCAATCTGCAGGCCGGATGTCCGGATCCGGACATGTCCGGGCGTGTCCGGGTGTCCGACGGAGGCAAATGACTTGTCCGCACGACTGGGTGCAGGATTTGCGAATCTTTTTTCCAATTTTCGACAGTTTTCGTTTGGGTTTGATGTTACAAGCGTTAACTGCGTTTGATGAAAGACCTTTTTGAACTTATAACCCTTACGGTGAATATAGATATAGGATCAACAACGCAGTGCGAATGCAATGGAATTACTCTCTCGCGTGTTCCCAGGTTTCAATCGGAGCTGTGACGCCCTGAAGCCCAGGGTTAGCGTAATGATGATGAATGATTTTACAACCGGCCGCCCGCCTAACGGCAACCCTCTTTGTTTGTGGATGTCGTACAAGACTACCAAGGGACAAAAAGCCTTAACAGTTTTGTGTCCCTTAGTCGCTTAGTACGACATCAATGGGAGGATAAGGAGTGGTCCTATTCTAGGGCGGAACCACACGCCGCTATTTTGCCCTAACTCCTACATTCGTGATGATTTAATGTCGGCAATCTACAACATTTGCCCGGGAAAATCTAATTCAGTGCACAGTGTGACTTTATATACATCTCAATGAATACCTCGGTGGCGCAGTGTCAAAGTGCTTGCCTCTGAACCGAGAGGTCACGGTTTCGATCCCCGGTCGAGTCATGATAGAAAATTATCTTTTTTTGATTGGTCCAAGTCTTGGATATTTATCTAAATTGGTAGGTATATGTATGTTATATAATATAGTATCTTTGTGTTAGCTATCCCATAACACAAGTCTCGAACTTTGGGGCTGTGTGATTTTTTCTTATATTATATTTATTTATACATGTCACTATCGATGTGTCGTGTGTGTAAGTAACTATGTCGATTCGTAGTGAAATGCGACAAACCAATCACAGTGCGCCATTGTGACGCAACGACAGCCACATCGCAATTCGATTGGTTCGCTGCGTCTCATTTCGAGTCGAAGGTGTGATTTCGAGGGAAGAGTGGAGGGTGAGAAGTGGAATACAAACCTATAATTCGCCCTTACAGGGCTTAGTGCGGGCTGGTGGTTGGTACGTGGTTGTAGTTGCGTCACAGTGGCGCAATATGATTAGATCGCTGTCTCCATTCGTATCTTTCTTCGAGATGTAATAGCCGTGGATATCGTCGACACAAAAAGAAGTTGACTATGTCGTTTTATAGAGAAACATTTCTATTCAACCAATCGTCTTGAAAATTGCATATGCATTGGAGTACGGAGACGACCTCCGTGGCTCATCATGCCGGACTGCTACGCTGGAGGTCCCGGGTTCGATCCCCTGCCAGGTCAACATGGAAAATGAACTTTTTCAGATTGACTTGGGTCTTGGATGGTTATGCATATGTTATAAAATATAGTATCATTGAGTTAGTATCCCATTTAACTCTAGTTTCGAACATACTTAGGTGCTAAATCAATCTGTGTGATTTGTCTATACATATTTATTAATTTATTTATTTATTTACGGAGAAGGGCAAAGGCTACTTTCATCTCTAAACAAGTACCGCACCCGTGGGAAATTCACGCGGACCAAGTCGCGGTTAAAAGCTTCTATGTCAATGTAACATAAACCTTATGGTTTCACTCAAGAGTCAAGAGTATGTTTGTTTGTAAAGTTGAATATTAAAAACAATTCCAGTTTACTGGAGAGGTTACTTTTGTATATGCAGAAACACGTCGCCCTGTTTTATAATGTGTCAGAATAATTCATAGAATCACCGGGGGTTAAATATCTAGAGAAGAAACAGTTAGTTTGTTTTTTTTCCTTTATGAATAGGTTAGTTGTTGGTTAAAAAATCGTTTCGGCATTATCCTTAGATCTTTATTCTTTCATACCCTGACAATCCTGACATATTATAAAACAAAGTGCTCTGCCGCGTCCGTCTCCTTGTTCGCGATAAAACGACTACACGGGTTTACATGCGGTTTTCACCAATATATAGTGTGATTTCTGAGAAAGTTTTAGATGTATAATTTATTATGGTATTATCCGAGCAATGCCGGCACTGGCTGCTAGTGTGTGATATTTTTTTCACAAATAAATAAATAAAGTGATGCAGGCGTCCATTGGCTGTGGTGACCACTTCCCATAAGGGTCTGACGGACTGCAAGTCGGTTTGCCCGCAATGGAACGAAATATTCCGGTGTTTACCGATATTAACCGGTATTTAACGGTGTATACCTACCAGTTTTTCTTTACAAGTTTTTGGTTATAAGTTTTTCTTTGAAACTTGTTATTTTGACGACAGCGCCGGAATGCCGTTCAGTTTGTGTCCGGGTGTCAACATGGCATACAAACGGCTGAACCAATTGTGATCTAGTTTTTTTTATATGAAAGAGAATTTGATCGAGGGCGTTCTTAGCCATATTTGGGAAACGTGTGTTCAGCTCTTTGGAAAACGCTAGCTTCTTTCTAGCAGATTAGATGATGAGTTCTTAAATTTTTATTTAATTTAGGTTTCGTGGTCAAGAATCTGTCTAACTATTTTCATGATATGTGGTTTAAGATATTTATTCTCATTAAGAATTAGAACAAATTCACTTCACATGAGAACAATACAATTAAATCTAAACAACAAAATCTATGTTCGGTATGCGTCTCACTATTATTAAGTGTTCAGTGTGCGTTTACCCTCACTTAAAAATATTGCATCGATCGAGCGGTCACAACTTCGAGCGTCGAGTGGTATCATACAATGATGTAAAGCCCAACGCAAATGGAAGGGACATCGAATCTATATCTGAGGAGGAACATAGGTAAGTTTTTAAAGTATGGTATTTTAATTCGTATTATCTATGGGTATATCGATACAGGGTCGGTAAAAAAAATTGCGGAACGATCAAAATTCTAAGAAGCAAATTAATTGTAAGAAATAAAGTGTCTGTACATTCGTTATTTTACCCCCTTTCGGAGGTGCGGTGGAGGGGGAGGCATGAATATGTAACAGCGGCCTTGTGTGGCCTTAAATTCTTTATTCGCGATCTGGAGCACACACGACGCGGACTGTAATTATATTACGTTCGGACTCGCTTTATACTAGTCTTATATGATAACTAGTTGGTCTGACAACTAGGGATGCTGACGACCGTGCGAAGTGGAGACGAAAATGAAGGACCTTAGGCTCCAAAGGTAGACCCCAGGAAAACGATCAGATGAAAAGAGATAATATAATTAGCGACCTGGCCCGGGTTTGCGCGCGGTCATTTATGTTTAAACCATCGGGAATAAATATTATATTTTATATTTATTTTTTATATTTTTTAGGACAAATCACACAGATTGAGCTAGCTCCAAAGTAAGTACGAGACTTGTGTTATGGGATACTAACTCAACGATACTGTATTTTATAATAAATACCGATATAGATAAACATCCAAGATCCGGGCCAATCAGAAAAAGAACATTTTCCATCATGACCGACCGGGGTTCGAATCCGGGACCACTCGGTTCAGAGGCAAGCACTTTACCACTGCGCCACCGAGGCCGTCAATACTAACGTTTTTCTAAGATAGTACCTACCCTTATTTCACTTTAGTGCATGCCAGTCGCTTTTCTCAAAACGCAAGACGATAATTAACATTAAGAAAACAAAATTAACATATTGCATACAATTCTTCTAGTTGCCATAATTTCAGTTAAGTCAAACAAAAATGAAACGTGACACCGTCTATCTCCCATCATCCATCCTCAGTAAACATGACCTTAGAGTCCCACGTTCGAATCCCATTTATTATTAGCCATAGGTTCAGCAATGAAGGTAAGAATCGTAAAACAAAACCCTAATAATGCGGTCAATAGGGTCGCCACGAGTTAGGAAACATGAGGACAAATTCTCAACTTATATTGTTTGACCACAAGATAATTGGACGTTGACAATTTGCAACTCTATAAATTCAGATAATGTTTTCATGTGCCTAAAATAAAATGTTGATGGAAACTTGTATGATAGTGATGATAAAATCATCATTTTTAAAAGCATTAATTATATGTTTTGCTCAGAACATACAAAATACATGAAACTGATCAATGTCAGTGATACGATACGATACGATTTTACGATTTCTACCTTTATTGTCATGTTTTATTAATAAAATACCTATCCTTATCCAATTATTTTTTTAATCAGGTTTCCATCTATACTATTATTATAAAGAGGTAAGCGTTTGTGAGTTTGCATGTTTGAGGCGGGTAATCTCCGAAACTACCGAACCGATTTCAAAAATTATTTCACCACTAGAAAGGTATCATCCATGGTTGCTATAGGCTATATTTTATCTCAAAATTCCCACGGAAGCGAAGCCCCCGGCAACATCTAGTTACTCATAAAGAGCTAGCTGTCTTGACATCACAGTACTAGAAAAAAAAATGTACGGAAGTAAACTATTCACAGCGCGCTGCCCGCTCTCGTCTCGTCGCTCTTTTGGGATATTATCCCAACTTCCCTACGAATGTTATAAATGCGAAAGTACATCTTCACGCTCTATCTACTCAACCAATCAACCAATTTTATATAAAAGTGGTCACCCTACTGGCTTTCTGTTTACAGCCGTAAATAAGGAGGATCGCTTTGAATCTTATTGCTTCATTCCGGGCCCCGACTAATGCACTACTCAAAATGGCTCTTTTCATTTCTTTGAATACTTTAGTTAGTAATTATTATTTGTTGTAACTTATGAATAAAAAGTTTGTTTAAAATAGGTATAAACATATATAATTAAACATCAAATTACTTAACGGTTTTAATTTGTCAAATTGTGTTTCTGTTTTCCCACGTTTTATTTGAAGTTAAATCGGAATTAGATTAATCTTGTATCGTAAACATAAATAAATATGATCTGGCATTCTGGCATACAGGGTACATTCTATTCAGAAAATACTATTAGTGAATTAATATGAATAAAAAAGTATAAAAAAACAAATAGCATCGTTTTTTTATTTAGTGTTGAAAACGGAAAAGTTGTCCGCGTGAATTGATAATTGCAGTAACTGATAATATATGGGGCATATGAGAGTGTTGCACAGAGATAACAGATATAATCCTTTTACCAATGAGTTTAAATTTTTGAGAAAAAAGATTTCGGGATAAAAAGTGCCCCATATGTTATTCTACCCGTGTACCAAATTTCATAACAATCCGTCCAGTAGATTTTACGTGAATGAGTAACAAACATACACAAATATACTTCACAATTTCGCATTTGTAATACTAGGTTTTACCCGCGGCTTCGACCACGTAAATTTCGCACGGGAAGAGTTATCCCTTTGGGAATCGAACCTTCTGAACCTTCAAGAATAACTAGGTACATTTGTCATCAATGTTTTACAAAATAATTCAACCCTATACGAAGTAATTTCGTCCCGTATACAAAAAGGGGTTCAAAGCTAATTATAGGATATGTAATATGTCACATACATTTTTATATTTCTTTGTGCGCAACGCTTGTAATTAAATTTTATGGGGCGTGACGGAACATGACATGGCATCCGTGCCCCGCGGGCAAAGCGGGCTATGTTGAAATACATCGCCAATATTAAAATTGAATATTTATGTCACTAGATGGCGATATCTAGTTTTAGAACGCGCTATCGTGTGTCGCTCAAGAAATTATATAGTGCTTTTAAATATGTAAAGTTTTTTTGGCTTAAGTTAATGAGTCCTTACACGGTTGTCACAATTCTGAAGTTTATATTTCTGTTGGACCTCACGTGTATTTTTGACAATAAGCCAATTGTTCAAACACGAAGAAAGTAAAAAGTAAGATTTATCCAGGATAAAGGGGCAATATGTAGGAATGAGAACTATTCGTTTTTATTTCACTGTAGTTATATAGTTTTGACGTGTTGTAAAGTTTTGACAGCGTTTTTTCTTATAAATCTTTTTATGTATAAAATTCTGCCATATCTTTTTATGATTTTACAGAAAATACACGTCTAAAGATGCCTAAATCAAATCATTTATTCAGAAATTAGGCATATTCTAAATTAAATGATATTTACCAAAGCTACAAACTACTAGCATTTCGGAACGACCACTGCTGAGAAGAAATGCCGAAAGAAACTCATTCAAACAGTGTTGGTCCCTATTATGCCAGAAGGGCTTACCATTTTTTAAATATAAATTTATGTATAACCTAAAACATTTCCTTCTGTGTAGAGTTCATCTCTCGTGAATCGTCCTGTACGTATTTTACAAAATCAAGCTAGCACAATTAATAATATTCTTTCTCTCTTTAAAAAAAAAAGATAAAAGTGCCTCAAAAAAAAACTGATTATGAACAACTGTTCTGTTTCTATCTTACGTTTCGCTAATGGTGCCTGGCGTAACATTTTATGCGTCCACAGGACGCAACGGTGCGCGTGTTTTGTGATATAATTGTATCGTTTTCGGTAATGTCTTTATACTGAGAGAAAATTTGGAAAAAATAAACGGACGCGTATGGTTCCCACCCTAGAATAGGGTCACTGATAACTTCCCGTGGATGTCGTACGAGGCGCTAGGAAGCCAAATGATAGAAAAGGCTCACCTTTTACATTATCCATACTAATATTATAAAGAGAAAAGATTTGTATTTCTGTTTATTTCTTGCTTGTAATGAATAAACTCAAAAAGGCCTGGGCCGATTTTTAGAAAACTTGGCACAGAAATAGACGAAACCTTCCGAAGTAACATAGGCTACTTTTTCATTGTGGTTTTACCCGAGCGAAATCGGGGCGAGCTGCTAGTTTGTAATAAAGTTAAATGAATCTCACCATGTGATATGCGTGTGGTTTGACGGCCCACTTCTTGAAATTCCAAGAACTGCTTGGGAATTAACTTAAATTATTGAAACATTCGAAAACAACTGTGAAAGTTGGAATTAGAATTTGTGATAGCCAAATAAGTGAGTTACGATGTTTTAAGTAGGGCCCTCAGTCCTTATAGTGTGGTCTGAGGGCCACCTGTATCTCACAAACTATACATGCTGTCTACGCGCATGCGCTGTGACGACGAGCTCGCGCCTGCGCCATGTTTCTTTTCTTAAAAAAAAAAACAAATGCTGTCATCGAACATTTTTCTTAGCTGTTGGTATTTTAAAATGTATTCGCTCGTGATTTACCAGCCCTAAATAAATAAATAATCTTTGTCAAATACCGAGTATGATTCTTTATAAATATATACTCAGACAAGATCCTACACATGATGCAGATTAAGACTTTACGCCAAGATCTGAGATCTTGCATAACAAAATTTGTAAAAACAACTTATCGTAAAACACTGTTTTAATATTTAATTTTTGCCATTAATTGTTGATTATCATATGCATGTAACTGAATAAATATTTGTATGTTATACATAACAAGACATGGTGCACTATATCATAATTTTTACATATGTATATTATTGTACCTATGTTTGACAAACCAATTGATTAATTGATTGTCCTATGTTATACAACCTTCGTTTGAAATAGTCCCTCACATTCCATTTGAAAAAAATTAGATATTCGAGTGCTTTTGTTCTCAATCTAGCCTTATGTGAAGCAGAAATCAGGTCTACAGGTTTGAGGGTATATCTAGAAATTCAATCAAGACATACCCTCAGGTGAAGCCGCTGGCAACAGCTAACACACGTAACTCATACGCGACTAATCCTATTGATAAATTAATTTATTACCCGCGGGATTAATTCCGGAGTTGGTCTGACTGCGAAAACTGTATCGATCAAACTTGTGTTGTTCATCTTCGCAGATAGTTTATATACATACAGGCGCTATGGTGTGGCCACGGCCTTGTCGGATCATTTATTCAGAAACTTGCTTTTATCCGTGGCTTTGCTCGCGTTCATTCCGCTCATGACTTATTATTGTCAACATCTCGG
This sequence comes from Plodia interpunctella, assembly GCF_027563975.2. Classification (NCBI taxonomy): domain Eukaryota; kingdom Metazoa; phylum Arthropoda; class Insecta; order Lepidoptera; family Pyralidae; genus Plodia; species Plodia interpunctella. Next base: position 10,144,881 of record NC_071303.1, on the reverse strand, counting down.
GTTCTAAGCAACGTATCGCGATGAAACCTATACCAGGTTTTAAGTTAGACTATTTGCTATACAACTGTGACACACCACATCAAATTTCATTTAGTAGATTTTGCGTGATGCCCCAACAAACATACAGACGGACAGACAAATAGACAAGAAATGTAAAAAAAATAAATTTGGCTTCTCTTTTAACTAATATAGAATTCGTTTAGTATCCAATTGTTCGCCGCGAACTTAAACCTCGCGAACACAATAAATTTTTACAAAATTGTGAATATTTCAAAGACGACTGAACCGATTTTGATGCCCCACGAACTTAAAAGTTCTATTAGCATATCCTACATACCTTTTGAACTTCATCCAAATTGGATTAACGGTTCGAAAGTTATCGCATTACAAACATACAAAAAAAATATTTTTGCCCTAATTAGAATGTTAGACCACGCTCGCTTCGCTCGTTCGGTCAATAATTGGATACAAAAATCATATGACTCGAGCGGGAGTCGAACCCACGCACATACACTGAATGATTGGTTATATGGAAATTTAATACCTAACAGTATTTTGAATTACGCTTTTATAACACACGAGCAACGTCTTGAAATATAACTGAAATCATAATCATAAGTGCTACACTATAAAAAGCGCCAAATAAAAAAACGCCTTCTAAAGCTCGCGAGCTTAAATTAAAAGCAAAAATGAGGCCGAAGTCGAAAGTTAAGCGGGCTTTCAAAGCCCCAAAGCTCATTTTCCCTTGAATGGCTTTCAAACGTCGTTAACATACTATCAGGTATACAACATATTGCGTGGTGTGACCTGATGGCCACGTGAATCAGTAGTCGATATTCTGAACTATTTTTCAGACCGCGTTTGATTCCAGGAATTAATTATTTTAATGTCTTTATTGTTGCAATGGTCGGTTATTGAGTAGGTATATATAAACAAATAATAAATAAATAAATATATTAGGACAAATCACAGATTGAGCTAGCTCCAAAGTAAGTTCGAGACTTGTGTTATGGGATACTAACTCAACGATACTATATTTTATAACAAATGCATATATAGATAAACATCCAAGACCCGGGCCAACCCGGGGCCTCTCGGTTCAGAGGCAAGCACTTTACCATTGCGCCACCGAGGTCGTCAAAATATTTTAAATGAAAAAAAATTTAGGTGACGAAAAAATTATAAATTCGTGCTTACAAAGACACAGCCGTCAAATGTCACCAATTCGTATTGTGCACGTAGTGGGTCGTAGCCCATTCTTCTTATCAGTCTATAAGAAAGGTCAGTGTCCCAGTAGAGGGAAGTGCGTGACGAAACGACTGACGATAAAAATGGTGTAGGGAACACTACTAGACGCTTACGCAGCGGAATTTCCGCCTCCGCCCGGTCCCCGGTGCGGGCATCGTCAGTCGTGGTCACGGGGTCGACACAGTCACATTTGTATGTTGTTTACAATAAACTGTATGGTGAATATCGTGGTTTTAGTTAACTGTGCTGTCCCAGTCCTTAAACTGGTGACTTAATTTGGTAGAAAATTATTTCATTATACTATTCAGTCTAAAATTTTAAACTGTTAAAATCTAAACGATTTTAGTGGGACTTAGCACGAACATTTTTTGGACTAAAAAAAAACACTCTCTCGGTTACTTCTCAGCCATAGAGCGCCGGAGTCCTAAGGCCCGCTTACAAAACTTACGATCGAATGAATCCCATTCAGTAATGTCACATAAAAGAGTACAAAAAACACAAATACAAAAAACAGAATATGTATCCTTACAAAGCGTGTCCGCATTAACTACTAACAATATACTTCACATTTTGTGAAGTCGGTTAAAAAAGGGCGAAACTTCCACAGAAAGCAGTCCCCTGGGTGACACGCGCTGCGTTTGACGCCCGACATTGCCAACACTTTTTGCCCGCGAATAAAAGCTCGCCCGAATGGCAAAAAGCTCAATTTTCCCTCCACTATTGTTTAGCTTTGCAACTTTTGAGCGTTTATCTGAAATTGTATCAGACAGAGTTTTTTAGTTGAATGAAACACGCAAAATGACTTCCAAGGCACTGTTAATGCTATTCCCTTCACTATTTCACACATAAGTTGATAATCAGTCAGAGTGCAGGTTTCCTCACAATGCTTTCCATCACTCGCCTCATATCGTATGAAGCGACTAAACGATAAAGAGTTTTCACATTCAAAAACTTTATTACAATTCGATTGCTGAGTAAAGGACTCAGGTTTTCAATGCAATCAAATGGATTCAATCTTGTAGTCAAAAAGACTAGCGCAGATGAATCAAGAAAAACTTTACCTTCGATCGAGGGAAAAGTTTGTAATGTAAACCTTTTGTTCAGAAGTAAAGAAGGAAAACAAACAAACAACAGGTTGTGTTTACTACTACAGTACAACTCACGGTTAGAAGTGAGAATTTTGTTTTTATTAAATGGTTTTGTTATCCATGTCACAGAGGTTAAAAAGCACTGTTCCGGACAGACTGAGGCGCGGGTTCAATTCCCGCTGGATTCCAGAATTTTTTATCTCATAATTTTCAAAGATGTAACAGTTTTCGATGGACGATTAAAACTTCTCAGCGTAACCCGGGTCGTTTCAGGAGAAAGGAAGAAATAAATATGCTGAAATGAAATATTGCCCAAGTTTATGATCCGAGAGGCAGCTAGCGAGTCCCGAGATATTAAACACATATTTTAACAGGGAAAAGTATTTTTAAAAATTGCGTTTTTGACGCTTTTATAGAAAGTTAAACGTTGGGAACAATACCCTTACACGCGGACGCGACAAACCAACAGATAGTGTGAAGGTTTAAGTGAATAATTTATTATAGTTTTATCCTAACAAAGCCAGGGCGGTCGCTAGTTACCTAGTTAAGACTCCTTTGTCTGTCTAAATAGTCATTTGCCACGAACTTAAGACCTCGCGAACACAATATAGTTTGATGAGTTTTTACAAAATTGTGATTATATCAAAAACGACTTAACACATTTTGATGCCCCACGAACTTAAAAGTTCCTACATACATTTTAAATTTCATCAAAATCAGACAAACGGTTTGAAAGTTATCGAGTTACAAACATTATACATACATACAAAAAATGTATTTTTTGCCCCAAGTTGATTGGTAGACGTCAAAATGTTTTAAGTAACTTTTTATGGGTCGCCCAGTCGGTCGTAATCATTATGTTCTTTTGAAAACGTGTTTAAATTATTTTAGTACAAAACCATGTGTTAAAACCCTTTTGCGTGAACAGTAAACATAAACTTTTTGGATAGTTTTGTAAGCTGATGTGCACACGGCGACCGCACTTGTACCTGCACGCGTCATGGCGCCGATATCATACAATGTTCAAAACAAATATGATTTTGATAACACGGGTATACGGAATAATCTTTCCGGCTTATATACTAAGTAAAAACTGGATTTAAAAGTCCTAACCACGGATTAGATGAAATTTTGTGGAAATTTTATAACAATTCGTAGAACCACTACGAAAGTCCGTAGCGCCTCTACGTAAATCGTAGAAGCTCTACGAATATAGTAGTTTTCATAGATCATCACTTGCTTCCTGTATAGGAAATTTCGTGATATGACAAGATATGAAGAAAGAAGGGCAATGGGTATGCTGAAAACAGTACCTAGCCCTACCTTTATGGCAGTGGCATAAAAACGCTCTCAAACATTCAGCCTGGTCTCGTGATCATTGGCTTAATAAGCAATTTGCACCAACTAACCTGATTAATAATAATAAATAAATAAATAAATATATTGGGACAAATCACACAGATTGAGCTAGTCCCAAAGTAAGTTCGAGACTTGTGTTATGGGATACTAACTCAACGATACTATATTTTATAATAAATACATATATAAATAAACATCCAAGACCCGGGCCAATCAGAAAAAGATCGTTTTCCATCATGACCCGACCGGGGATCGAGCCCGGGACCTCTCGGTTCAGTGGCAAGAACCTTACCACTGCGCCACCGAGGTCGTCATTGTCATTATGCCTATACTTTCTTAGAGCTACAAACTTTATAATTAAGGCTCTTTGCAGCCACTAGCTCAACCATCACACATTTTATTCTTGTATTACCTAGCAAAAATAAAGAATTTTAACAGATTATGCCAGACTAGATTAAGTATTTAATCGTGCACGAACAAAACGCTGGCGAAACCGCGGTCAAAAATTGCTAGTAATTTAATAAAATAAATATATTAATCGTGTCTGTTACCTCGTACGACACGGGAGGATACAGTGAATCTATTTTAGGGCGGAATCACAAGCCATACATTGCTAGACAATCCAAAACGAAGACACCGTACCACACGCCACAGTGGTTTCTTTTGTAAATCATCGTGTGTTGTAAAGTCCTGTTTTGTTCAAGCAAAACAAGCAGGTGCGGTGCGATGCGATGCGGTTCGGTAGAATTCCGGTTTTGGCCGACAGCGCTCGAGGTGTTATTCAACTATTTTGACCATAGATTTTGGCAAATGCTAGATGCATTTCTAAACGGCCACTGCTGAGAAGAATATAAATAAATGAACAATAAATAGGTATATTAGGTCAAATCACACAGATTGAACTAGCCCCAAAGTAAGTTCGAGACTTGTGTTATGGGATACTAACTCAACGATACTATATTTTATAACAAATACATATATAGATAAACATCCAAGACCCGGGCCAATCAGAAAAATGCCATTTTGCATCATGACCCGACCGGGGATCGAAGCCGGGACCTCTCGGCAAGCACTTTTTACCACTGCGCCACCGCAGTCATCAAGAACGTCAAAGAAATGCCAAAAGAAACTCATTTAAACAGTGTAGCTTACAATTATTGTTTCTTACAATTATTTCTCTTATTTTTAAATAATATATACAGATCGATGGATGTCGTAGGAGATTTCTTCAGAAGACTACAGGAGACTGTTACTGACAGCTGTTACAAATAACAGCATTCCCAAGAAGGATTTCCAAGGAAGGTTCCCAGACAGGGCGTAACATTCTAGTCGTAAAATGCCACGAGTTTTAGGGCAACACAGCCGACATAAAAACCCTGAACACGATTCAGTTCATTGCATATAATTATGCTATACTCGTATAATGTTTATGTGTGTATTTGTTATTAGTTGTGGAAAAAAAAGAAATTAAAGTAATACAAGGAATACAAATAGGCTAAAATAGGTACATTTCCTCTCTGAGCTATATAGCGAACATCGATGCTGAGAAAATAATGACATTTAGGTGTGGTACACCCAATGTGCAGTGTATTTATACAGTGAAACTAGATCTGTGTGCAACAAAAACTGTGCTGACGCGGGAAGCGGTCAATTCTCGCCATATTCGTTGTTTTAGCTCCAAATATCCGGGTGGAATATTTGGAAATCCTATCAAAGGCTTTTGCGAAATGCAGTGAGGATTCAAGGTGAATTTAATAATATTTAGTGCAATTGTTTTTGTCTAAAACTGTGGTGTTAGTACACGTTTTGGCGATATTAAATCGCGTGCCCATCGATTAAATTTTATATTGAATGTAAAATGAATTATCAATAGTGCAGTTGTTATGAATTGGAAATATGAATTGGAGTATCTAGAAAACTGTACCGAAATTCCAATTTTTTTTGGTTTTCCCTTGATTTAGACACTAAACACTAATTGTATTCTAAATTTGAAGCTTCTATGTCTGCTAGAAGTGCTTTAGACTTTTGATGATCGGTCAGTCAGTGAGTGAGTGAGTGAGTGGGTGAGTGGGTGAGTGGGTGAGTGGGTGAGTGGGTGAGTGGGTGAGTGGGTGAGTGGGTGAGTGGATGAGTGGGTGAGTGGATGAGTGGGTGAGTGTGTGAGTGTGTGAGTGTGTGAGTGTGTGAGTGTGTGAGTGTGTGAGTGTGTGAGTGGGTGAGTGGGTGAGTGGGTGAGTGGGTGAGTGGGTGAGTGGGTGAGTGGGTGAGTGGGTGAGTGGGTGAGTGGGTGAGTGGGTGAGTGAGTGAGTGGGTGAGTGGGTGAGTGGGTGAGTGGGTGAGTGAGTGACAAAATCTTTAACAAGTTATAATTTTTAAACTACTGGTTCAAATTGAAAGAAATTTGAAATTTTCAGTGTTTATAAAATACCTGCTTAGTTACTAAAAATACAGGCTTGTTTGCTTGTTGCTTGGCAGTGTTTGCTTGACTTGCAGATGGTTCTGACACGAGTGAAGACCCGAGACGCAGTGACGATTTAATGGCTATCCATCCTAATCTGCGCCACGGATTCGCTGTTTGACTTGCGTAAGACTTAACTTGTAGATTACCATGTCTGGAACTTCATTCGGAAGAGGGTTACAGTTTAACGATTACTGCACTAGCGACGGATGGTGTCACTTTGAAAGGTTTCAGCTTTAGTTTGAGCGGGAATGAGATTATCTGTAACACATAGCTAGAACAAATCAAATTGTCTTTTTGACTGTGCAAAAAATAAAATCATTATGTATTTAAATACCTAAATACGATAATTAAATTTTAATTTGTTCATTTATTTTATTAAAGTTTAAATTTGTGATTTACTATGTTTTTTGTTCTTATTAAAGTTACAATTGTAACGATACCTTTATTTACTCTAAATTAGCGATTAAGTAAGTACTTTGGACGTCACTTTTGTACAAGTTGACAGCGATGTCAAATAAAAGCCGGTTACCAGAGATGCGATTTTGAATATTGGACTCAAATAGTTTTTGTGTTTGTCATAATTAGATAAAAGTATCTGTTAAGAGTTTGATAAGTCGAAACAGATACTTTTATGTATTATATAACTAAAGAGTTATATAATAGACTAAATGGCGTACTTTGGGGTTTTCTGTGCACGTTAAGTTAGCGCCAAAGTTGACGGCTGCAACCCATTCACAAATCTTTCATATTGTCTAAAGTTATTAATTGGTAAATCCCACAGAAAATACGGTATTATAATGTTTAGCCGTAACCAACCGTCCGCTTTATTTATCGCTATAAAACAGACCGTACCCTTAGGCACTTACTTTAAACTTATAGTTTGAAGTTAACGCAAGTACAAACTTGGGTCTTTTGTACAGTTTCATTATGTACGCCGTTCTAAAGCGGACCATTTCATGGAAAATAATGTTCACTGAATTTCATATTGTTCTGAACTGAGTGATATTATTCATATTAAAATTCATTTGTCATTGTGAATCATAGGTTAACAAAAGATGGTACAGCACATTGGAGAATCCACTATGTCCTGCCGCGTGGGGCTTACAATTTAATACAGTAACTAAATAACAATTTAACAAATTTTAAATTTAAATTATGTACAATAAGTGGCTTGTGGTTCCGACCTAGAATACGACCACTCCATATCCTACCATGATTTTGTACGAGATGATAAGGGACAGCCTTAACGGGGGTCTTTATCTACATGCATACCAAATTTTATCAAAATCGGTCAGGCGGTATAGCCGTGAACAGACAGATAGAATTTCGCATATATAATAGTGTGGAAATCGATAGAGTAACGAATCGATTCTCTTTTTTCTATGGAATCGATAGTTAAAGCTTAATGTCATGTTCATAGTAAATAAAAAAAAGCTATCCATAATAAAAAATAGTTTCTCCTTACATATTATAAAAAGTGTCGCATCTATCTGTCTGTATGCAATAAACTCAAAAATTACCTGACGAATTTTTGTTCGGTTTTCACCAATGGATAGTGTGATTCCTGAGGAAGGTTTAAATTTATAATTTATTATGGTTTTACGCGAGCGAAGCCGGGACGGGCTGCTAGTAGTATAATATTCGACAGTTCTGCAACAGAATGGAAATTCAGTTAACTATACGCTCAGTACGAGCTTCGAAATACAAGATCATTTGGTTGGAAATCCATACAATAATGATTCCAAACAATAAATTAATTATAGCAAAAGTTTTCTCTCAATATTATGAGGTTTTCTCTTTTTCTTCCTCAACCGTAGAGTGGTTTCCGCGAATTTTTATTATTATTTAAATCTTGATTGCCCAAATAGTGGATTTAACACTATTCCTAATATACTTTCTTAAGAACTAAATAAAAAACATGTAAAAATTAAGAAAAAAAATATCAGTGTAATTCAGTAGTATTAAAATTTAAACGACAAAACTGTTCGATTGAACTGATCGACAAATCCGATATTAATATACATTCGCATCGATATATTTCATAATATATTCACTACTGTCAGTGCTGTATCGCGTTGACTGCTGCCAATTCATGATGCATACATTTTTCTAGTAACAAAAACACGCAGCGTATGTTTTCAGCACTTAAAGAGGCATGGTCGCAACAATAGATAAAATTAATTAATTATATGTAACAGGTGCAGCGTGAGCATAATTGTTAATGAACTCCAATCAAATTACCTTGCATGAATCTCTATGACGCGTAATAACGGCTACTTTGCAATGAATTTGGGTAGGTCTATGTGCTGTTGACTGTACATGTGAAAGTAGGATTGTTGATTGGAAAGTAGAACTGGCATTAAAAAATTGTGCAAAAGTCGAACAAAACAATCTTCCAATACAAGTCAATTTACGTTTGCTTATGAAAAGGATATCGTTTTGCTATGTTTGCCGAAGTTCTCTTAAATATTTTCGTCAGCAATTTCAAGTTTCCAAGTTGCTACTTTCCGCTCGATTGGCGACAGTGTCGCAAGGGTTTGTTAAGGCCAAGTTTTTGTTGTGGTCATCTGTAATAATTTAATTATAGACATATAACAGCAGCCCGTCCCAGCTTCGCTCGGGTAAAACCATAATAAAACTTTCACAGAAATCATCCTATAGATAATCAGAATTAATTCAAAATAATTGAAGTTCAGGATTCGAACCATCAACAGTAACAACGTGAATTCAATGGTGTTTACCGCTGAGCTGTCTACTCATATCTTTAGTTGACGAAATTGTGAATAGGATTATTCGTTATTTATTTTCACCCTCATTTAACTACCCTAAAGGTCAAATTTTTAAAAATCCTGAAACACGGGTTTCCTTATTTTTGTTGCATAGCGTTTGTGCCAAGTTTCAAGTAGATCGTTATTTTTCATACAAACTCTACCCCCAATTGTTACCCCTTTAGGGGTCGAATTTTGAAAAGTCCTTTCTTATCTGAGCATTACGTAATAACCTAAAGCTACTGTCAAAATTTCGCGTTTATATTGATTAGTAAAACACGCTTGTTCTTTTATATCATATATATTTAAATTATACTGGGCAATTGATTTTGACACAGCACGCTACGTCGATCGATCCTATGAAGATAGGATCTACGTCACGCATGGATTTAGTGAGTACTTCGTTGTACGTAGTACCTACTAGTTCCATGACGTCGCGGTAATAACTCTTAATTAATTTATTTGCGAACATGTACAGCATAAGGATTACGTATATTTTGCATGCAGTATGTTTCGTAAATTCATATCCAATCTACTTGCATCTTGATAAATTCGATGTGATAGGTAATTTCTCTTTTCTTTTCTCTCGATTTGTCTGTTATTTTGGGTTACTAGCTTGTTGATTTGTCTGCTTTTGAATGAACTATAAAACACAAATGACCATGCAGTGATAACAGAAAATTTTTCATTATGTTTTGCAATGGTTTGCAAAATTACATGTTATGTTCCTATTATATACGTTATGTTTAGATGTTATATTTTACTAGCGGCCCGTACCGCCTTCGCTCGGGTAAAAACATAATAAATTATACACCTCAACCTTACTCAGGAATCACACTATCTATTGGTGAAAATCGCGTGAAAATCCGTGCGTGCAGTACAGACAGACTGACAGACGCGGCAAAGGACTTTGTTTTATAATATGCAAGAATATTTTATAATTACTTGTAAATGCCATCGCCTTAACCAGCCCGCGACATGGCCGGTTGTTTAGAGAGGTTTATCTCGGACAAGAAATAAGGAATATAGTCCACTGTATATTGTGTCTGTTAGGGATAACTTAAATCCACACTGGAGAACTATTTGTAATGATGTAGGATCTTTCCTTGTAGGATCTGGTTGATTATTTAGTTCTAAAGTGCTTGCGACTACTCGCCATTAGATGGCGGTGGGAGTAAAAGTCACACTAGATACCTTTACGCGACTTGAATTAATTTCGATATCAGTGTAAGAGGAGCTCAATAAGTGTTTAGCGCGTACGGCCTGTGATAGCTTACAATAGTCGGTCTTTGGATGGGTGACGAAAAATTTGGTCCCATTTGTATTTGCGGTCGCCGCCAACCCGCTTTTTTTCCCATAAATTTTTTCCGCGTGATTTTTTTTTCCAATAATTGTCAATAAAGTTAATCATTCTTTTTAATTCCATATGATCAACCAATTATTTAACTGTCTAAATATAAATACAGCCTTAACTCTATACCACCCAAATGGTACCCAAACGCTTGCGGTACGTCACATATAATTTTCAGTTCTCGGTATTTTTAGAAAATGAAAATAACCTTTTCTAACAGAAACAGTTGACATTTTACAACGTGTACAATCTCCGACCTTTGCACAAAGGATTTTACGCCACAGCTTATTATAAGAGCAAAATTATATAGTAGGAGGCAAAAACTAAAATAAAAGCAACAGGTAGAAATGGTATTACTGCTTTATCTCTGTTATTCTGTGGCTTTTATGTTTGTTGAGATTTTAACATTTTATTTTGTGTCTGAAAACATAAGTTTTTGTTTTAGTCATCGTGGGATTACAGCTGTTATTGTTGGATTTAAGGCTAGTGCGGACGGTGACAAGATTTTCGAAATAATCACTTATGTATGTATACATTCTAATTGTAATTTCATAAAAATATAAAGACAGCCAGATGGCCTGAAACGAGCAATTGTTCATTTAGCTTTATATATATATATAATGTTAATAATGATGTGAATTCGACCTCTTAATTTTTAATATATGTATAAGACACATTTGTTAATTGACGTTCTTGGAGAAAAGGTTGTGGTGAAGTTTGTTGCCCCGCTTCTTCTTCGCCTGCGCTTTGGAAGTCGGCAGTAGACTTGGCTAAAGTAATTTTTTTTGACGTCAATAAGTGATGTATATCATCCTAGATTGAATAAAGAATTTTTAATTTGAATTTTGAACAATTTAGTTAATATATCTCGCATATTCATTATCACTTTGTCAGATGCATAATTAGCAGTTCGTCTTTCATAAGACTTTTAAAATTATATAATGAATCGCGGTGTGATTTAAAAAAGTTAAATCATCTTGAATCCAGGTTTGATTTCGCCAATTGCTCGCGGCTCATTAGCCCTTTTGTGTCTTGATTTCTGACGCAAATAATAGTGAGTTACAGGTAGGTGTATTCCTCGTGTAACATTTTTTACGGACATCATTTCAAAATTTTATTCAGTGTTTGATTAAATTACAGGGTTTTGAAATTTTCTTCCTTATCCTACTAATATTGTAAATGCGAAAGTTTGTGAGGATGTGTGTGTTTGTTACTCTTTCACGCAAAATCTACAGATGAATTGTGGTGCACGGGTAGAACACATTGGGTGCATTTTATGCTGAAATTCCCACGGGAGCGAAGCCCCGGAGCGCTGCTGCAGGAGCAGTATTAAACATTATACAAGTATATTTATTAGACAAATGAAAACACCCCCGACTTTCAATATTCATTTCGCTACAACTTGATGAGCTACGGTGCTACGTACACAGACAGACATACTTTGCGGTCAAACTTATAACATCCTTATTTTTGCGCCGGGAGTTAAAAACGGCCATACTCGTGCATTACGAAATGTACGAGGCGGCTCGTGTACAATATATAGTGCAGTGCACACTATTCATTTGGTGCGATGCACACTATTCATTCCACATCTAACCTAACTTTAATTTACATCGCAAGTCTTAATGCGATTACTTGAAAAAGCTCCTAAATTACGCCATTATCTGAAGAAAACTCAAATATCGAGAGTTGTTCGCGAGAAACCTGATACTTAAGATAAAATTACGTTTTAAGTCAATTTCAGAACTTTATTTTCGTGTAAGTACTTTGTAGGCTACCAATTGAAACAATTTGAAAAGCAGCTACTTACCTACCATATTTAGTAGCGGTCCGTATTTTCCTTTTAAGGTAAGGAGCCCTAAAAACGGAGGCCTTTGTCTTACAGGTATTCGTAATGGCTCGATATGGTAAATAAATATGGCAAATACCTAAGTATATGTATAGATGGATAATGTGAACGGGCCGTAATCCACCAATGTGGTTTAGTGGGTTATCCTCCTTTTCCATCTGTAGTGAAGGCCAGTGCCCCAGCAGTGGGGACGATAAAATGGCTGATGATAATAATGACCTAAGTATAATTAAAATATAGGACAAAAAATCAATTATCATGCTCGTAATAATATTTGATTTTGATAATTAAAACCTGAAAAATCGAATGCTATCCCATTTGTGGTAAACCACACTCGAGCTATGGAAATGTATGTCTGTCTGTGGCGTTTTGTTTTCGCGCCAATTATCATGTAAATTGAAAATCTACCGGCGGAATATCACGGCACACATTTAAATAATTTTCGAATAATTCCCATTGTAAAATATACGTGGATTTTGAATGTTTGAAGAAATTCGTAAATTAATGTTTAGAAAATAATATATTTCGTAAATATAACGTATTTTATTGGCATAAAATACGTTTGCTCAGGATTTAAGTACAAATGGCGAAACGAAATCGATTTTGATTATATGAAAAATGGATCTTATTTATCAAATCTCATTGTCTCATCTAAACACATTTATTTGTTTCTTGTGTGATATATTTAATTTAAATAAAAAACGAACTTGATTATTAACACATTAATCTATGTAACGATTCAGGTTTACACTGCCTTTTTTGTATGGAATTGTGTGTGTGTGACCGCGTAGACGCATGTTACGCAATCGATGTAAATCATTGTAGAAGTAATAAAAATTATTTTGTACTCGTATTGGCAGAATTCGATAAATAATCATTTAAATTTTAAAGACGGGTTGAATTGTTAACATTAAAATTAGAACTAATTGGTTACTGATGTAAAAAGAATAAACCGAAATTAACTGAAGCATGTTATTTGTTTCATAAACATACGAGGATGCTTACAGCCGTAGGATGGAAAATAATACAATATTTTTAGCTTAAATAAATTTATAAGTGCACTAGAACCGATTTTCATCAAAATATTTTTTTTTAATATAAATAAAATCATTTGTAACAATATTTTTATAATTTGTAACAATATATTCTCCTCAAAGGTAGGTATTTCAGATTCTGACCTTCAGATCTGCCTTCCTTCCCAAGATCCTCAATCTGATGAGCTGCTGTCTTCAGTGGTGGCTGCTATCTCTGGCTATTAAATGATGTACCGGCACTTGGATAAAGTTCAGACACTGCAGTGTTATATAGTCCATGTAGGATCCACAATTTCACACACCACTTCATAAATGGCACATGGAGATGCCGTGCGGGTCACATATGACGAAAAAATGCGAAATTATAATAAAATTAAAGGAAGCAATTGGAGCTCGATGCGGAGCGAAACATTCAAGCGAAGAGAAGAAAAAAAAATGGCGGGCGTTCTCTCACGCAGTGACCTTTTGCCGCGAAAAGCGACATCTGTCAAATTCCAGCAGAATCCTAATGCATGCTGGATAAAATCAGTAGCGCTAGCGGTCCATAAAATAAAAAAAATAACATAAATAAGGAATAGATGGCGACTGCGTTACCACGATCAATGAAAAAGGTATACGTATTCAATATCTACAGAATTATAAACATTTTTTTGAAAAAAGTTACCAAAAAATCATTCCTCAATGTTTGGCAAGTTAGATAGAGAGAGACGGTAGAAGGTACTCGTTACATAACCTCAAAACTACGTTAACTCAGGTAGAAGTGCTTACAACATTGCAGTCGCTCGTACAGCGCCATCTGTCGGCAGCAATTATGCCACAAAACATCGAATTGTACAGAAATCACGGCATTTTTTAGGGCTCCATAACTCAAAATGTAGCAGTCGAAAGCATGTAGTTCTCACTCTCTCGTGTTGCACCCAACTTCTCCTTCGTCCACCTCTGCTCCCACTTTATTTCGGAGCGGATCTCCTCGAACCTTTGTTTCACTCTTCTTCTACTCTACTACATCTTTACTTCTATCTACTTTGGGTTGTAGAACAGGAGCCGTAACATTTAGGTATCCGTATGTGGTGTCTGTCCGTCAAAATCCAAAGCCTTAGGTACCTATATGTAACTTATATAAAATTTTACTGTTATTTATCAACTGTGAAAATAATAGTACAAAAGATCGCTTTTTTTCATATTTTGCGATTTGAAAACAGATCAAACATATGACATAAACCCATCAACATTATCAGCCATTTAAACGTCCCCACTGCTGGGGCACAGGCCTTCCTTACGGATGGATAAGGAGTATGTGCCATGACCCACCACGCGGGCCCATTGCGGATTGGCGGGTTTTAACGACTGCAAATATAACTGGGACCAACAGCTTAACGTGCCTTTCGAAGCACAAGATAAAGTTATAGCTATTGTAAAAGAACACTTGATAAGGAATAAACCTAAAAATGTTTTTTTCAAACTAGTTTAAACAGTTACATTTCGTAATTAAACTTACGAAATATAGTAAGTAGTGAGATGAAAAAAATCGGGAATCGAGCGGGAATTGAAAGCATGCTTCTGTCTACCTGGTATCGACTTTTATTTTATTCCATTTACTTAAAGGGATTTGAACCCATATCCCTAGCTAACGTTCTACCATTTGTTACATTTAGAATCTGAACCATGCAATGGGATATTCACATCTGTATCCTCACTATTCTACATTCACGCTACGTCCCACGCATCTGCTTAAAGTTTTATGCGGCCCAAAACGAATCCTTCGACTCCAAATTGAAACCCTTTCTCGAGCCCTGCTTCATAAATGCTTATGTTATCGTTATGTTTTGTGTTATGTATTAATCTAGGAGCTCGCCACGTGTACATTTTCGAAGTGGTAACTTCTTTAGGCGTGTTTTAACCCACAATATGAAAAGAGGTCTGTGCAAAATCGCGAAGTGCGGCTAGACCAATGTGGAGCCAGACTCAGTTGGTTACAACTAAGTGTAACTTACTTATCTTGGGTTAGGCAAGCCCTAGGTGCAGCCTGTCTCAGATGTTTACGCCAGTGCCTGGTTATCTTTGGCTGGATCTAGATGCGTACGTTATCATTCCGATCAGACCTATGTGGATCCTGGTGGGTGTTGTCTATCTTGGTCTTCCTATCTCTCTATCGCTCTCGTTCCTTTCTCAGCTGTTGAACGTCGGAGACCAGGTTCCCCTTTCCTACTTTTTCGTCTCCACTTCTCATGGTCGTCGGCATCGCTAGCAGTCAGACTATTGTCACGCATATCATCCTGGACGACATCAAGCCGAAATTTCCTGGGTTTCTTCTGCCAGGGCCGGGCAGGAGCGGCACAGCCGGACATTTGTTCCCTACGTAATTTTCCTCTGCAGCTAAAATTAACACTGAGCAGAAAAATTTACCTCAGTATCTTGTTGATCTCTCCTATCACTAAATTTATTTGGTTGTTGAAATTAGATTATCACTTTCTTATTCTGTGACAGTCTAATACACTACAGAAGTCTGTTCTGTCTGTTCTTAGAAGTTCATTGTTGGGTTCTGGTTCAATCTTTGTTCACATTGTTCCAGTGTTATGCATGATGGCCATTCCTATTTAGTAATATCAGAACTTCAGTAGTTTAAATTCTGTGTGTAGTTGGTACAAGGGTGCTGCGGGTAGTTGGTGCATGGGTGGAACACCACATAAGTACGGTATTTAGGCGTGTGGTTCCTCAGGATGGTACTACTCCATATTCTTCAGTGAATGTCGTAAGTGGCGCTTAAGAGCCTGATAGGCTCCCAAAGAAAAAGAAGCTGACTCATGCAATGTTCTTATTTTGCTACACCAGTATGGAAAAATTAGTGTCTATTCAACAACAATACAATAAAAAAAAACAGTCAATACAACTTTAAGCCAAAATGTATTTTAAATAGCTCTTATAGAAGTCTTATTGAGAACACATATATTACCGTTAGTAGAATAGATGTATTCTACTAACGGGAAGCAAGAATTAGAACTAGAATTTCAATTGATTCAACTAAAAATTTAAATAAAAATTGACGTGAGTACTTTCCAACGCATTGGATCGTGATTGGACGATTTTGGTTCGGCTTGCTGAACGATGGTTACCTTGCCTTGTGTGAACAGAATATTACAATGCACCATCCGATGCAAGGCAGAGCCAGAATCAAAATCTCGTATTCATCGAAACGTATACGTATCGAAATCATTGTTCCTTGCAGAATACGAAAGTCGTCCGGTTGTGTAGACCTTCAAAATGATAGACTTGTTAAGGACGAAAATAAAGCCGAATTATACCTAAATAATACCTACCGTTATCCTATTGGTGTATATGTTTCGGAACGTTTCGACCATAGATAAAATAATATATATTTTTTTATCTATGGTTTAGACTTAGGTATTTACTCGACCTTTGGTCGGGAAAAATTCATATTGTTGCTCTCTCGAAAGCAAAAAGTGAATTTTGAAAATGAAATTGAATTTGGCTTCGAATAATTTGGCATAATAGGGAGTATTACTGCACATTTATCCCGCTAGAGTACAGCACTATATGTTAGGTACACAAATGCTTTGCCGCCTTTTGCTTTGTCGATTAAAACGTTAATTTTAGAGTACTTCATTAATTCTTTCATTGTGTAAGCATTCGTTTGTGAAAATATACAACAAAGCATATTCGGGTGCCGAAATATTGGGAAACGTAGTTTTCCATGAGATAAAAGAACTTCGAAAACTATGGAATACGCCTCACGCTGTAATATTTTCGAGCCAGTAAACGGTCGAAAAGAAGCTCGGAACATTTTACACGTGAAGACTTATTAAAATATGGACTTCATACAGGTAAGATCTTCAGTCAAAATCAAGTTTATATCTGTTTATGACCACAGTTGACCAAATAATGTAGAACATAACCTAAAATAGTGTTATTATTTTCAGGATAATCCACTAAATCCTTCCTTTTTCCTTTAAATTCTCACCACGATTGCGTATAAGGTATTTTTGATCGTAAATTGAAAATTGGCGCTTTATGCCTCCATTGGCAATGTTTGTGTACCTTAGTTGTACCAGTAGCGCCATCTGCTCTAAGCTTTGCTTAATATGATTAAGAAAAATATCAATAAAAAAAGGAAGTTCTACTGTATTGTTAGTGTATTATTAACAGCCAGTATTCAAAGTTATAAGTATTTGACATGGTTGAAAGTCATCAATTACAACTCAGATATGGCCATATAATATCGCATATGGGGCTACTAGCCAAACAGTTTGTCTACCATTGGCGGTTTCGAAATACATTGCTGGATTTACCTCGAGGTAAAAAAAGCTCATACATAATCTACGAAATTAAGTTAATTTGCTTTGGCTTCAGTTCGGTGATAGTGTAAAGCCAGCATTATTATGCTGGCTTTACACTATCACAATCTACTATAGGTAAAAAATCATGTCTGAAATTGCCTAGGTTAAATAGCTTAGCTAGTCTAGTATTTTTAGAAGTCTCTATATTGCCTCCATAAAATATTCACATATTCCACGCATCAAACTACATTATTAGGGAACTTTTCCTTCCTACGCCGATCCGCGGAACTATTTAATACGATCCGTTTTCGTCTACACCCTTCATTTCTACAAAACCAGCCCTTATGTCGTAGGTGATAGATGCGATATTAGTTTTAAAGAGATGGCTATTATGGATGAAATGTGTTCCGTCCCGCGTACAAAACATATTTTATGCTCTGGCGCAGTCGTTCCTGATTGTGGCCTATTTTATATGAGCACGCCCAAAATTATATCCCATTTCCTAGATGAAAAATTTGAAACGTCTGAATTAAAGGTTCATCAATCATTTTCGGAATTCAATTTGTAATCTATACATATAATAAAACTGTATGCGGCTTATGTCTGTACATAGAAGGTATTAAAGAAAAAAAAATTATGTGTATTTAATCTTTATGGGACTTATGGAAGCCAAAACATTATTTTTAGAATTTTTGTCTGTCTGTCTGTTTATACGTTTGTTCGCGCATCACGCTTGAATGGATGGAATTGGATGTGGTTTTCACAGTTATACAGCGAAGTCTAATTTAAAATATATTTAATTATAGGTTTCATCGCGATACGTTGCTTAGAACCCGAGATGTTGACAATAATAAGTTATGAGCGGACGCACGAAACAAACGCGGGCGAAGTCGCGGGCAAAACCTAGTACGTACATATATACTATGAATGCACTTGCAAGGTATAATAAAATAAATAAATATTAGGACGAATCACACAGATTGAGTTAGCCCCAAAGCCCAAAGTAAGTTCGAGACTTGTTTTATGGGATACTAAACTCAACGATACTATATTTTATAACAAATACATATATAGATAAACATCCAAGACCCGGGACAATCAGAAAAAGATCATTTTCCATCATGACCCAACCGGGGTTCGAACCCGGGACCTCTCTGTTCAGTGGCAAGAGATTTGCCACTGCGCCACCGAGGTCGTCATGTATGTAATGATAATGTATTCTATCTACTTAGGTGTGTTAAATTACGAGCAGGAAGACCTGCACTGCACTATCGCAGTAGTTCTTTACGACAATTTACCGAGATTTACTTCTTACGTGCTTCAATACGTGCCGGTAAAATCCGGTAAATTCTGGAATTTACCAGATTTTACCGGCACGTATTGAAGTTCAGACTCAGGACACACCTGCAGAAGTACGTGACAAAAGTTGCTATATTAACGTGGCTAATGTCGTCAGTAACCGTGATATAGTGTTGAGAATCGATTGAATTTATTGATGTACCTATATGACTTTGCTCCAATGAACTTCTCTTGGCCGCGTCTGTCTGTCTGTTCGCGATAAATCAACACAGCACGAATTTATTTCTATATTTCTTCTTTTTGTGGACGTTTTTTAATTTATATTTATTTATGTACACAACGTATAACAGTGTAAATATAAAACTTACAAATATAAAACTATGTGTAATATACTATAGAAAGAAAAAAAAAAGTATTTGGCGCGTACAAGAAAAAGGGATAAATATGATACGATAAACTTAAATGTTATATTATATATAACATTTAAGTTTATCCTATCATAGCATACTTAGAAGCATAATATGTATAAGTAGTTGTTTATTGCTTTGATAAATGGCTCGAAAAATTGCATGTGAAGGCCTAAAAAATGCGTATGTCTCAGCTGAGAATGCACGCCGTCTCGTGCTACACGCATTTTTTCTTCAGAGAGAAGAGAGGGAGACTGTACGCAATAATGATTCAACTATTACACAACTTACATACCTTATACATGAAGCCAGAATTTTAGTGTTGTTACATTTCCACCGGTCATTAACTCGGCTCGAGCTGGCTTGTGCCAGACTTTCTGAATTCCTGATAGTTTTTGGCAGGAGTTTCAAATAGGGATGTGCGTGTAAAATCGCTTCCACACGACCCAATTTTACGCCCAGTTTGATTAGATTGACAATCAAATTGGGTCGCGTGGACGGAATATGAAATTCAAGGTCATTGGGTGGTCGGTATTGCCCGATTTGGAATTGTTCAATCAAATACTGAAATTGGCCATTTAGTTAGTAGATTGAACCTAATTCAATCGTCAATCAAATTGGGCAATCAGATTGTATCGTGTGGAAGGGATTTCACACATTGTATCGATATATACTAACTTAGATATGAATTTAATTCTTCGTTGCCCTGACATTCGTCTAATGTCTGACTGAGAGAATCTCAAAGTTAACGCCATATGACATTATTTAGTACTTAAGTAATTTTAATTTTGTACTTAAATTCGTAGTAATTTAGAGAGGAAATGCGGTCTGTATGATATTTTATGAAATTAGCTGTAATATAAACAAATTTCACTTACTTTTACTAGAAATAGCCTAAAAAGATATTCATAGATATTAATATCTTTTTAGGCTATTTCGGCCCACAGCTGGGCGTAGGTCTTCATCTCCTTTCAAGTCATTCTAATACAACGACCTTTATTTATCGATATTCGAGATGATTACATACAGCACTAGTTCTATCCGAAAGAATCGCGGCTTACCGTCACGCCGTATTTTACTATGGTGCAATGCCGTACTCCGGACCGGCATCCGGCCGCCGGCGCGCTGCCGTAATAGCCGTACGTGCGCGATTCCAATCGTCCATTAATGTTGACGACATTTCCATACTGGTCGTAAGAGAAAAATAGACGAGACGTGCCAGTTACATATTTATTGATTGTAAACCAAGAGGAAGGCTATTTGCGTGAATTTTCGAGCGATACGAATGACGTCATTACTGTCCTTCGAATTTTAAAATGTCCTTCGGTTCTATACGGCTGTCGAATATCCTCGATTTTATACCAGTTTGACTATATATAAGTCCGGTATTCAGCTGAACGTTTCCGTCTATTTTCGTGTGTCCCTGGCTAATTAATTAGGGGTCGTGATAATTTACGTGTATTAATGTTGACTCCCATCCTTTGTACTGAAAATCGTCGGGAGAATTTAGCTCGTTTTGTATTATATTATGTACAATTAAGGGTATTGTACCTCTATAGTAACTTTGAGGACAGGCTTACCACGAAATATAAACGTGTTTGTATGTTCGTTACGAACGTCCATTTGCTGTCTCATTTTCCCATATCGTGTATGTATCGTGTGAGAAGTTGAGAGAATATGGGGACGCAATGACAGACGCAATGCTACGTGTTGTATGTTTCGTGGTAGGCCTTCACAGAGGTACCCTATTAGTGGCCATAGTTTAGTGGACAATGGAAATTTTCTATATAGTTTATAGCGTTATCTAGAGGTTGGCATAGCCAAGATTTTTCCATATATTGCTCAATAAGCCCGTCATAAATGAATCTGCTAAGCGTTGCCTTCGTTTCGCAACCACAGCTCTGTCTACCCCGTAAGCGATACAGATAAAGATACAGATGGTTTTTGTTATACATGTCACACAAGCTTTTTAACTAATTTTGAAATAATGAGATGAAAAAAAATCTGGAATTCAGCGGGAATTGATCCCGCGCCCTGACTATCCGGAAGCTTTTAACCCCTGAGCCGATATCGAGGTCATGCCAGTTCGGCCGAATCTATTAGTATGTCGATTTCAATAACATACCTCACTGTCGCTCCCCGGACCGGAACCGTATCGGTACCGGTACAGGGTGGCTATAGAATAAAAATGAAAACCAACGCCATTGCTTTTTCCATTGGATTTTCCGAACTGCAATAATAAATTTGCCGCAGTCGTTTGCCATAGGTTTACGTTTGGCTAGATCAGCTAAGCTAGGACGTTATTGTCTCACCGTAATGATTATCTATTTAGTTCAATACAACAATATCATTTCTGGTTAGAAACTATTCTCACTTACTAATATTTTTAATATTCTAATATTTCCAGTACAAAATATAGTTCATCCAACTAATATTATAAATGAGAAAGTTTGTTACTCTTTCACGCAAAATCTACTGGACTGATTGTTATGAAATTTGGTACACGGGTAGAATACACCCAGTAATATAACATAGCATACTTTTTATCCCGAAATTCCCACGGGAACGAAGCTCCGGCGCATA
This sequence comes from Plodia interpunctella, assembly GCF_027563975.2. Classification (NCBI taxonomy): domain Eukaryota; kingdom Metazoa; phylum Arthropoda; class Insecta; order Lepidoptera; family Pyralidae; genus Plodia; species Plodia interpunctella. Next base: position 10,123,139 of record NC_071303.1, on the reverse strand, counting down.
GCTAGTAATTATATAATTGTATAAACTATGAGTTAGAAAATCAGAAAATCCAAAGTATTCGAAGGTTAACCTTTCAGAATTTACTGGAAGTTTTTTGATGAATATAACAACACAGTTTATTGTCACAGGAGCGTTTAGTTATTTATCTATTTATCTGAGAGTTTACCCGGTTCCTTCCTCAGCGCCTGTCCCCAGCGTCCGCTATATTCGTAATGCCGACTAAATCCTATCGCTGAATGTAGACAGATGCTGACGCGGATGAATGAGTATTGTGTAGTTTGTATGACAGGTTATCGCAATGAAAATTCAGCAATGTATGCCGCATCTACCAAGTTCGACGAACTGTTTCGCGATAAAGTGAATGGAATAATTGATTTACAATTTATCTTGCCCTGGGCATGTGGTCAAGTCTAAATACATGTTTGTCTACGCTTAGTAATATCGAACAGAAAGCAAATTTTCGGTACAGTCTCACGTTGCCAAGTTTCGGGAGTTGCGAGATTAGGGCGCGTCCACATTGTCGAACGAAGATGGTAGATGTGATAAGATAAGAATTAAGACGATAAATCTACTCGGTATTTACAGCAGGTTTTGAAAGTGTTGGCTTGAGTTCGATGTGGAAGTTTAACGACCTATGGCGCAGTCGTGTCTCGAAATTACTTTAGGGCTAGCTCAAACTGTGTGATTTGTACATATATAAAAAAATCTGTAGCGGGGAATGTAAATTATGTAAACAGTTTAAATATTGTAAGTTCCTCTGAAATTTTTCGCGAATTCAATATGACTTGATTATCAGCAGAGACAAAATTAAATATACATTTTTATTGTTTCTGATGTTCATGTTTTTACTTATTACATTTTACTCCTGCTATCAACTTTTAAAGTACACCCACAATTTCAGTTCTTTTTTAACGTCGTCTATTTAACAATGGTCAGTTACCATACTAACAAGGTACCAACCTATCTTATATGTAACTAAGTGGATTAATGTACTTGTTTACTCACGAATGGTTATAATGTATATTAAATCGTACAATATTCATATTTTCTTTTTTAACAAACACACCATAGTTACGAAATACCAAAATAAAATAAGTCTATTCGACTTTTATCTTGTACTAGCGTCTCACCCCGACTTCGTTCGGGTAAAACCATAATAAAAAGTAGCCTATGTCACTCTTATTTCTGTGTAAAATTTCATAAAAATCGGCCCAGTAGTTTTGAGTATATTTATTACAAATAAAAATACAAATATTTGCTCTTAATACTCAATATTTTTATTGCATACCATAAAGTTGACATGGTGTTATAAATTATATAAAAAAAAACACATATTTATGGACCCGGCGGGCATAGCAACATGCATCGATAAAAGGTGGTCGCACTCAAAATAAAAGTTTATAAGTAAATTGTAAATTACGGACTCAATTCAATTTAAATTCATTGATCAATCAGTTAAAAAAATACTATTTATAATATTAGTATGGATGATCGATGTAAACAGACCTCTAGTAAGCAAGTTCCCGACTAACTGACTTACGAATGTTCCACCATCTTCATCTCAGTCAAGTACAAGTTTAACTTAGTGAAAATTAGGATGTTTACTCCTTCGTATCGACACAATTAGTGACGCCAATCGATACTCCCATGTTTAAATCCATATTTCCATGCTAGTTGCTAGGGAGTGAATGAAAACTATAGAACGTGAAATAGTTCCTACTCCTCCTGCGCAAATCGTGAAGGTCAATCAAGGAACAAGGCTGATAATTATTCTCATAAAAGATAGGCTATCCTGTCACTATTCAATCTTACTCCGCCAATAAGCCAGCCGTACAAACAAACTGTTCAAATGAGTTTCTTTCGGCATTTCTTCTCAGCGGCGGTCGTTCCGAAATGCCAATAGTTTGTAGCTTGTGAGAAATAACTATAAATATAAAAATTGACGAGAAAAAGTGCCTGTGAAGGTCTAATTTCTGAATAAATTATTTGAATTTGAACATAGTCTTAGATTTTCGTAACTCTTGGAGTAATTTCGAGAATATACTTAGGCTGGTCCGGCCACGTCTTGCGTGAACTAACAAATGAGTGCCCCACCAACTGGAAAAGTAAGTTTGGACAAGTAGTGCGTTGTTTTATTTGACGACCTGGGTGACGCAGTGGTAAAGCTCTTGCCACTGAACCGAGAGGTCCGAGGGTTCGATCCCCGGTCGGGTCAGGATGGATGTTTTCTTTCCGGGTCTTGGATGTTTATCTATATATGTATTTGTTATAAAATATAGTATCGTTGAGTTAGTATCCCATAACACAAGTCTCGAACTTACTTTGGGGCTAGCTCAATCTGTGTGATTTGTCCTAATATATTTATTTATTTATTATTTCTAAGTTAAACTTAGATTAAGTTTTGGAATTAAGTTGTAAGTTTTAATTATTATTATTTTATAGTTTATGAGTTTTAGTAATTATTTAAGTTTAGTAACGGGTATATACGTTACCAGTAGGTACCGGGAAATCGTTATAGAAGGCCTGGTAGAGGGGTCTAGTCTAGGAAGCATTGGCTAGATGTCATCAATGATAATATGCACGCCAATGGTCTGACAATGAAGATTGCAAAAATAGCGCGAAAGTGACAGGAGAAGATTCTAGGCTTCGACGTCCTATGATAGGAAAACTCTTAGATAAGAAAGAAATGATACTGTCCCTGTCATAGAAAAATAAAGCATACTTTAAGTATGTTTTGTCACTATCGCAATTTACAAAATTTAACATTGACTGACAGAAAGAGACAAAAAATACTTTAGCTTAAAGTGTGTTTTATCTTTTTTTATGAATGGATACCAGCTGTAGATTTCAGAAATAACCTTTGGTCTTGGCATGTAGTCTCAACCGCGTTGATAAATGTGGGACTAAATCCCATATTCAATAATTGGCCTGAAGCACGGCCATTAATATTCGTTGTCAATTACTGCAACGTCAGACATTTACGTGACATGACATGACGCACGGTGGCACAGAATAGGCTGGAGACAAAGCACCGAAATTAAGAGAAGCGAAACGAAAACCAGAAAAATGGTATAAGACTTGCGTAAGGAATTGTGTACTCCAGATGAAGACAAATAAAATCGAAATTTTTTATATTTTATATATTATTAGAAAGAAAAGAAAAAAAAAATTTTTTTTGTAAGAAACAATAATGGTAAGCCGATCTGGCATGATAGGGACCAACACTGTTCAAATGAGTTTCTTTCGGCATTTCTTCTCAGCAGTGGTCGTTCCGAAATGCCAGTAGTTTCTAGCTTGTGAGAAATAACTATAAATTTAAAAATTGACGAGAAAAAGTGCCTGTGAAGGTCTAATTTCTGAATAAATGATTTGAATTTGAATTTGAATTTGAAATTAAAACAAAAATTGAAAAGTCGTTTCTTAAATCAAATTTCAATTTAATTAACTTTATTACAAAAAATGTAAACGTATTTAAAGTCTCGTTTAACATAATAAAGAAGTGGCCAGATGTTCAAAATTATAAATATAATAATTATAACCTAATTGATGTCATTCAAAAAAATATAAATTAAGTTTCATTTCCTTGCAAATATTATTCAAATTTCATTTATTGTCTTTGTATTTTTAGACCACTCACTAAATAGATAAGTGCCTTTGAAGCTTCTTCTTGTGATTTTATTTAATCTATATTGCACATATTTGGTACTAATATTTTTAGGGACTTAATTTTTTATGAGAAATCAAAACAAACTCATTTCGAATTTGTTACATATCAAACTTTACATTTCTTAGATACAAAATGACGAAGTACAAATAAATACATGTGCTGTTTTCTGTCAATAATTAACAATTTTTTTCCTTATACATCACCACATACAATATTCTATCTATTAAAAATATATAATTACATTTCCTAATCTCTCGACATTCGATGTTTTGAATGCTTGTTTTATTAATAAACCAATATCTATATTTTCTATAGATTTTCGGTTTGGTCAAATTAATTGATAATCTCTAAGGATTGATAGTTTACTATTAAATCTATCGAAGCGTACTTGTTTAATTGTATGTTAATATGAGGGATAACTTTTACCAGTAACTATTGTTTTTATTAATGTCATTGTATTAATGAAAAGGCTATGTCGCTCCAGGCCCTGGTAGAAGGGGCAAACCCAAGAAGAATGCTGGCTTCATGTCGTCAGGGGAGCCAGTGCTCTGACATTAATGGTTGAGAGAAAGTAGGAAAGCGGACACTGGGCTCCGAAGCTCAGCATCTAATGAAGAAACCGAAAAAACGCTCAGATGAGTGAGATTAAATATATAAATGATACTACTCAGTCTTTTATGTATAGTAAATAGCGGTCCTCCCGGTTTCGCTCGTGTAAATATATATAAATTATACTTTCCTATGGAATCTCACTACTGTCTATTGGTGAAAACCGCATGAAAATCTATGGTTCAGTTTGACATACGGACGCGGCAGTGGACTTTGTTTTATTATGTCAGGATTACAACTAAATGGACGGAAAATTTGAGCAAATAAATAATATTGAAAATTTCATACGCCATTGTAGTAACATGCAACCATTTGAAATATTACTACGTAATTTAAGATCTGATAAATCGTGAATTCTGGCCAATAAACTAACATATGCCCATTCGTTGTGTCGGCTTCTACGATTTTATTGCTAGCCAGTTCGGGTCAACAATAAATTGGAGTGACCCCGACCTTTGGGGCTAAAATTACCAGGCTATAAGATATTCCATAACGGGCACATTTGCCTAGGTTTAGATAAAACAAAAACATCTAGGTTTTATTATACGGATAATGTTTAAACACAGCGAAGGGTAACTATGATTCTGAAAAGGTTCTGAAAAGAAGAAGAATTGGTGAATTGGAAGTATTTATTATTTCCTATTTTAGCCACAGCTTCGCTCGCGTGAATTTTCCGTAGGAACAGTACTTTTTAAGGAAGAAATTTAGCTTAATTTCTAAACTATATTTATGCAAAATTTCAAGAAGATTGGTTCAGTAGTTACATCAGATAATTTTTTTGTATTCAAATTAACATTTTACTGCCCTCAATTGTCCACTCACCCTATTATTTTTGAGTTTTTAGTGTCATTAATTAAATTCCCATCCCTCTATAATTCGCAGCAACATCGCAATAATAATTTTCTAATGCAATATTTAGCTTTGACTTTAGCGTGGGCACCGCAACTGTCCTTAGATCTGGTGAAGGGTAGATGCGCTCGGAGTATTTATACATGTTACTAGATGTCGCCCGGGTCTTCGCTCCCGTTGGAATTTTGTGATAAAATATAGCCTATAGCAATCTTGAATAATGTACCTTTCTAATGGTGAAATAATTTTTGAAATCGGTTCGGTTGTTTCGGAGATTATCCCCGCCTCAAACATATAGACTCACAAACGCTTACCTCTTTCTAATAATAGTATAGATTAAAGCATTTAAACGTACACATTTTAGAATTACAATTTAGATCGAACGGTCTTGAGAATTGTTAAGTATATTCTAAGATTACAATATGTTTTATATGCCATTAAATAAATAATGTGCTGGATTATTATTGCTCGTGTAATACATTTCGAAACCCAAATATAAACGTCCTCATTCACGACGATAGAAACATATAATTTAAATACCTATATGTCGACTTATTCGAGTCGATTTTGTTTTTCGATATTGTTGATTTTAGTTGATCCAACCTCTTTGCAAAGAAGGACCTTTTTCATAGAAAACAATAAATAAATCAATTTTTCGTTTTCTTTTTAATTTGTTTAACCCTTGTAGTAACGTTAAAGTTTTATCGTATATATATAGATAGGTATATATGTATATGTATCAATAGAAGGAGATAAAAGATAGATAATATTTTAGTCATTAAAAATACGTAGTTTTTGAAGTGAGATTATTTCAAAAATATCATTTTTTTACCCCCGACGCAAAAGGAGGGGTGTTATAAGTTTAACGTGTCTGTCCGTGTATCTGTCGAATAAACGAATGAACCGATTTTCGTTTAGGTTTTTTGTGTCATAGATAATTTTATCCAGCTTGTTCTTAGCCATGTTTCATGAAAATCGGTTCAGCCGTTCAAACGTTGTAACGAAATGAATATTGAAAGTTTTTTAAATTGTCTAACAAATAAACTTTTATTTAATTACCTCCTTCAATTTCTCTAATCTACGGCGAGGTCTGGACCGCGGGGGAGGACTGAGTTATTGCGGTCACGTAGCTAACTTTGTAAGGGCTGGGGGGTGGGGGGAGGGTTTGTTTAAGCCTTCCCCCGCGAATAGAGATGAGACGATAATCGATAGGTACCTAATTGGCGCATCTCCTTGAGATTGGTACCTGCCGAGATTGGGCGTATTGACGCATTTGGCTAACTTTTGTCGGAAAATGGGGCTTGTTACAAGCTTATTTAACTTAAAATGTATTTATGTAAGTATGTACGAGTATGTTCTGGTGGAATCTCGTAACTCAATTTGGAAGCAGATATCTTCAACAGATCGAGCTGAAATCTTGTACACACGTACGTTGGATGACAATGAATTGTAATGTTAAACATGACCTGATGGTGCACTCAGGATCGGCTCCCGATGAGGGAACACAATGGTTTCCTGTACTGACATTATTTTTTTGTCACACATTGAATGCCAAATGTCAAAAACTAATCAATAGTGGGAACATGTGTCTAAAACTAATTTCCGAACAAACAATATCGTTGCCTAACTAACAGTGAAATCATAATTTAAGATCAAATTGAATATTGATCACGAGACTGTTTGAAGTGAAATGTGGTAAAACAAAGGTTCAACCTGTTGGCCGCCACTAACTGACACCAGCGACTAACTAATCGAGGGATTGTAAACGCAATACGACCTAATGTAACTATACTATAGTGTGGTGTTGAGAAAAACATCGTGAAAAACACTAGTGTGACGAAGTGACATTGACAATTCACTAGTGTGACGCATTGACAATTCACTAGTGTGACGCATTGACAATTCACTAGTGTGACGCATTGACAATTCACTAGTGCGACGCATTGACAATTCACTAGTGCGACGCATTGACAATTCACTATTGTGACGCATTGACAATTCACTAGTGTGACGCATTGACAATTCACTATTGTGACGCATTGACAATTCACTAGTGTGACGCCTTGACAATTCACTAGTGGGTATGCAATTGCTTGCCACTGGAGTAAAAGTCATGTCAGGTGTCTTTAGGCGACTTGAATAAAATCTGACACCAGTGTTCTTCTTTTCGAATCCTACTCGTCCCACATGAGTTTGTATACCAATCTGACTCATGTATTGCTTTCATCGACCACCACTTGCTTCCGGTGAAGGGAAACATCGTGAGGAAACCTGCACACACACATTTGATTATTAACTTGTGTGTGAAATGGAGAAAGCAATCCACTCCATTAATAGTGCCAAGAGAATTGTTGTGTGTGTTTCCTTCCACGTAATGTCCAGGACCTTCAACCATGAGGAAATACGACTCAAGACATGCACGAGAGCATTTCCCAAAGATCGCACGGGATCGTGAAAATCATAATTTAATTTTTACACAAATTAACTTTTAACTTCATAAGTTATGAAAGCAATATTAATGGATCTCGTTAATTGAGAACGCAAACCGATCGCTATCCGACGGCGCCGTCATTTGACGACCGCTATAAACTGGCGGTCACAGTTGACGGTGCGTTTACTACCAGCTAGTTTAATGATACTGTTATTGTATAATACGAATCACAGCTTGTGTTGTGTCGCTCAAAACAATATACAAGGAGCTTGGATAGTTTTAGTGACGTCATTATGAATTTTATACTTAAACAATTTTTTTTTTGGAAATCACATATAAGCTATTAATACCTACACTACTGGGATATTATGTAATACTGTGATAGAGCTGAGGTATTTGGCGTTTTTTTTCGCCAATAACATTCATTTTATATTCTACTTAGTGATATGTGGTCGTCCAAATCAAAAGGGACCTTATGGCGGCTAGCACTTAGGTCCATAATGACGTTGTTTTGTATTGAAACAACGGCAGTAAAGACCTAAGTGCTAGCCGCCATAAGGTTCATTTTGATTTGGACGGCCACAATACTGATAGTATCAGCCACCTGCCTTATGTTACCCCTCTTTGGGAATGCTAATTTTGCCTATCAGTTGTTCAGCATATACTAGGATATAAACAGTAGTGGTCCTAGAGGATATAAATATATTCTAGTCACTTTTTGAAACGCGGAAACCAGAATATTGGTATATAATACATTGACTGTAATGAAATGTAGGATAATATTAGAATTTACGGTATATGAAAATGTCACACCCTTTAAGTTAAGGACCCGTAAAATTTGGGTCCAATAACGATCGGTGACCGCTCTCTCGAGTCCTGAATAAGATATAGCGATTTGTCTGCCGTCGACAATCTCGCTTCCTTGGGGTTATGAAGGATTCTTACTCTGTAGTAACACAACTGACGTCCGCCGCTGCTGGTGGTGCCCGCCGCGAGGACTAATCCGCTGGACAAAATGGCTTTCACTCGAGGTAATAAAACCATTAATATGGTACATGAGCGAGTCGACATATTCTCGTGCGCCTTGAGTGAATTCACAAGAGTCACTCAAATTCAAATTCAAAATTCTTTATTCAATTTAGGATGATATACATCACTTATTGACGTCAAAAAAATTACTTAAACTAAGTCTAATGCCGGCTTCCAAAGCGCAAGTGAATAAGAAGCGGCGCAACAAACTTCACCGCAGCCTTTTCTCCAAGGACGTCAATTAACAAATATAGGTCTTATACATATATTAAAAATTAGGAGGACGAATTTACATCATTATTAAAAATGACAAAATTTGAATGAATAAATAAAAGTTGTATTTCCAATAAAATTGTTGAAAATTGTCACACAAAATATATGACAGTAATGTTTGGCCCAAGCATGGTGCAGTATCCTCATATGTAATTGATTTATGACATTATTACTTACGTTTTGTACATATATATATATTTATTTATATATATATATATATTTCTAAATTTTTTGTCCGGCATAACTTTGGCCAACCGATGCCCGGGGACAGACAATTTATCTTTATTACGTAAGGCTCTATCAGTGTAATCACCAACTTTTTAAAATAAGTTTAAATTTTTCCGGACATGCATAATGTTGACAAATATGTATTGAGAGGGTTGATTGTTAAAATATTAATATCTTTAAATAAATCTCTAAGGGAATCCCTTCTCCTCAAACCACATATACTTTTTTTAATCACTTTATTTGTCATTTGTTATGTGCTGTAATGAATAGAATAAGTCTGAACTATCGCATTAGGTGTATACCTGTAATGGTAGTTGTATGAATGAATAAATAAATAAAATACATAAATAAAAACTGTAACATAGCGGTGGAGGGATCGGACGTTAAAATATTGTAAAATATCTCGAAATAAGACAAAATGTATTTGTAAATTAAATGTCAATTCTAAAAATTATGTGTCACCTTCTTTCCGCAAACGTCAGGCAATGGAAAGGGTTTTAAACTGGGATTTTCTGTCAACTCAGAGTCCGCATTCTTTATTTCAGTTTTCGGCATTGATTATAAGAATACTATGTACGAATATAAAAATAATCGTATTTTGGAAAAATGTTAAGTAATTGTTACCCCGGAGCTCCGCTTTCGTGGGAATTCTAGGATTAAAAGTACTTAACTAAAAATAAGTGTATTTAAATCTCACAACATACACAACAAAAACCTGTGCAAATCATTCATGGTACGGGAATTGAAAACTGTCTGTGAAGGTCTAATTTCTGAATAATGATTTGTCAGATTGAATTCATGTCCCATAAAGGCATCTGATATGACTTTGACGACGATTGGAAGTTATACACTTACAATCGTCGTTAAAGTATAGAAAATCTTTCAATCTAGTATAAATAGAATGTTAGTATTCGTTGCACATCTACACACAAGTGCATAATCGTAGCACATCGTAGCCGTGAGTGTAGGAGAGCAACGACGTTGTACCAGTGTTTACTTTATAGAATTTTTGAAACTTAAAATGTGTGTTAACTTTTTTTATATTCTCGTAATTTTGAAGACTTATTAGCAGATATTATGACTATACTTTTAGCGTTTCGTACCTCAATAGGAAATGATGAAGCTCCGAAATAAATCCAAATTACTTTCTAATGCTGAGATATAGTTAATTTCGTACAAAATGTGTGCAAACCCTAAATATTGTAAGTATGTTTGAAAACCAACACAACATACAGTCATATCTCACAAAAAGATCCTTCAAATCAACTAAGCGGTAAGCGAAAAAAATTTACATAAAACAGAGGACAGAGTATGTTATAATTTGTATGTAAAAAATCACAACTGCTGAAGTATATCTATGCTATATTAATATAAAGAGCTAAGCGTTTGTGAGTTTGTATGCTTAAGGCGGGTAATCTTCGAAACTACCGAACCGATTCCAAAAATTCTTTCACTATTACAAAGGTACATTAGCCAAGAATGCTATATGCTAATTTTTATCTCAAAATTCCCTCGGGAGCGAAGCCCCGAGCAACATCTAGTTCAATATATATATATATAGTACTAAGTCAAATCACTTATTCAGAAATCGTACCTTTTATAGTATTATTATAAACTTATAAATATTTAATTAGACCACAGGCATATTTTTAATTATATGGTGTTTCCTGAAAAGCTACAAACTACTAGCGCCCTATATTCTCACGCCGTCAAACCCCGTGATACATCCTCAGGCGAGGTACATTAATCTCCATACACGCCAGCAATGATTTGTGGAGCACTCTCACATCACTAGCGTTGGTTTCGACCACATTTTCATTTCGAAGTAGCGTTTGCTTGCGGCTTCGCCCGCATTCATTTCGTGCATTCGCTCAAACTCATTATTGTCAATATCTCGGGTTCTAAGCAACGTATCGCGATGAAACCTATACCAGATTTAAGGTTTGACCATCCGCTATACAACTGTGGAAACCGCATCCAATTACATCCAGCACTTTTTGCGTGATGCGTGAACAAACATACAGACGGACAAAAAGTCGAAAAAAAAAATGTTTTTTCTTCTATTTTGTCCCGTAAAGATCTCACATAATTATTTTACTTTAATACCTTCTGTGTACAGACACAGCCTGTTTACAATTTTATTATTAGTATAGATTGTATGGTTCTGACAAAATTGGAATGTTTGCCGTTTTTCAGGCAACGTCTTGGTCGAAAATTACGTGAAACCAACGAATAAACACTTGTTATTGTATCTATTTATATTTACGTCCAAGAAAATAATATATTCGCGTGGAATATAAGATTCCCGCTGAAATTACATAGGAATGCAGATATAAAAGTGCATACAAAAACGCAGCGAAGAAAGCGAAGCGAAAAACGCACATTAGTATAACGACCGCTGCACAAAACGAAGGTTGAGCGTATTTCCAAGCCAATGGAGTGATTTCCTGAAAGCCTTCCCCCCACACTTGGCCGCATCCCGCTAGGGTTATAGACTAAGAGCTAGGTGACTAAATTGATGTACATTTTACACACATATTGATTTCTGCCCCCAAATAGCGTTGACATAAATTGTGTTTTGGATTGAAAGGTGAGAGTTGAAGAGTGAGCTCAAAGGGCTGTGAATGAAACCGGGGACACACTCAGATGAGACAAAGAGAGAGTCTGTGTAGTTTTAGGGTACTGTGGCAAAAGATCGTAGGCTATAAAATAGCATTGATAGGCTGCGGTGACCTGACGGATTAATCAAATTAAATAAATCATTAAAGTTCTCACTGAACACAAGATATTGTCGTAGGGGTATTGTATGCAGGAGTCACTACTTAGATTCCTAAATAGGTGTATTGATAATTGGCACCAGTTAATTACTGCTACATAACGTTCCTATTTTGTTCTACCACCAAAATCATGTGCTGGGGAGATACATTTATTTATTTATTTCAGTACACATAACAAATTGCAGTAAAAACAGTACAGTTTAAGTAGGTTATAAGGTTATAATCTACACGAAAATTTAAAAAATAGTGTATGTACATATATATACAGATCATATAATTGCAAACATAAATCAAGAAGTGACAAGACAGGAGGCACATCATTCAGCAAATAGATTAATTTTACAACAAATAGATTATACGAATAATATAGATAAATTTACAGAGTCAATGTTTAACTATAAATAAAGATGATATATTTATATTTATTTTTATAAAGAGCCTCTCTGAGGCATCTAGCTCCCAGACTATCCGCAAGACTTCACACAATACAGCTTGTGCAGGCATTTTCTGTTCGTGCCTGCGACCGATAACACCTTCACACTATTGTGGTCCTTGAAGACATAGGTATTCGATTCGCAATTTTATTTCGTTTCACACGTACACGACAGACAATAGTAGATTTAATATTTAATTTTTGGGTTGATATTTTATTGCGTCAATCCTTCATTATGCTTTTTGGCCGTGGAAATTATTTCAGGACTTTTTCAGGCTAAAGGATGTTACGGTATATTTCTATATTAATTTTGGTTAGCCCCAAATTCGATGTCGAGAGTCGAGATTTGCATTGTATTATGATACTAATTCAAAGATACGATATTTTATAACATTTGCTTATAAACATCCAGACCCAGATCAACCTGAAGAAAATCATTTTCTATTTTGACCTGACCGGGGATCAAACCCTAGACTTCTAGTAGAGCAGTCCGGCGTGATGACCATTAGGCTTGCAGAGGACGAAAAATATTGAGAACATCTAATGACACCGACAGATTATTTATGAGTTTACTTTAAGAAAGCTATAACAGAAACACGGACATGTAATATCGTTCCTATAATACATTTATGTATGTCTGTACGTATGTCTGTACTAGTCTTCTGGGAAATAAGCAACGCTGGTTTGGACTTGTATGTATTGTTTGTAGTTGGAATTGAAGAATATACAAATTCTTAAAAAACTTAAAAATAACGTTTCGTTGAGATAACTAGACAAACGTTACTTAGATAAATTATTTTAGACAACCTCGGTGGCGCAGTGGTTAGGTTCTTGCCACTGAACCGAGAGGTCCCGGGTTCGATCCCCGGTCGGGTCATGATGGAAAATGATCTTTTTCTGATTGGCCCGGGTCTTGGATGTTTATCTATATATGTATTTGATATAAAATATAGTATCGTTGAGTTAGTATCCCATAACACAAGTCTCGAACTTACTTTGGGGCTAGCTCAATTGTGTGATTTGTCCCAATATATTTATTTATATTTATTTATTTAACCCCGACGGCAGAAGTAGGGAACGCCCCACTAATAAGGTTAACGTGTCTATGTACCTGTCCGTGGCATCGTAGCAGCCAAACGGCTGAACTGATTATGATCAAGTTTTTTCAAGACAATTTCGTGTTCTGCCGCTTGGAAACCGTCAGCTCTCTCGTCAGATGACAGGATGCCAGACATTTCGGTCGTTTCTTAACTTTTTCTTTTGACCAACTTTATCGTGTGTGTATGTTTCTTTTGTTGCATATAAGAAAATAGTTCACAAACTATGACATATTAATTCCAGTGCCTGTATGTATTGACTGCAACAGAACCAACCTGCGTTCTAGATGAGTGAATGATGCTGCACGACGCAATGAGACGCTGTTTAGAGTGATTACGGTGGCAACATTTATTTGTTTGTTCATCAAACATATACAGATTTATCCAAATCGTCCGTATTACAGTTAAACAGTATTATATCAACTTATTACATACAAATGGCAATATAGCAGGGTTAACTTTCTTAATAAATTATATAATGAAGTACATAAAAAATAATTTTGAAAAATCATACAATAAAACCATTGACCAGAAGTATTTCTGTCGTTTTCTCTCACTACCTATATAACCGGTTGGGTTGGCTGCTAGAGATTGCTTAGCAGGTATTATTTGTTTGATTGTTAGTCTCTCTTTCACCTGAGCATTTTCCAAGCTACTTCCTCCACCACAGAGCTGCTCATCCACTTCGCACGCAAAAAATAACCAGCCAGCACTTTTTGGGTTTAGTAAAATATGTACTATATTTATACATTTGATTTGCTATGCCGCGCTGCGTCCCTTACCGTTGTCTCATTCGTCGCTTACCTAGAACACCGGGTAACCATCAGGGATTACATGGCACTACGCCAGAGTGTTCCGGATCTGCGTTCTGAATTACATGTAGCCTATCTGGGGTTAGAAGCTAAGCTAGAATCAAACGATTTACTACGAGGCTTTGGAAATATAAACGATATAAAGTCTCTATCATTTAAGCGTTTTCCTGGTTACTTCCTCAGTTGTTGTCGGAGCCTGGGCTCCGGCAACAACTGAGCGACTTTGGGGTCGCTTCTCACGGTCGTCGACATCCCTTGTTGACATCAAGCCAGCATTTCTCTGGCGGAGGTGGCATAGTAAGACGGACATTGTTCCGTACGCAATTTGCCGGTCTATCCAAAACGTGGCCGTACCAGCGTACAAGCGAGATAAATATAGTATCACGTTTTTATTTCATACGAGCTAAATGAAATGAGTTGCAAGTTTGTATGGAACTTTGTAATTTTTGAAGTGAGACAGACACATGGAATTTTATATTTAAAATTGTAGTCAGCAAAACATGCACAATTAATTGGATTTTTGAAATTGCATCGCTATGAGGGAATAGTGCTTGTAAGTTTATTCGTCATTGTTGAAGTAAGACAGTAAAGATTGAGATTTTACTTCGTTCCTTTTATTTGGAAGGTGAATTCACGCGGGCGAAGTTGCGGCCAAACGCAAATTTAAAATATAACTGTAAAATTCTATGTTTTCGAATTAAATTCTCCTGTGTATTCTATTATATTGGACCAAATAATTTTAATGTAACATAATTATAATTTATATTCTCCGATTTAACGAGTTTCCTTATTGCCCGAGACGATCCAAGGTAAATGAAGGTCAAGTAAAAACTCTGGGAATGTTTTCGATGTGCATAAAGGTGGACTTACATTGTGCCGTGAAAATTTTTAAAACTATATAATTAATACTAATAATTTTATAACTTTTGGAAGACATGAGAAAATCGTCGTTGTAACTACAGGATTTCTTGCTGGAGTTTTAAGCATACATGCCAATGTTCAACGAATTATACCAAAGACCGAGCGATTTAGATAAAAGAGTAGGTAGAAAGAAATACGGACAGGCTCCCACGATTAATGGGTCAGAAGAACCCGTTTAATTTAATGTTTCAAATTGCTAATGAAAATTAACATTTGTCATTATACAATGTCTAATCTCACGTTACTTTTAATCAAATTATAAACTTTGTTATCCCTGAGATATATTTATTTAAGTATTTATTTTATTTTCGGGGCGAAACTTTAAAGTATACATATTGTTTTATTATAAAACTATGCTAATAATAAGACGTAATAGATACATAATTACTATTGTATAAATAGACAAAGTGACTGTAAATCAATACGCACAATATAATAAATTACGCTTTTATCCCCGTTTTCATAAAAGATTTTTAGCGTCAAGATGATTTTACTCAAATTTGTTATTTGTTGGCAAAGATACTGCAACACGTGACTTGTTTCAATAATGCGAGTCGGTGAATCAATTTATATCTAGACGGATTCAAGATAAATCACATGCCATATTTCATATCTGCTTTACGAATTATATAATCTATACATAAGAGGTAATGTAACTTAATTTTGTTTGTCTAAATTATGTATTAACCAAAATACGAACCACTTAACTACATAAATTATATTAACGGGAATTTAATTTAATTTAAAAAGCATTAAAATACGAATCACTTAATCTATCGAATTGAACAGTTAACTTATTGATTGAACTTCAACAACGATAATGTTTTTTGTTTATCGGCTTGTTAATTTCTAGATCGAGTTCCTCGACGGTATACTGTTAGAAATATTTTTTTTATACAGTTACAAGTGTCCCAAAATCTTCTAGATATTATAACGTTACACATGAATATCGTGTCTCCATTTTTATTTCAGAACTTGGCGGGATACCCTACCGTGTACCTATAAAAATTTTGACAAAATTTTTTTATCAAAATTTTCATAAATTTCCTATAATATTTACTTTCTCTAATATTTTTCTTTAAATATCAGATTTTTTTAATTTCCGATCCAAATGGAAACTCAGCCTAAGCGTCTCTCAGGCAATAAAGTTTAAACGGAATCGAACCCGCGACCCGTCCGGAATCTAATTGCGATCGATCGTCCTCTTTTATTGCCCTAGTCTGCCGATATCTACTTATACCACTTATACCAAGCCACAGGTGCTGGGGATATCGGTATAATTTTCCTTCTCTCTCTCTCTCTCTCTCTCTCTCATCTTTACGTATTCATCTCTCATATTCACGGTTGCATTCGGGGTCGCCAAGCCAAATGTAGTATAGATTATCATATGACGTTGTTTTTCCTACTGCAACAACGATAATGTGCTCTTATTAACAGGTTTATATGATCGATGGAAAGAAACTATCAACATTTTATTATACTCCGAAAATGGCTGATCAATTAGGTAATAGGGCTAAGGGTGAGTTGTACCAGTAACCTTTCACGTTAACTTTAACCAGCGTAGAAAAAAGTACGTCATTTTGTCTAAACGTAAGCGGCGCGCGGGTCAAAGCCAACATCAAAGTCGACTCATAGAAGTCACCTTTAGAATTGAAATATGTGGAGTATTGGAAAATGTTTTTCTTTTTATATTTTCTATTGGAAGATTTTGTATTATATTTATTTCGCTTACAAAAGAAATAGAATTCTTATCGACCAAATTTTGTTAGTAATTCAAACGCAAACCATCACAGCATTGCAGTGGCACGACATGCATTTATATGACAGCATTTGTACAGTTTCTTTTTACGGGCACGACGTAAAAATATGCTCAACGCCCGCCCATCCACAATTTATTCCCATGGGGATTTTGAAATGAAAAGTATCTGCTTTCACAGGTTATATTATCCGTGTACTAAATTGCATCGAAAATTGCCTGGAATCATCCGTAAAATTTGTTTGTTAGTAAACTTTTTATTTACGAGGAAAACACACACGAGGATAGAAGCAAAAAGAGATGAAAACAAAAACGGACTTATCTCAGATAGGGATTTGACGAGTGTATTTATCCCAGAATATCCTTCAGTCAACCAAGTATTTGAAAGGAAACAATAGTACGATAAATAAGGATTTCGCACGGGCTTAAAATCGCGTAAACTAGTATAATATAATATAGCAATGCACCAGTGTGCAGGTGCACCGGGAGTTGCAACAACAGTGTTTGCGTTCCATCCGCAGTTTAAAATATTGGAACAATTTCACGAACGATTGCGGAGATGGAAATATTTTGATGCTCTCAGCGGGTTTAGCAAATACCATAGACGTAGGGAAATATAGACAGAACTGTGATACGAAATAACTTTTGTAGACTAGAATATGGGCGTACCTGAATGTTAGTGGATGAAAATATTAATAGGACTGTAATTAAATAGGACTGATGTAATAAAAGTTCCGGAGGTGATGAAATGCGTGTATTCATCCAGAATTGAGAAGGAGGGTGGGGGGGGGGGGGGAGAGCAAGAGAGATACTCGTACATCACATAGTATAAAACAAAGTCACTTCCCGCTGTCTGTCTATTTGTCCCTATGTATTTATCTTTAAAACTACGGTTGATTCAAGAGAAAGGTTAATGTGTATATTTAAATATGCTTTAAGTATATAAATTAAGAAAAGAGATGCGTTAGTGGTGTAATAGTTAAGACGCCCGCCTGTGGATCGAAAGGTCTCAGGTTTGAATCCTACTCGTGCCATATGAGTTTGTATACAAATCTGACTCATGTATAGTAGTTTTCATCGACCACCACTTGCTTCCGGTGAAGAAAAACATCGTGAGGAAACCTGCACACTGGTTGATTATTATTAACTTGTGTGTGAAATGGAGAAGGCAATGGCAAACCACTCCATTAATAATGCCAAGAAAGTTGTTGTGTGTATTTCAATCCACGTAATGACCACAACCCTCAGCCATGAGGAATACGACTATGAAGAAGATATAAATTAAACAAGTATTCATTTGTGAAACACTATAATCACTTAAAATTTCATTTTATAAATGTTCACTCTATATTTTCGCATGTCTATCGCGTCTATACGTCTGCTTTTCATCAAGGAATGGATTCCATTCATTTTATTATCTCTTTTTATGAGTCAGCGCAGTCCGAGATCAGAAAAATAGACATACTTACGTAGGTATGTACAGTAGACTTAATAATATGTACGTTAAAGCGCCAAAACATAATTTTTATAACCTTTAAAATCCTCAATGTCTGAACATTTTTTTATTGTATTGACGTCTATGTTACCTCACGCATCTATATAGGTATATATGTTACTGTAAAAACACAAACTACCGTAAATCCTAAGATATTCCAGTAAAACCTAAGATTTACCAACTCTTAATGGTAAAAGTCCGAACAATTTTGTGATTTACGAACTTTTACCACCATTCACTTGGTAAATCTTGAGATTTACATCAAAGGCACGGTAACTGTTGAGAAAATAATTTTACTTTTGTTATTTCTTACTATTTAAGAAGTATTTTAAAAGTTATAACTTTAAAATATATTAACTTTAAAAGTTAAAACCATTTATAAATAAAAATACTTACCAAATGAAAATAATTTAAAATAGGTAAGGATTTGACTAATTCCTTAGTTAATTAATTACTCTCATAATCATGATACCTACATAAAAATATGTAAGGTTTTGACTGAAAAATAATAAATAAATAAATAAATAAATATATTAGGACAAATCACACAGATTGAGCTAGCCCCAAAGTAAAAATAAATGATTAATAAGAATTAATTATTGTTTTATTCCCAAAACCAACATCTACCAGACGTTAATAGCAAAACCTAGCATATACTAAATTCCAATTATTTAAAAATTCTTACATTTACCAACCCATACCGGTAAATCCTAAGATTTTCTGAAAAAACCTAAGATTTACCTGTATACGGTCTTTTACAGTAACATATGCATGTCTTATCAAACTATCGGCGATTGACTGTAAGAGATCCCTACGTGGGATAAGTCCTCCGTTGTACATGTATCTTTCTTGTACTAAACTGAATCGAAAATATTTAGTTATTTGCGTACAATAAAATTGTTACAAACTTTCTTTTGGAACTCACATATAAATGTTCAGTTCATATCTGAGCCGTGTTCTCGCAAGAATTCCTCTATTGACATTCACATTTTCCGATCGTGAGCAAATTAGCATTATGATATGTCTGTCTGTAAACGGATTTTACCGGAATATCGAGTACGTACCGCGACCCACCCGCCTTACAGAGGAGATTTGCAAGACTATTTTTTTAGCTGTAGCTGATGGTGTTATCCAGAACTTCACATACACAGATTACTCAGGCTCGAATCTGTATTCACATACCTATCTATCTACGACCAGAAGGCCTACCACGAAACATATAAACACGTAGCACGTTATTAAGGTTCACATGCTGTCACTAACTCATGTCTACGCATATTTGAAACAAAAGATAGAACGACTAGTAGTTAATACGTCATTACGTATTGCGTATTTTATGTTTCATAGGGGGGTACCATGAAAAATGTTTTTATTTTACCTATATAAGTTTCCATTTACATTTTGACCACATGGTCAAAAGGTGTACGTTTTGACCACATGGTCCAAAGTTGTATGGCGTTGAGTACTGATGAAAAAAATAATTTATTGACCAAACGAAATACTTTTAATAAGAGATCGAGCAGACTAGTTTTCCCCGTCAGCGCCCGTTCACGAGTTGACGCATGGGTCCACCTCCCGACCCGGCCCATAACGCCACCACAGGTTTGACCATTGTTGACATGGGAATCCCCGTTAATATTTGTGTGAAAAAATGTTTGAAATTTTTTTGTCAACAGATATTTTATACCGGAAAATAAATTCATATTCTCAAACTGCGAACCATTTATTTTATAGAAAACTATACAAGTTCAGTCAGTTCGTGTTCAAATTGACATACAACATTTTTATATTTTTATTTTAAAATACTGATTGTCGTTTGAAAATACAAACAGCAAATAGTTTAAGTTTCAAATATTCATTAATAGGCTTGCGGAACGTAGTTTTAAATGTTTATAAAAAAAAAACAACTGTTTTCTCAATTACATATACTTTATCTTTAAAATGAGTTGTCTCTGCTTTCTACTCTGTACATAACATTCTCAATCCTGCATAATTTTCAGATGATAAACGGATATTGTTTTACTGATAACCAGCTGGCAAGCCGTCATATTGCTTAGGTAATCGCTTATTTACATGTTTTCACATGTGCAATATTTGGCACACAAAACGGTACCAGTGAGCAGTATTGAGGAACCGTGTAAAATTTGTATCAGATTCTTGGTGTGCATGGTCTGCGGTTTTTGCTTAACATCAAGCAACACTCAAGTTTGTTTGCCCACTATGCTATAAAAGAATGTCACGATCGTTGCAATTATATAAATAAATAAATAATATATAAATAAATATTAGGACAAATCACACATATTGAGCTAGCCCCAAAGTAAGTTCGAGACTTGTGTTATGGGATACTAACTCAACGATACTATATTCTATAACAAATACATATATAGATAAATATCCTAGACCCGGGCCAATCAGAAAAAGATCATTTTCCATCATAACCCTACCGGGGATTGAAGCCGGGACCTCTCGGTTCAGGGGCACTCACTTTACCACTGCGCCACCGAGGTCGTCAAATTTATTCCCACGAGAGCGAAGCTTCAAGGCACAGCTAGCGGAGTCTCAGGAAGTCCTATCGCTTCGAAGTCAGTCACCATTACTTTTTAATGATACCTTGCTAGCTATTTCCTTAGCGGATTTTATTTGACATTTTAAAGTTGTTAACTCGTTTTTGTCAAAGGCTTTTCGAAGTCTCCGCGGAGTGGATCGCAGTTATACTGTTAGTTAAAGAGTGTCTGTCTTTATATTTTATGTATTGAGCTAGTTCGCGTACTGATGACGGGTGCTGCCGGGGGAACCTCGATTCTGATATAATTTGTTGGGTTAATCGTGTTGTACAACTATTTTTCCTCAAATTCAAATTCAAATTCAAAATTCAAATTCAGAAATTAGACCTTCACAGGCATTTTTTCTCGTCAATCTTTATATTTATAGTTATTTCTCACAAGCTACAAACTACTGGCATTTCGGAACGACCACTGCTGAGAAGAAATGCCGAAAGAAACTCATTTGAACAGTGTTGGTCCCTATCATGCCAGATCGGCTTACCATTATTGTTTCTTACAATGTTTTTTTTTTCTTTCTAATAATATATAAAAGTACATAATGTACAACAGCGTCCAACAACAGTCGATCACAATCATGTTTTGTTAAACTTTTTCTCCAAGATCCAATTTCTGAATAAATCATTTTAATTTTGAATTTGAACTGATTTTCGCGCCATCTCATCATCATCATCATCACTAGTGAACACTTAGCTCTCTCTCAACTTCGCCTGTTCCTGGTTGTATTCGAGACTGCGACGCCGCCAAGCCCGTAGTCGGTCGGCGTAAAAAATAAACATGTTATATTCTTCAACATGTTTTTCTTTTTCGAATTCTAATTCATTTATGTCATTGTGAATCATAGGTTAACAAAAGATGGTACAGCACATTGGAGAGTCCGCTATGTTCTGCCGCGTGGGGCTTACAATGAAATTTAATACAGTAACTAAATAATAATTTAACAAATTTTAATTAGCATATTTATTAACAAAAAGTAATTTAGGTTGATAATAAATCAGATTTTCAATGTCATCCATTAGGAAGTCATTTATATGTATGATATATACATTTATCTAATAAGAAAATGTGTTTTAAATAGTTTGAAAATCACTCATTGTACGAAGATATTTAGGGAGTTTGTTATATATATGCGGTTGGTTTTAAATATCAAATGACAAATTCAAATACTGGTTTTCTCCAAGCGGTTACGTATAATGTTATAAATGATATGTCCAACAGTGTGAAGCTATGTCCATTGCAAACTGAAATGTACCGTTATTTCCCTAGGGTGTTTCGGCGATGTCAAGTACCACATATATATATATACATACACGTGTGGAACTGAATGCGGAAATAAAATTGATGACATTTAAAATTTGTTAGAGAAACTATTTACGTAGATTAGAATAATAAATAAATAAATAAATAATAAATAAATATATTGGGACAAATCACACAGATTGAGCTAGTCCCAAAGTAAGTTCGAGACTTGTGTTATTGGATACTAACTCAACGATACTATATTTTATAATAAATACATATATAAATAAACATCCAAGACCCGGGCCAATCAGAAAAAGATCATTTTCCATCATGACCCGACCGGGGATCGAACCCGGGACCTCTCGGTTCAGTGGCAAGAACCTTACCACTGCGCCACCGAGGTTGTCATAGAATGTGTTTTTATTAAGTAATCAAAATAGATTTATATATATATATATATATATATATATATATACAAAATAGATTAATATATATTAGCAAGTGGAGCAGGACCGACGCCCGAAATTAAAGAATTAATTAAGGAAGATGTATTTATAAATTATAAAAAGAGCATGTGTGTGTGGTCTGAGGGACCACTTCTTGAAATTCTATAAAATTATGCCTGGTATTTAGTGAACATTCAAAAATAATTGTAAAAGTTTTGAATTAGATTTAGTAAATGCCAAATAAACAAGCGAGTTACGATGTACCCGCATAAAAATCCATCGGTTAGTTTTAAAGATCTCATGGGGACAAATAGACAGCGGGAAGCGACTTTGTCTTATACTTAGCGCTTCTTACAGCTTATCATAAAATTTATTTTATTAACTTTAAGAACAACAAAGTATTAAAATATCATTTATTAAGACTCACACGCGATAGCTCTGCGACATTTTATTACAGGAAGGAATGCAGAACAGGGGGCTTACCATCATCTCTTAACGCGATCCACTTTACGACCTAAAATGACCTGCATCGCAAATTCGTACCATCGACTTAATTTTTAGTATGAATTTGATACATTTCAGGTTCCTAAATTGAACTGAGTTGCATTGGAATCTTTTTATATTAGTTGATGGTAGGCCCCCAGTTCACAAAGTTGTTAGGTCTAAAAGTGGCAACCCTAGGCAGGATACAAGAGCACTAACTCACAAGTATCATAAATACTTCATAGTTAGATCTCAGTGCGAAATTAGAATGGTGGGGTAGAGCGAATAGCGACGGTGGTGAGTGGAGAACATGTATCTATATGATATACGCACAACGACATGTCAAATTGTTGGTATATTGTAACATAGAAAGAAAGAAAGAAAGAAAGAAAGAAAGAAAGAAAGAAAGAAAGAAAGAAAGAAAGAAAGGAAAGAAAGAAAGAAAGAAAAGAAAGAAAGAAGAGAAGAAAAGAAAGAAAGAAAGAAAGAAAGAAAGAAAGAAAGAAGAAGGAAGGAAGGAAGGAAGGAAGAAGGAAGGAAGGAAGGAAGGAAAGGAAGAAGGAAGGAAGGAAGGAAGGAAGGAAGAGAAGGAAGGAAGGAAGGAAGGAAGGAAGGAAGGAAGGAAGGAAGGAAGGAAGGAAGGAAGGAAGGAAGGAAGGAAGGAAGGAAGGAAGGAAGGAAGGAAGGAAGGAAGAAGGATGGAAGGAAGGAAGGAAGGAAGGAGGAAGGAAGGAAGGAAGGAGGAAGGAAGGAGGAAGGAAGGAAGGAGGAAGAAAGAAAGACACACACGACACACTATGCTATTACCGAGTAAAGCAGTTTTTGATGGGTGCATGCATAATCGATAGATATCTCGATGATTCCTCAAACAACATCAGCTAGACGAGGGAATAAATGAGCATTGGTTTTCACAAATTTTGCTACCTCAAGTATTTAAAGTGACGGAAGTGTAAGAATTTTGTATTCTTTCAAAAACAGCTGACAACTATCAGCGCTTTGGAGTCTAAACATTGCGCGAATACAGCGTTTTTGCATTTTAAAAGCTATATCCTTATCCGTCGAATTTGCCTCAAAAAATTCTTCCATATCTAAGTATTGATTCCACTAAACCATGATAAGCTGTAAGAAGCGCTAAGTATAAGACAAAGTCGCTTCCCGCTGTCTATTTGTCCCATGAGATCTTTAAAACTAACCGATGGATTTTTATGCGGGTACATCGTACTCGCTTGTTTTATTTGGCATTTACTAAATCTAATTCAAACTTTTTGAGGAATTTTTTGAGGCAATTCGACGGATAAGGATATAGCTTTTAAAATGCAAAAACGCTGTATTCGCGCAATGTTTAGACTCCAAAGCGCTGATAGTTGTCAGCTGTTTTTGAAAGAATACAAAATTCTTACACTTCCGTCACTTTAAATACTTGAGGTAGCAAAATTTGTGAAAACAATGCTCATTTATTCCCTCGTCTAGCTGATGTTGTATTGAGGAATCATCGAGATATCTATCGATTATGCATGCACCCATCAAAAACTGCTTACCTCGGTAATAGCATAGTGTGTGTGCTCTTTCTTTCTTCCTTCCTTCCTTCATGTCCTTCCTTCCTTCCTTCCTTCCTTCCTTCCCTTCCTCCTTCCTTCCTTCCTTCCTTCCTTCCTTCCTTCCTTCCTTCCTTCCTTCCTTCCTTCCGGTCCTTCCTTCCGTCCTTCCTTCCTTCCTTCCTTCCTTCCTTCCTTCCTTCCTTCCTTCCTTCCTTCCTTCCTTCCTTCCTTCCTCCTTCCTTCCTTCCTTCCTTCCTTCCTTCCTTCCTTCCTTCCTTCCTTCCTTCCTTCCTTCCTTCCTTCCTTCCTTCCTTCCTTCCTTCCTTCCTTCTTCTTTCTTCTTCTTCTTTCTTTCTTTCTTACTTTCTTTCTTTCTTTCTTCTTCTTTCTTCTTTCTTTCCTTTCTTTCTTTCTTTCTTTCTTTCTTTCTTTCTTTCTTTCTTTCTTTCTTTCTTTCTTTCGTCTTTCTTTCTTTCTTTCTTTCTTCTTTCTTTCTTTCTTTCTTCTTTCTTCTTCTTTCTTTCTCTTTCTTTCTTTCTTTCTTTCTTTCTATGTTACAATATACCAACAATTTGACATGTCGTTGAGCGTATATCATATAGATACATGTTCTCCACTCACCACCGTCGCTATTCGCTCTACCCCACCATTCTAATTTCGCACTGAGATCTAACTATGAAGTATTTATGATACTTGTGAGTTAGTGCTCTTGTATCCTGCCTAGGGTTGCCACTTTTAGACCTAACAACTTTGTGAACTGGGGGCCTACCATCAACTAATATAAAAAGATTCCAATGCAACTCAGTTCAATTTAGGAACCTGAAATGTATCAAATTCATACTAAAAATTAAGTCGATGGTACGAATTTGCGATGCAGGTCATTTTAGGTCGTAAAGTGGATCGCGTTAAGAGATGATGGTAAGCCCCCTGTTCTGCATTCCTTCCTGTAATAAAATGTCGCAGAGCTATCGCGTGTGAGTCTTAATAAATGATATTTTAATACTTTGTTGTTCTTAAAGTTAATAAAATAAATTTTATTTCGACTTTTCAACACTGAACATATTAATGTACATTTATGCTTGTGCCAGTATTTTATGCACATAACTACTTTTAAACTTAGCATATTACTTGGTAAAAATAATATGGCGGTAGAAGAAGATTCTACCGGACAGACGTCGCCGCCGTAGCTTGCTGAGTCAGTCGCCCAGTGACCACGGACCTTTGTAACAAGCTCCGAAACGTCTGGGAAATAAGAAAAGGTATGTGCGCGTTTAATACCTGTCGTTTATTTATCATGTTGTATTTCTCAAAAAGTTTTAACTCTTCTCTTGATGACGTCAACGTTATCAACAGAATAACTTTACTGTGTCATCCCTACATCAGTCACGTCCTGCGGTCGTGCAGATTGCGATGAATGCAGAACGCGCCACAGACTCGCTATACTCTGTTGTGTTCTCTACTCTGTGTAAGTAGGTACATCACACACTTACTGTGGTTACACGGCAATTTTTTGTGTATATACAGGATATAGGCTATTTTAAACTGCAGATGCAACAGCTAGTAATAATAATAAAAAAATGTTAACGCTAATTCACGTCAATAAACATACAGTTTTCATGTGTTAAAAGTGCAAAAGTAATAGACACGCGACTAATATACGATGTTAAATATTGAGACTAACAAAAACACGATTTAACAGAACTTTAAAACGATCCAAGAACGCTGGCGCAGCATCATTAAAAAGTAAATGGCTGTAGGACGATAAAACTCACCCGGAAGGAAACCAGAGAGTAAACTCTCCAGAGAATAAAGATTTATTTCTAGAATTTCAACCGAAAAGTCTGAAGAAAAAACTAAAGTGCAGTGGTTAATTCTGCCCTCGGGGTAACTAAGTTTTCTGTGAAATTGATCACTGTGTCATTAAGTTTATATATAAAAAAATATATTACACATAGAAACTGAAGACGCTATGAAAGGACCCTGTTTCTAATCCTATTTGTGCCATAAATTTGTATAGTCAATCTGACGTTTGTAGTTCACAGAGAACACCATTTGTAAAGGAAAATATGGTGAGGAATCCTGCCCACTGGTTGGCCAGCTCACAAATTCAAATTCAAATCATTTATTCAGAAATTAGACCTTCACAGGCACTTTTTCTCGTCAATATTTATAGTTATTTCTCACAAGCTACAAACTACTGGCATTTCGGAACGACCACTGCTGAGAAGAAATGCCGAAAGAAACTCATTTGAACAGTGTTGGTCCCTATCATGCCAGATCGGCTTACCATTATTGTTTCTTACAAAAAAATTTTTTTTTTCTTTTCCTTCTAATAATATATAAAAGTACATAATGTACATAGTCAAAAGGTATATCAAAACAGGTTATGATTGTGATCCGAGTGCTGATTATAATATATATATATATATCGATGTGAAACACAATTAACTTACATGAAAATATATGAGAAACGAGATGACACAGTCATGGACGTGTGTGGTTTAGACTAAAAAAAACTATTTGCACTCTCCCGGAGTGCAAATTGTGCAGTAAAATAAATGCCGGCAGAAGTGAAAACTTGAATATTGACGTCCACTTAGGCACTTTTGACGTCTTACGAATTTTCGATCAGGTTCACGTGTCCTGGACGCGAGTTGAATATTTTTTACCCATCACAAAAAGTGCACAACGCCGCTAAAGAAGTTTTCACTAAAATGTTTTATAATATGTTTTTAATATTTATTTTATTTCCATTTAGTTTATAAAGCGCCGTTGATTATCAGACTTTTTTGGCCAAATCTAACGGAATGGCGTACAATCGGAATAAAAAGTACTCTATATATTAATCCAAGTTATCAACTACCTCTATACTTTAATAAGTTTATTTGTCAAATATAAAAACCCCCGACTTTCAAATTCATTTCGCGTACAACTTTTGAACGGCTGAACCGATTTTCATGAAACATGGCTAAGAACACTCGGATTAAAATTACAACACAACTAAACGAATGTCGGTTCATCCGTTTGGGAGCTACGATGCCACAGATACACACGTATACAGACAGACACGTTATACTTATAACACTCCTCTTTTTTCGTCGCGGGTTAAAAATAGGCGCAGCCGTTTGAGCGTGAAATAGTATCTACTCAAGCTATAGGTAATTATAAAAATTTTCAAGCATTAAATGACACGACATTGTTTAAAAATCTGGCATTTTTCAAATTCGACGCGAAAAAGGGACATTATTGATTAGCCCCACGTACAAAAACATGCGACCTTTCTCCGACTGTCCGAATGTTTGCCAAGTCGCCAGCAGAAATGGCGTTCGTTAGGGTCCCCCCGCGAACCCCCTCGCTAAAACCACGCGTTAAGTCCGCTTTCCACTAAATCCCAACTAATATCCTACATATTATAAAAAGAAGGCGTATCTGTATGCATAGACATACATACAGATACGCCTTCTTTTTGGTCAAAAACTGCCGGATGTTTTCACATTTTCGTTTGTGTGATTTCTGTGGATGATTTTGTATAATTTATTACGGTCTTCATAAAGAAAACGATCTGCTTGATATTTAATTAGTTGTTCGCTGCGAACTTAGACTTTTGATAGATCCTACATACATTTTAAATTTGATCAAAATCAGACCAACGGTTCGAAAGTTATCGCGTTACATTGTCTCGTGAGTAATATATCTCACGAGATTTTGTATCAGTGTGCGTAGTGCGACTTTGCAGTTCACATCTCACCATCGAGTCGACTCGCAGTGAGACGCAGCTAACCAATCACAGTGCGCCATTGTGACGCAACGACAACCACACCGCAAAGTGATTGGTTCGCTGCGTCTCACTTCGAGTCGATTCGATGGTGAGAAGTGAAATGCTAACCCGCACTGAGGCCTCAGTGGAGCACAAGCCGCGTTACGTTATCTCGTGATCGCTCACACGAGATTTTGTATCAGTGGAGCAAAAGCCTCATGTTATGATATTTCTATTCGAGACACGACCGCCTTTAACTTTACATGCTAACATAACAATGTTGGCCAAGAAAAATACAGTTTTGGAGACCGCTACGTGTGTACATGCACACACATTGCGTTAGAAAGGGACACGATTTCATTTGCTATTCGACCACTATATTATAAGAGGATTTTTACGAAGTATCCTTTACTATATAAGAATAACTATTTTCGTGAAAGTCTACATAAAGTGAGTTAAATTGTTTTGGTAATTTTGGATTATGATGTAATGATACATGGAAAGTTTTCTATGTATGAGGAAATGCTATCTAATGTGTAGTTGAATACTAAATAAATAAATATATTAGGACAAATCGCACAGATGGAGCTAGTCCCAAAGTAAGTTCGAGACTTGTGTTACGGGATACTAACTCTACGATACTATATTTTATAACATATACATATATAAATAAACATCCAAGACCCGAGCCAATCAGAAAAAAAATCATTTTCCATCATGACCCGACCGGGGATCGAACCCGGTACCTCTCGGTTCAGAGGCAAGCACTTTACCACTGCGCCACCGAGGTCGATATAAATACTAGAATTATTAAAAGTACAATCGCTGGTTGACTGGAAGAGATCCTTTCGTGGGATAATTCCGCCATTTGTCTATTTGTCATTATTTTTACAAAAATATATTACAAACAAACAAACAAAATTGCATTTGGCACTGTGCCGACATGAGCCGGGTTGAGCACAAAAACAAACCTTAAAATGAATTTTGTTTGAAAGTTGTGCTGTGATTTTACAAATAGCCGCCTGACTGATGTAAACCAAATGTTACCTATCAACTGTCAAGGCCCTTAGTCACACAATTGTAGTCAATTCGGAACAACCACTTTCAATTTATTTTCCAAGAATTAACGTCCGTGATGACCTTGCCATTCGCGAGCGATGCTAAGCTCCGGTTCAAAGTTCCCAGCGAGGGAGCTTTAGCAAAGCGATCTCCCGTAAATAAAATACATAAATACTTACGGAGCTTTCAACTGAAAATGTTCTCCCTATTCTCCATTTTCTAGCAAGTGTTTTAGCATGGCTTTTCGTTTACGTAAATTTATTTTATTTATTTAAACTTTATTATTCCAAGTAAATTAAGGTAATCAATGTAACCTTATATTTTGATTTATTATAAACCAGCTTTCGCCGGCGGCTTCGCCCGCGTGATTTTATCTGCGAAAGCGGATCAGACATTATTTAAAATGTTTCACCCCCCCACGACCGTCTTTGGGGTGTTGATTTTTCAAAAAAGTACTGTATGTTTGGGGTCTTTAACTATATGCATACAAAATTTCATCGAAATCTGTCCATTTTGTTTAGCCGTGAAAGCGAACAGACAGACATACTTTCGCATTTATAATATATTAGTATAAATATATTTTGTTCTGTATAAGTACATTATTACTATCTGTACCCCGCGAATTCCGCGATGTGATCCGTTTAAGTTTATATGCATAGTTAACGCCATTTTCTTTATAAAACGCCAGTGACTATCAAACTTTTTGACCCAATCCTATGGGAATCGTGTACTTTCGGGATAAAAAGTAATACCTCAAAAAACTTTGCCCAACCTTTTTAACCTGAAAAAGTAACAAACATACTCACAACTTTGGACTATAATTTTATTGTATTTATTATTATTTTTCATGAATTTTATTTGTTACTCTTTTTCCCATATCGTGTAAGCGTCGTGTAAAAAAAGCGAACTCGACGACGCAGTGACTTGCTACGTGTTACATGGTAGGCCCCCAGATTTCCCAAGTCACCTAAAGCAATAATGCATAAGATTGATAGCTATGTTACATACGATTTATTTAATATCTCGACACCCAATAATGAGATAAATTATACGCCGTCTCGCTCGTCGCCAATAAAGCAATTTATTATCTGTCGTCGATGAGTTTACGATCTGTCGTTACAAATAATAGATGATATAGAAGAGGCTCTTCGAAATGCATATTTCTATTTTATGCATATGCATAATGCATATTTATATTTTATTGGACACAGAATTGAGTGAAATCAAGGGGAAAAGTTAATCTCTAACACTGTTACTCATAAATATATCAAACTATATTTTAAGCTAACATATGCTTTGTTTCTTTCTGTCATTGGCAAATATTATAAAGTGCGATAAAGACAAAACATATTTTAGCTTAAAGTATGCTTTATCTATTACGAACAATCCTTAAAAACCATAGGAAATTCTCTCCGAGAGAAGAACTTTTACTAAGACCGCCATTATTTTGTATTTTTGTAAACAGAGAGTAAGCAAAAATTCAAGAAATTGAATATTAACTTCTGTATTCGAAAAATTTTGTGTGATCGCCATCTAATCACATCTCAACCACAACTAGATGGGAACAAACAATACTTTAACTATAAAAACTAGCATTTACCGGTTCTCAGTTTCTTCAAATGCGTAATATTTTTTTTAACTTTTGCCAATTAGGTTAAGTAGTAGCGTTAAAGAACGAAAGTTATATTTTGTATTATTCGACATTACTTGCTTTGCCTATGTACGTACAGTCAACAGCACATCAACCTAAATCATAAATATTCATGCAGAGTAACTTGATGTGATGTTGACTGTATAATCTTTTTTTTCGCGAAGACACAAATGGAGACAAATTGACTACACAAAATGTGGCTACGAATTCGATATCATTAACAAAAATCTACTTATTTTTTTATGCAAAAGTAAAATACTCTACGAGATTCATTCAGTCCACCAGTTTATCAAGATAAGCCTTGACGTGAAGATCTGGAAGTGTGGCTCTGTAACAGCACTGACAGCTGTCACTGTCACGTCACTTTTTAGCGGGAAAGCCGGGTTACGGGTTCGTGTGCGTGTAACGAGGGAAACAAGACTTCGGATCGAAGCAGCATTCTTTTCTGGTCGAATTTGTCTACTCAAGTTAATTTTATGACCTAGCAATCACTCTAAGATGAACTAAAGCACTACTATGTCGGGCTTTCCCGCAAAAAAGTGAGGTGACAGTGACATCCGTCAGCGCTGTCACAGAGTCACACTTCGGGATCTTCAAGGCTTAACTTGATTGTTAACTGATGGACTGATTAAATCTCGAACAGTATTTTACAACTTATGAGAATTTTGAACTTTATTACTATCGGCCGTTACGGCTTCGCTCGGGTAAAACCATAATAAAAAAAAAGCTTATGTTACTCTTGAAGGCATCGTCTGTCTCTGCGCTAAACATCAAAACGGTCCAGTTATTTTTGAGTTTATTCATTACAAACAGGACAGTATGGAATACAGAGGCGAATTAAGCAGTTTAATCAAAGTCCAAAAATGTGAAAAAAAGTAAATTCTCATTGAAAAAATATTAAATTCAAAGTATGATTATTTCTTCGAACAAGGACGCGAACGCAAAATGTAAATTAAGATATCTTTAAAAAAATAATTCTCTTCTAACGACCAAACTTTTAAAAACAAAGTTCTGAATGCTCCAAAGTACTTAATTTTTTTTTTAAATAATTATAATAATTTGTGTTTTTAATGATACTACCATTAACAACGGCTTTATCTCAACGTTACCTACAACATACATAAAATAAAATACATACAATATATTTTGACATAACGATGTTTCTTAAGTCGGGTCTCCAGCGAAAGTTTTTTGAAAACATTCAACAAAAATTCATACACAAAACTTTTGTTACTTTACATACAAGACAATTACCTTCTAATAAAATTTCGTATTGTGAACTGACAGATAAAAACGTTAGATAAATCCGCCTGAAGTTATTTGCCAGTTAGCCCTATTGCCCTCGTGAAACACAATTTTAACGCGATTTGTTTGATATGTTCACATATAGTAAACTTTATCAGCCAGCAATGGGACAGGCATGGAATTAGTAGGTATTCCGAAGTACTTGCTAAATCCACGGGGACAGGCTACAGTTTCTTTAACAAACAAAATGGCGAATGATGTGACATTAACATGTTGCAACCCGTGCAACTATTTTGTGCACATGTTTTCAACTGGGCATGGAAAACTAAAACATTGTTGATGAAAGCAAAATTGTGTCGTGGCGGGAAACGAGGAATTGAACTAAAGATGACAAAACATACGAATTATAGTATAAATACATTTCGCCAGCCTTAGGATATGCGATAAAAGAATAACTGAAATTTTACTTCGATCCCTTCTAAGAAATGAAATAACGCGTGCGAAGCCGCGGGCAAAAGCTAGT
Organism: Plodia interpunctella; assembly: GCF_027563975.2. Classification (NCBI taxonomy): domain Eukaryota; kingdom Metazoa; phylum Arthropoda; class Insecta; order Lepidoptera; family Pyralidae; genus Plodia; species Plodia interpunctella. The sequence goes on along the minus strand of NC_071303.1, from coordinate 10,090,254 downwards.
AAAAAAATAATTATATGTTGATAATGTTGTTGAATGTTGTGTTGATCGTGTTTTGTGTATGGCAAAACATGCGCTGTGAACCCGACTTTAACGTAACGTTGTTTAAGATTCCTGCAAACTTCGCCCGTTTTGTACACACAAGTTTAAACTCAACACAATTAGGACTTGTTACCCTTACGTTACGGATGTATCCTATGATCAAAGAAAAATGAGATGTGCAGTAGTTTGTAGCTTGTGAGAGATTACTATTTAATAAAAAAAAATTGACGTGAAAAAGTGATTTGAATTTGAGATTTCAACTTTTATAATAGAAAATCGATGCATCTATTTTTGAGTTTATCGCGAACAGACAGGCGCGGCAATGGACTTTGTTTTATAATATGTAAGGATGAAATAATAAAAATCACGTACATCTAATTGATAATAAAGGCTCATTTTTGATTTGTATTACTCAAAAGATTTAATTATAATTTTATAGATACGGCTGTGATTTTATGACCTGCCGCGTTCTTGGCATCAAGCCCTTTTGGAATGATATGTTAATGTATGATCTATAATATGACCTATCTATCTATCCTATGACCTATAATATTATATATAAATAAATATACAAATATAAAATAAATATAATAAGACAAATCACACAGATTGAGCTAGCCCCAAAGTAAGTTCGAGACTTGCGTTATGGGATATAAACTCAACGATATCATATTTTATAACATATACAAATATAGATAAACATCCAAGACCCGGACCAATCAGAAAAAAGATCATTTTCCATCATGACCCGACCGGGGATCGAACCCGGGATCTCTCGGTTTACCACTGCGCCACCGAGGTCGTTTATCAATTTTATATACAATTTCACACCAAATATCAAATTTAATGGTCGTAATTGATTAAAAAACACTCATTGTTACCAGCCAAGAACACAGCGCCTTCAGTTATTTTCTGTTTTTTATAGACAGACTGTAAGCGATATCTCCTTATTTCTTTCATCTGTGTATCAACCTGACGCGCTCTATTTAGGTAATAGGACCAAGGAATGCCTAGTACACGACGCAAGTTAACATTATTACTGCACTAAGCGCGCAAACTCAATGCGATGGTGGGTTTTAAATGAATGCATAGCATTTGCAGAGTGGTTAAGTAACTTTTACAGTGACCGATCAAGGGATAGGTGACCGAAAATAACTCGAGACAGTTTTGTATTTAGTATGTTGGTCCTGTGTGTATATTGGTCCTACGTGGTGCGTTATAATCCATCCTAATCCATCCATAAGTAATGCAATAGAATAGAACCATTCCAATCAATATCCCGTGGATATCGTACAAGTGAATAGGGAGTATTACTGTACATTTATCCCACCAGAGTACAGACAGCGCCGTGTGTTAGGTACACAAAAGCTTTGCCGCCTTTTGCTATGTCTATTAAAACGTTTATTTTAGAGTACTTTATGAATCCTTTCATTGTGTAAGCATTCGTTTGTGATAATATACAACAATGTAGCATATTCGGTGCCGAAATATTGAGAAAAATAGTAAGATAAAATAAGTTTTCCATAATATAAAAAACTTCGAAAATTATGGGATACGCCGCACGCTGTAAAATTTTCGAGCCAGTAAACGGTCGAAAAGAAGCTCGGAACACTTCACACGTAAAGACTTATTAAAATATGGACTTCATACAGGTAAGATCTTCAGTCAAAATCAAGTTTATATCAGTTTATGACCACAGTTGACCAAATAATGCAGAACATAACCTAAAATATAGTGTTATTATTTTCAGGATAATCCACTAAATCCTTCCTTTTTCCTTTAAACTCGCACCACGATTACGCGTATAAGGTATTTTTGGTCGTAAATTGAAAATTGGCGCTTTATGCCTCCATTGGCAATGTTTGTGTACCAGTAGCGCCATCTGCGCTGAGCTTTGCGTAATGTGCCCTATTACGGAATACCTTTGACAGATAACAGGCATCAACATTTCACATGGTTTTTGGGATCATTCACCATAGAAGCTTAACGTCAGGAAACTCGGAAAAAATTTACATATTTTATTAGTCAATTAAAGCTAAGCTACATGTTATAGGTCGCCATTACGAGGGACAAGGTCGGCGGTTACAGAACAACATCGATAAATCGTGGGACGCGAATGTAGTTACACAGTAAGGGCTGTGTCACTCTGAGCTCTTTTTTAGAAGCTTGTATACGTTAAAACATGTACAGTGTGACCTGTTCTTGGACGGAGCCCCACTCCTCCCATATCTTCATTATTGATATGCATGTGGTTCCGTCCTAAAATAGGACCACTCCATATCCACCCTTGGACGTCGTACGAAGCGATGGTGAAACACATAGTATACGTATATTAGGCCGATAGGTAACAACATTCGCAAGGAAGGTTGACGTCAAAATGATTTTTAATGCTGAGCCCGCGATTCGTGGCGTAACAGCCCAGAAAGTTATGCGAACGAAGCGGCGGTGGTCGGCCAGCGGTTAAGACCGTCCGTCTGGGATCGAAATGTCCAAGATTCTAATCCTACTAATGAGTTTGTATTTCAATCTGTGTCTCATGTGTAGTTTTCATTGACCACAACTTGCTTCCGGTGAAAGTAAACATCGTGAGGAAACCTGCACACAGGTTGACAGTTTAAGTTCACTAGTGTGTATGCCAAATTGCCAGTACTTTAGTGTCGCAGCCATTGTGTTTGTGCCTTAACAGTAGCGCCACCCGTGTGACTAATGGGAACCAGAATATGAGACTGGGCTTCCGCGGCATATATAGTGGTCGAACTATCGAATGTATAAACATAAAGCATTATGTTAATCTTTCTCTCTCTCTCTTTTCCTCTGTCTCATTTCTGTATGCATTATGTAAACATATAATTCTGTATAGGTACATTTATGTATGCTGCATGTTCCCAATTGAATTTTCAGCTGTGATGCCCCAAAGCTCTGGTCTGAATAAAAAATAAACCTTCAAATTTTGATTACTTGACTGCGATTACTCGAAGCCGCCGTTTTGCCACTTCCTTTTTTCTCTATCCAACTATAAATGCAAAAGTATAGTTTGTTACTCTTTCACGTGAAATCTTCTGGACCGGTTGTTATAAAATTTGGTACACGGGTAGAATCCCCGAGCTAGTAATCTAGTAATCTATATATGTATATATTGCATTACTGAGTGAGAGACAACGCACAGCCGAAACTACTGGGCGTAGAAAGCTGAATTTGGTGTGTAGGTTCCTATAACAATGTAAGAAGGAATTCTGAAATTCCCACGGAAAACGGATTCTTACTTACATACGAAGTTGTGGGCAAAAGTTAGTATATAATGTAGATGTAAGAATATGAAAAAATAAATGAATAAAGGGAATTGAAAATATAAATTTTTATTTCGTAATGTCTGCAACATAGCAATCCACCAAGGGAGTTGAGCCCTGGATAAATTTGAAACGAAATTATCAATGGTTTTATGACTGCGTGATTCTTAGCATCCCAGTATTTACTTTTTATTTTGGGTGTAAATTATATATTTTTTCCGTTCATCAGATATATAATTTGCCCATTTAATGATTGTCATAATTGTTCATGTGGCATTTATAGGTAATGTTACGTGGGAACATTTCGTAGCTAGTTTTCTGTACTTTCGACATCTGTGGCCATACACAACATCGCTTTGTTATAGTCATCAAACAAATAACATAGTTACATCGGGACAAAGTAATACCGAATAGACTACAATATACGAAACATGTACAAAATGCAGTTTGAGATATTAAAAGCAAGTTAAAATAATGATTTGGTTACACAAATAAAAAAATCTCCTAATTTCGCTACGACTTTTGAACGGCTGAACCGATTTTCATGAAACATGGCTAAGAACACTCGGGATAAAATTATCTATGATACAAAAAAACTAAACGAAATTCTGTTCCTCCATTTGAGAGACACGTTAAACTTATAACATCCCTCTTTTTGCATCGGGTGTTAAATAGCCGAATACAAAAATATTCTTTTCTTTTCAGGTCACATTTAAATCCATTCTAATATTATAAAGAAAAACCATTTGTATCTTTATTATTATTTTTTGTAATGAATAAACTAAAAAACTAGGTATTTGACTGATTTTGATGAAATATTTCACAGAGAAAGACAGAAATATGTACTACAATAAACTATATTATATTATGAAATGAATCTAGTATATAATATGTATTTTATATGCCACATGCGCACGTGACTAATTCGGTCGCAGTTACATTGAAAATCAGTGTTATAATTACTCATGTGACTGCAGTTATTTGCCGAAATAAGCCCACAGCACATAATTTGTGACAACTCTGATTACTCACGTTCACTTGTATTAACTTTTTTGTTATTGTTTTGAGATGTGGTGTTTAATTTTTGCCAATAATTGTTCATTCATTCGTTCGAATAAAATTCTTTATGCGCTGTCATAGATTTAGAAGGGCCGCCGCGCCGTTGTGTGGCATAATTTGACAATATCTTTATTTTTCGTTTAGGAATAAATGAAATTGTGCGTTTGTGTGTACATAGCGCCTTAAGCACTTGGCATTTCACACACACGCTTCAACCATAAATGCTCAGTGCGGGGCGCCACATATTTGAAATATTACTAAATTGTCATCCATCTACTTACTCACTATGTGTACCGTGAACAAACAAATTGACAAAACAAAGGGTGAGAAGTACTGCGTTTAATAAAGTGGAAACTCTTTGTGAATCCAACAAATTTCTGCCTAAAGGAGAAATTATATGTCGTGGGCAGATAGTCGGGAATAGGATCCCGTGGACGTCGTACGAGGTGACCAAGGAACATGAAGCGTGAAAATCGCAAGGCAAGGAGACTCGTTCAAAATCTCACACAAGTGTTGTTAGTAATGACACACTTAGAAATAAAAGTATTCAGTTTTTGTTTTAATTATTTTTTTTTATTGTATAAGACCACTATTATGGGAGACAATTTAAATCTGGTTGTAACGCCACGCATTGTGACCTCTTTAGTCATATCGCGTGCGCGATGGCATGATTTTTATTTCTTTCATTCTAAATTCAAAATTTTAAATTATTGTTCCACTAGATATTTTGAAATCACATTTTGACTCATTCATTACCATAACGATATCGGCACGTACCACACGTACGCTGTAATAATAATAAAATATCTTAAATTATTTATAGACCCTTAAAGGGTCTGTATTTTACTTATCAATTATACCATTATACAACTGACTGCCTTTGCCTATTTCTACTCCAACCTACCCTGAGATTACCCACCTAACATGGTAAACTATATTTACTGTGATTTGCAATGCAATTTTTGAATACCTACTATTTAATACCTAACTAAATACTTTTCTTTCTTTCGAAAAAAAAAAATATAAAGGTGATTGGTGCATATTTTTTTTAATTTGTACAAACGACACCGTGCCATTCATTTGAACAGCTCCCAGGAGTACTCGTAAAAACTCGGTGGTTTGGAGAGGTGCTGAGGAGTGACGTCACCCCGCCAGTGCTGATTAATTAAAACTTGGTCCGTGTATCGCGGCGCGTGATAAGGGCTAGGACAAACTGACTACAGAATAATTAATTCGGAAAATTATGTCTCTATATTTTTGTTAAGCGGTGGTGGAATAGTGAAGACTCGACTAGACTGTGGATCGAAAGGTCCCAGGTTCGAATCCTACTCGTGCCACATTAGTTTGTATACCAATCTGACTCGTGTATCGACCACCACTTGCTTCCGGTGAAGGAAAAACATCGTGAGGAAACCTGCACACTTGTTTATTATTAACTTGTGTGTGAAATGGGGAAGGCAATGGCAAACCACTCCATTAATAATGCCATGAAAATTGTTACTTGTGTTTAATTCCATGTAATGACCACGACCTTCAGTTGTGTGGAATACGACTATGAAGATATTTTTGTATTTTAAAAAAATATATTTAAGGGTGGGTTTGCCCAGCGGTTACAACATCGATTTGTTTTGTTTTTTTATCTACCCTGTTATTGTCATTGTCCCACTACTGGGCCAAGATCATATATCTAGTAAAAATAATTAATTTTTTTTTTGAATATATTAGACGGCCCTTCTTTATGGGTGGTAAAACGACCTTTTAAGTTCAAAGATATTGTGTTCCCGGGGCCTTACGCTTTATGAACATATAGACTAGATAACCCAAGATATTCTATTTAAAATAATGAATCTTACTCGTATATACCACATGAGTTTGTATAAAAATCTGACTCACGTATAGTAGTTTTCATCGACGACAACTTTGCTTCCGATGATAGAAAACAAGAAAACATTGCGAGGAAATCTGCACTATAGTTATAAATCGCTATTGTGAGAAAGAAAGAGAAAGTAATGGCAAACTCCATTAATTGCCAAGAAAGTGGTTGTGTGAGCTTCATTACACATAGTGGTCACACATGAGGAATATGATTATGCGTCGATGCAAGAAATGACCCTGGGTTCCGACTCTATTGAGGAAGTAACCTGGAAAATGCTTAGATATCATGTCGTGGGCCATATCGTGATTTTCTATAATACAAGCTTTTATTTTTAGTTTTTACCTGTCCCGATGTTTGTCCGTATGTACGTTAGTTTTAATGAAATATTCACTAGGCTGTAAAAGCATCGTGTACGCTGACTCTACTTGCAGCCTGTGACCAGCGATAGACATACATATTTATCGTTATTACTACGATCTTTTAATTAAATTCATCGTGCTAGTGGATGGTGGACGACCTCGGTGGCGCAGTGGTAAAGTGCTTGCCTGTGAACCGAGAGGTCCCGGGTTCGATCCCCGGTCGGGTCATGATGGAAAATTATCTTTTTCTGATTGGCCCGGGTCTTGGATGTTAGTTATATATATATGTATATGTTATAAAATATAGTATCGTTGAGTTAGTATCCCATAACACAAGTCTCGAACTTACTTTGGGGCTAGCTCAATCTGTGTAATTTGTCCTTATATATTTATTTATTTAGTTGAAAAAGTCACACCATATAAACTGTCAGTTCTGCAAAATACTTGATTATATACTTCAGTAAATAGCTTGTCTTAAATATAATACCATAACAAATTATGCATCTGGACCTTTCTCAGAAATTACGCTGTCTATTGGTAAAAACCGAACAAAAATCCGCGTTGTCGCGTACAGACAGACAGACGCGATAGGGACTTGTATTTAATAATATAACAAAAAGATATGTGTTTTATCTTAAGTCATCGAAACGTATACGACTTCAACTTGCACAAAACAATCTCAAAATGATTTCAATACTTTGGACGTAACAAAAGAAATATTCTGTTTCATTATTTTTTTCATCAGAGTTACGAATCTAATAAAATTAAATTGTTTTGAACCATTAATCTATCATTTAGATGAAAATATTAACGTGTTAAAATAAATGATAGTAATTTCAACAACATGTAACTTATATAGCCTAAAATGGAGCACTACGTTAATTTACATTTCAATCTCTCAAAAGTCAATGAAACTAAATGAGCACTTCCATAAAATTTCCAGCTCGGAGCCGGTCGCGACTCGAATCAAAGATTTCTTTGAGTCGGGGATTTAATTAAAACTTACTCTGAGCCGCGACAACCGACAAACAGTGCCGCTCTATTCCTTACTTCTAATATTATAAATGCGAAAGTATGTCTGTCTATTTGTCTGTCTGACTATTGAACCGTTATTGTTATTATTATTTTTTTAAATCTACCTCTAAAAAAGACATTAGGAGTTGAAAAAACATTTATAAAAAGGGCCCAATAAAAAGATTGGGGGGAGAAAGTTTGTGGAGAAATCTCTGCTTTCAAAAGAAAAACACGCGGCCGAAGCCGCGCGCAAAAGCTAGTCTTATATAATTGAAATCTTGTGACAGTTCCGCCTTAGAATAATACCACTCCTTCCGTGGATGTCGTACGTGGTGATTACGGGACATATGTAGGTAATAGGTAAGGTCGGACGGACGGACTTGATCTGTTGTAAAATCATAGCTAAATAGGCTTTATTTTTTTACACTGATTATATTTATTGTATAAATAGTTTTAGTTTTAGTCTAGTTTATAGTTATACCCCATATATAAGTTTAAGTATACCACCCATATGGGAAGAGCACTGGCGTACTGTATACAGACTCTGCCTTAACAGTCGTCAGTCTCAGCCATTTTGTAAACATTCTTTTGGAGAAATAAAAAAAAAAAAACACTTTTTCACTGATTCCGGTCTTTGCGGCATCACAGCCCATGATGATAAATATAAGAAAATGCACCATATTTCTGAGAAATCCAATTTACTCAGATATTTGCCGTTAATTTTGCTACATTATTTAATTTATTGAATATAGTGTGCCCGAGTCTCGCTTCTCTGAAATATTACACATTTCTTGTTGCAATTTGTTGCAACTCGCACGTCATATAGGTACAGCGTTTAAAGTTAGCAATATATTAAAACTTTAATTTAATTTGCCATGTAATGTTAGTAGTAATATATCTATGTATTGTAGCATGATATATATATAAGTATTTTTATTTGTCTGTTCGACAACCTCGGTGGCGCAGTGGTAAAGTGCTTGCCTCTGAACCGAGAGGTTCGATCCCAGTCGGGTCATGATGGTAAAATTATGTTTTTCTGATTGGCCCGGGTTTTGGATGTTTATCTATATATGTATTTGTTATAAAATATAATATCGTTGAGTTAGTATCCCATAACACAAGTCTCGAACTTACTTTGGGGCTGGCTCAATCTGTGTGATTTGTCCTAATATATTTATTTATTAATTTATTTATACAATATTACTTCTACCCTTATATTGGGTGAATATAATCCTCTCAAACTATCGCTATTGACTAGAAGAGATCGGTTTATGGGATAAGTCCGCAATTGTATATTTACCTTCTTGTATATATGTTGTCAATAAAGATATTACCAGCAAAGACCTTATGGCGTTTGTTATACAAAATATATAGATATATTGATGCAGTGCATGTTTGTATGACAATGAATTATCATTACCTGATGGTGTACCCAGGATCCGACCTGGACAAAGGAATCCAACAGTCGACACCGTTAAGTAATCTCATCGAAAAACTATGAATGTCACAAACCATACTTTATCTTAAAGTATGCTTTATTTATTTTTATGATGTGCGTACAGTCAACAGCACATCAATCCGCCGGCATGCATTGAAAACTCGTCCCTATTACCACGGCGGCATAGCGATCCGAGTGGGTAACTTGACACGTGGCCTGACAATCTCCACTTGCACGTGATTTAGCATCCAAGTTTACAAGCTGTCAACATTGTTCAAATGTTCAGCTCGTCCACAAACTTCAGACAGACGAACTTCGTTCAGTTTCTTGCTGTAAATGTTAATTCTAATTTGCATCTGTTTTGTGAAAATATATTTAGTTTTCATATAGATCATAGAGCTGCGGTGTTTGCTTACCATCAGGCCACCTACATCCTAGTTTATTCACTATCAGTGTCAATATCAATCAATCATCAATCAATATCAATACATATAATAAAACAGTAAAAAAATTGTTTCTGTACATTGAAGATATTTAAATAAAATAAATTAAGATCGATAGAGAATCAGTAATAGAATAAGAATTTAAAAAAAAAGTCTTTCTGTTTGTCTGTTTGTTTGCACACGCTAATCTCTGGATCTACTGGACGGATTTGAATGAACTTTTTTGTTGTATAGCTATAAAGCCTGGTCAACATATAGGGTATAATTTATTTTGGAAACTGGAACAGCTCTAGCAGAACCTATGAAGACCAGCAAAACTGGTAGGAAATATAGTAAAAGTCACCTTAACATAAATTGTTCGCCCTGATGAGCATTTTCTGATGACGTATACAAATCTAAGATATGGAACACCTGATGATGAATTCCAACAGACCAGCTACACTATAACAGATATGACAAAAATGCCTTAACCAAAGTCGATCACTCTAATGAGCATTTTTTACATAGTTATTTATAAAAAGCCTCATTTGGTCCACGTTTTTAACCATGATTCACAAACACCTCGAGACTCTCAAAAATCTATTTTATTCCCCATGTCTTCTTTGCCGCGAGCAACAGCTCTTCTATAATCTATATGAAAATGACGACTTAGTAAAAGCAAACCAATCTGATAAGCATTTTCTGTTAAGTGAAGTCTTAGCAGAAATTGTTGAACCGGAGCAGCAGTAACGGTGGGCGTATTAAAATAGAAGATTCCGAACATTTCTGAAACGGAAGTTCCGTAATAAAGTTAATCTTATATTTACCCTATACTATTATAACATAAGCTGGGAGTACCTCCACGTGGTGAAGGCGGAAACAGTTTGGGCTAAGTTTCGATGACGACGGAAGGTATTCGTTGAAAACTTGCCCGAACTGGCTAAAACTCCCATTTATATATAGAATATGCCTTCGTGGTTACTTATTATTTCCTTTCCAGTTTATCATTGTGACACGGCAGCCTACCCGGTAACGCAGGGGAGCAGTCACTTAGATTTTAATAGCAAAGAAAATATTTTAAATTGTGTAACCATGCCTATTAATTAATAAGTGTTTCAGATTTTTCTGTAAGTCAACCCATAACCCTTTTAAAAGGGGGGGGTGAAAGATTGTGTGGAACTTAATAAAATTTTTAAGATAAAAAGCTGAAAATTGCAAAACATACTCGTCATCATTTTGCTCAAAGAATGACCGAGATTTTTCTATGAAATTCACGCGGGCGAAGCCGCAGGCAAAAGCTAGTAGTATATAAAAAAAGAAGTGAATATATCATTATGTCATTTTTCTGATGCCATCACTTATTATAGACATAATTTTTTACGCAGTTTTGCACCGTACATTTATGAAAGTATGCTTAGCAGAGAACTGGTGTTAAATTTTTCAGCATTATTCATTAGCTCCACAATATAATTTGGAAATAATTTAAAAAAAACTATATGGAGTCTAACCTGAAAATTTTCTGTTCAAATATCTATTTGAACAGAAAAGACCAGAATAATAACTAGCGTGTAAGTTGTGGTAATGAAATTAATTGTATTAAATTTGCAAAAAAATTAATCGTATTTCTACTATGTTAAACACAATCGGCGGCAATTTTATATGTCAATATGAAAAAATATTTGAACCTAGAACACATTTTGATTTATACTTTTATTAGTGGCCAGACCTGGACATTTTCTAACGCTGTGATGAATGCATGCATATGCATAAAAAAATACGCTCGTCCAAACGACCCATTAGGATATAGGCACAGAATTAAATATATACTTAAAAGTCTGTGATACAGGGTAACTTCTTATTCACTACACAATTTTTACAATATTCTCGTATGTGGTATACAACAACATCTAGAAGAAATAATCAATTAAAAAACTTCAGTCCGAACTGAAAATTTTTGTCATTATTTACATCGGTTATCACGGATCTGAGTCAGTTCCATCATCCGTATCAGCTCACACATTTTGTGCAGTTTTCAATAAATTTTCCTGTATAGAAAAATAGTACGTTTGTAATGTTAATGATCACACTTTTCTTCATTTTCAGGTACAACAGCAAGCCGGAGCGCATGGCTACTATGGTTTTGTAAATAACCTTTAAATTGGTATCAGGCTAGCGTTGAAGGTCATAGAGCAACTTGCAATTTGATCTAGCTGGGACCAGACAATTATCTCAGCAAACATCCACCCTCCCCCCTCCACACCCCACCCTATAGGCACATAGTGTCTAGTGTTGCCAAGCTTCGATGTTTACAAGAATTTACCTACAACTTGCACTTTTATTCCCTTGGAAATATCGGGTCAGACCTCTTTGGCGTTGTAGTCACACGTCCACTATCTGGATGCTCTAGGTTCGGTTCCCATCGCGGGCACATATGTACATGTGATCACAAAAATCTGTTTGGGGTTCAGGGTGTGTTGTACTCATTTCGTATGATTGTATCCCTTGGACTGCGAGCTTAGTGCTTAAGGTGGACCGTTGAGTGTTGTCCATTTGTTTTGATTTAAAACAGTTATAATGATAAAAAATAAAATTCTTCTGATTCTTCTTCCGATAAAGAGTAACTAAAACTCCCTAATAATAGGGAGACATGACGCATGGCAACACTGTTCCAAACCAATTTATAATTCAGTTGTGGGGAACTGTTTACAGACCACCGAGCAGGCCGCACGATGTCGTGGGCTATATCTATGTAGGTGCAGAATACAGATGCAGATTTTGATAGACATTTCTCGATTATCCTCTTCTCGTGTTCCCGTTAGTGGGAATGTGTAGCTATGATTTGTTGAGGTAGTTTAAATTTGGTCGATGGTTTCATATAAAATTAGTGTTTATTTTTATTAACCTACTAGATGTTGGCCGGGGCTTTGCTCCCGTGGGAATTTTGAGATAAAATATAGCTTATAGCAATCTTGGATAATGTACCTTTCTAATGGTGAAAGAATTTTTGAAATCGGTTCGGTAGTTACGGAGATTACCCGCCTCAAACATACTAACTCACAAACGCTTACCTCTTTATGATAATAGTTTAACTCAATGTACCTATTCCTTTGCTAGGTACAGAGTACAAAGTACAAAGTACAAAATTCATTAAAATTATGTCATATATTTTGAACTTAACAATTAACATCAATTAAAATAAAAGTAAGTAGCTATTCTAAACTTTAAAAAAGTATATATTTGTCTAAATTACAAATTACAGCCCACAATTTTTTAAAGCATTTTCACAATAAATAAAAATCAACATTTATTGTCATTTTTGCGAAATGTGTGTATACAGTTTCCTGATATTTTTTTTTAAATTAGTTTTTTTTTAGTTGTAGTTTAATGTAAAAAATATTATTATATTAAGATTGTTGTTTACATAAATAAACAATTATCAGAAATTGGTGAAATTCAGTGTTCAATAAATAAATTACATTTTGTAATATATAATTCCACAATCAAATCATTTATTCAGAAATTAGACCTTCACAGGCACTGTTTTCACGTCATATTCTAAATTAAATGATGTTTACCAAAGCTACAAACTACTAGCATTTCGGAGCGACCACTGCTGAGAAGAAATGCCGAAAGAAACTCATTCAAACAGTGTTGGTCCCTATTATGCCAGAAGGGCTTACCATTTTTAAATATAAATTTATGTATATTTTTTTATCAGTAACATAACAATGTAAGTACACAATAAAGTACATAGTAAAAAGATTAAAATTGTGCTGATGAAAGGAAACATATGTATAAGGTGTTTGGTCAATGGTATATAAAGCCGAAAATGGTAGATTAGATAAATATTTTTCTGAGAATGTGGATGCGATACTAGGGTATCATAAAAATATTTCCATGTGGAAAAAACGTCACAATAGGGAGTTAATTAAGACTTTAGATTATGGTAAAATTGGTGCAGTGCCAACCCTGGAACAGCTGATTTCATTCATCTGTACAACTATTGTCCATTGACCTCAGTACCAGGATTGGTGCAAATTATGATGATGAAAGCTCAAAACATGGCTTTTATGCCTAAGCTCTTTCAAATTCAAATTCAAATCATTTTTATTCAGAAATTAGACCTTCACAGGCACTTTTTCTCGTCAATTTTTATATTTATAGTTATTTCTCACAAGCTGCAAACTAACTGGCATTTCGGAACGACCACTGCTGAGAAGAAATGCCGAAAGTAACTCATTTGAACAGTGTTGGTCCCTTTGAGTCTCTGATAGGACAATATTAACTTTTTAATTATGAAATACATTTACCATTGACAAAACACCTTGAATACTATATGTATAGTATGTATAATTAATCAACTTTTAACAAGAGATCGAGCTGACCAGTTCCCTAACTAAACAAATTATACGTAGATACTATTTGCCGGGAGTGGAGCTGTGGGCAACAGCTAGTAAAAAATAAATTATTTTTTTTTGCGAATGCAACTTCGCACATCCATTTAGAAAACGCGCGTAAACAATATACCTAAATGTATTTGACAATTGCGTAATTTATATGAAAAAGCTTTCACAGATGTTGGGACCATTCGTATATATGCGACTGCGTGAACGGACGCGCACATATATCATTGTGGACGCATTGGTCTCGCACCCATTCGTAGATGGTAACTCATAACTGAGTTAAAACCGTACCTCTTTATAACCTCTTAAAAATAACTTTGGTTCTTATATATCTTTTTTTATATAACTTGTATTTCTTGTTTTTTATTTCACGTAAAATATAATCCCAAAGGCATTTGCTATTACTCACCCAGTAGTATATAAAATGATTTTACTTACACGTGTCGGAATATTATGGTCGAACGTTAAGGATTTATTAAATATATAATTTAAAATCTGTGTTTGACAAAGGTATTTTCCTTATAAAGAAGGAATAAAAAAATAGTAATCCCCGACTCCTACGGTGCTCGCTTCCTCTTCATCTGCTAAAAAAGCTAATAGTAATTAAGACCATTAATGCGAAAGTAAGTGATTATTACATTTTTCAGCACAACCAAATTTCTAGAAACTTTGCAGGAGAAACATGTAGTGTGAAGTACGGAGAAGGACATACGGTGCCTTTCGCCCCCGAAAAACAATGCCTATAATAATTGCGTTCATTTGTATGGGTGCGACACCCACATTTCACGTTACAAATATTCCGGCACATTTGCAACGGTGCAAATGCGGTCGCGGTTTGCAAATGACGATCAAATCTGCATTTGACGCGCAAATGTTAACCTGATTTCATTATTATATACAAAACTTATACAAATTGTTGTTTATTATACTAATGGATCTCACTGGTCATATCCTTATAGGGTGGCTTTCAGAGTGTTTTCAAATTCAAATCATTTATTCAGAAATTAGACCTTCACAAACACTTTTTCACGTCAACTTTTATATTAAATAGTTTATACTTTGACGACCTCGGTGGCGCAGTGGTAAAGTGCTTGCCTCTGAACCGAGAGGTCCCGGGTTCGATCTCTGGTCGGATCTTGATGGAAAATGATCTTTTTCTGATTGGCCCGGGTCTTGGATGTTTTTCTTGGATGTTTTGGATATATGTATTTGTTATAAAATATAGTATCGTTGAGTTAGTATCCCATAACACAAATCTCGAACTTACTTTGGGGCTGGCTCAATCTGTGTGATTTGTCCTAATATTTATTTATTTATTTCTCACAAGCTACAAACTACTCACATTTCGGAAGCCATATCCGCGCGGAATCCGTCGTGAGTTTTTTGACGTCTCTTACAGAATCGAAACAGTGTGCTGAGAAGAAATGCCGAAAGAAACTCATTTGAACAGTGTTGGTCCCTATCATGCCAGAAGGGCTTACCATTATTGTTTCTTACAATTTTTTTTTCTAATAATATATCAAAGTACATAATGTAACTATGCAAAAAGTATATCAAAACAGGTTATGATTGTAATCCGAGTGCTGAATAAAAAATATAAATATATATATTAATACGAAACACAATTATATATAATTACACAAAAATATATGAGAAACGATGTGATTTCGATGCGGACGCGCTGTAATTACAATATTTCAAATTTTAACATAGACATTAATTAGTTTTACTGTCTGACTTTAAAATAAATTAATGTTTACTGTGGTAATGTCATGATGAATGATTGATTTCGGATTGACGGATCGTAATGAACCCGCGGCCGCAGCGGTGGAAACGCTCTGAGAACCACTATACGAGTACCACATAAAAAAGTAGTTGACACTAAGTGAAATACATATATACTTCTTATATACAAGGTTATTAAAGATCAGTAGCCTCGCAGGACTATATAATCCTGACTATTTATATATTCATTATAAATAACGACGAGTTTTGATAATTCGTATAAAAAAGATTTATTTATGTATTAAACTAAAATACTTTCACACAAAAAATTATCTTTGTTTAATTGTCTGTTCCAATCCTAAACACTCAGTGTGTATGTGTGTAAATTCGTGATGATATAAATCACTTATTGAAGTCAAAAAATTACTAAAAACCACAAAAATAAACAACGCTAAAAGTCACGAGTCATTGGTCTAGTCTAAATAAATTCTCATTATTACAGAAACCGTCTGTATGTATAGCAATATCTATAAAATCATTCAGGAACTTGCAATAAATTACGACAAAATGGGAACGGGATCGCATAATAATGCTATTTTTATTGCATAAAAGTTTTTATTCATGTGTGTAGGAGCATAAACAATAAAGGCATGGTAACATCTTGCGCCGGTGCCAAGTGCTGCCCGAAGATATTGAGTTTTCCGCGATACATCAGAAGGCGTCGCGTTGGCGGCTACAGAGGATCTAGAGTAGCTTGACGTAGAGCCCAAGCCGTATTGTTAACATAAACCGAACTGCAATAAAGCACATCATATTTGATAATGAGTGTATTATTGCTAACACTAGTATCAGATTTTGTTCAAGTTATATAAATGTATTATCGTCATCATAATTTGCCTTACCTTGTCCCATCATCTGGGGTCGGCGCAAAATATCTATTCCCTCCACAATTCTCTATCTTTTGCTATATTCGGATCCACCCCGAGCAAAAGTATTATCGTAATTTATCCAATTATTAGTGTTATTCATAGGTTAAACTGAATGCTAAACTGAATGCTAACTATTGTCTACCACTTCACCTTTGGAATAATGTTAGCATATCATTATCTTAATGTAAATTCAATTCAATCAAAAAGTCTAAATAGTTCAATCAGATTAGTAAGTCTAAGTTTACTAATTGGACTGAGTTACTTAGAAAAAGGAGAAAATAATCGGTGATCTGACTTTATCTGGAAAATCTCCTAATTACCAAGATCTGCAAAGCTCTAGAATTGGCTTGAAGATCATCAAAAATGTGATCGTCTCGAAGGGAAACATCACATGCCCGACCAAGACGCTGCACGTAAGCGAAGAACGTGAAAGAAGGGGTAGTTGCTCCTGAAAGATTGATATTGATTGATTGATCCTGAAAATTTGAAGCTTGGTCTCTGTATTAGTCTCATCTGTGTCTCGTTTCTCTTCTGCCTTCATTCCGCTGCAGACGGTACGTAATCGTGTCGATATGATTGAAACATGTCGTGTAACACTTTTATAAGGCTCACGGCTAGGTATTGAAAGATTTTGTAATACCTCCCTTTTCATGTCGACAACATTTATCTATATAGCAGTGTGTAATTTCCGTTCTAGAATATGACCAATCTATATCGTCACGTGGATATCGTACTTGGCGAGTAAGGGATAAGAGAAAAGGTCTTCAACTACACTTAGGAAGTCAGCAGTACACTTAGTTTTAAGATATTTTATTACGACCATCAAGGAGCTAAAAGCAGCCAATATGACAAACCACAATCGAAGGAATGGCCGGCGCAGGCGCAGGCGCAGGGTGTGACCTAAATACGTCACACCCTGCGCCTGCGCCGACCATTCTTCATAGAAGTACAGATGCATTGAATCATAAATCTTCCTACATAGCTTTCGTTTGGTTTTATCTCAACTTTACTAGGAGAATTGTCTCCAAATAAACTGATATAAAACCAAACGATTTAATCAGTTTTTGAAAATGAAAAAACTAATGTAGAAACTAAACTTTCAAAAGAGAAAAGAAAGATATTTTATTACAGATGCATTGAGTCAGAAATCTATCTGAAGTTTGACGACAAAATGGCGATCGCAATAAAACGGTCTCGCGTCGTTTGAATGTAATCTATCATGTGGTTTGGTTATAAAATATCAGATACAGATGTGGCTGCATTTGTGAGTTATTTTGACAATTACATTTTGAATGACAGTGAATTCGACGACCTCGGTGGCGCAATGGTAAAGTACTTGCCTCTGAACCGAGAGGTCCCGGGTTTGATCCCCGGTCGGGCCCCGATGGAAAATGATCTGTTTCTGATCGGCCCGGATCCTTGATGTTTATCTATATATGTATTTGTTATAAAATTATAGTATCGTTGAGTTAGTATCCCATAACACAAGTCTCGAACTAACTTTGGGGCTAGCTCAGTCTGTGTGATTTGTCCTTATATATTTATTTACTAGTGTACCAAATAAGCGGTTTATCTTTCTTCCAAAGGAAAGCGCGGCTGCAGCGGTCGAAACGCTCTGAGTACCACCCTTAATCATACTACATTTAATTTGATGACTCGTTCTCCCTTCTTCTGCACCCTCGTTGTTTCCACCCGGCGTGGAAAACAAGCAAACCCCACAAATTTCCCCAACTCAAATCGCACTGAGCGTAATACGTTCGATCCGTCATCCCGACACATTCCGACCGACCACACTTGACTGGCAATTGGAACAAGCATCACTATGACTGATTAATAGTCATTCTCACGACCTCGCGTGTTCATGTTGAATTCGCGGCTGTGATGCCCGAAGCCCGGGGTCAGATGAAAAATTAACCTTGTTGAAGATTCAACAATTTATACATAAAAATTAAAATTAAATAAGTCACTGAAATTAGTCTTTATTAGAGTATAATTGTTACAAACATATTAAAAAACGTTTCTTTTTACAATATAGGAGTAAGTATACTTTATTTATGGTATTAATAATACCAAATGATAGATATTACATATTAAATTCACATCAAATTAATAATAAATTACAATTTACATTTTTTTAAACAATAGAAGTTAGCACATTAATTTTCAAAACTTACAAATTGTCCCAACTAATGTTATAAATGCGAAAGTAAGTTTGTTTGTCACCTCTTCATGTTTCAATCTTCTTGAAATTTCTCATACATATAGGTACTTAAGAGTACGGAGAAGGACATGGGCCTGGAAAAAGTACATTTCCCATGGCAAGGCGGGCGAAGCCGCGAGTACAAACTGGTATTATATATTAGTAATAACTCAAGCCCCGAACTTACTTTGAGGCTAGCTAAATCTGTCTGATAATAAGATGATAGTAGCTCGAGGGATATTGAATGCTAGAAATTGAAATGTAAACTGAGCCTTCGTCACTTCAACGATCAATTCTCAAAAAAATACGGATTGACTCAACTTGAGTATGAAGCTGGAGCTAAGTGAGTCTACGGAAGCAACTTCCAAGTTATGAATGCAATTAGATTGGCTTCAACGTGGAAACACGGATTAAGGTCAGTAATTAAAATCGCAATATTGCATTGAATAGAGCAACTTGAGACTTCATTACGAGCTGTTTGTGTTCCGTTACAGGTGTGTTGATAAAGAAGTACATATTTATTTATTTATTTAATTATTTATCACTTCACATACATACACACACTACAGTATTATCTATAAACATATTGTGTGTCGGGTGTATGTAATATAATTCAAAAGTTCAATGCAGATACGTTATTCTGTTTGCTGTTATTTTAATGCTTGCAATATATATATATAATATACTATACAGTATACGAGACAAACAAAAGTATTGGGTACTAGATGTTGCCCGGGGCTTCGCTCCCGTTGGAATTTTGAGATAAAATATAGCCTATAGCAATCTTGGATAATGTACCTTTATAATGGTAAAATAATTTTTGAAATCGGTTCGGTAGTTTTGGAGATTACCCGCCTCAAACATACAAACTCACAAACGCTTACCTTTTTATAATAATAGTATAGATTAGTTGCTTTTTTCCCACGTATTTTAAAACTAGCATTAATTTCGTGCGTCCGCTAATTATTGTCAACATCCCGGTTATCTTGCTTAGAGCAACGTATCGCGATGAAACCTATACCCGATTTTAAGTTAGACCATCGGCTATACCTAACTAACTAGCTAACCGCATCAAATTCCATCCAATATTTTTTGCGTGATGCGTGAACAAACATACGGATGGACAAAAATTTCAAAAAATGTTTTGGCTTCTTATTAGTCCTGTGAAGACTCCCCATAATATTATTCCTTTAATATCGCCTTTGTACAGACATACCCTACTTACAGTTTTATTACATGTATAGATTAAATGCAAGCAAAACATAAATCCATCAATCGTATAGTTTTAAATCCATGCGAAACTAAAAACTAGAAGATAATCTAGATCGCCTTCGACTATCAAGAAAAAGTAATAAACAAACAAACACTTCAAACATCTAAGTAAAAATCTTTAAAGAAATAGTGCATTTCACAGACACACTGATGTACAGACTTGACATACCTCAAAATATAACATTAATCCATAAAAAGAAACGATTATAATTATATTAAAAAAAACATTCATATAAAAAGATTGCTATAGGTTATATTTTACTTCAAAATTCCCACGGGAGCGAAGCCCCGGACAACATCTAGTCTTACATATTATGGTAATGTTATATAGCAAAATTTTCCCATTTCCAAGTGATTTTAAATCAATTACAACATTATCACGTGAGGCAAAAGCTTGTTAGCTTGTTCAGTCACAAAAAAAAAATATGGAATAACCGTCCAAGCTTCATACGATTTTCTAATACATCTGTAACCTCTCCAATAGTCCAATAGATACCTCTACGTAAAGCTGCAAGGCTGTGACGTACTCAGAGGGTGGCCTCCCCCCACCACCTCTATCGATCGCCTCTTCATCAGAGCTCGCTGTTTGCAGCCTAATTGTGTTACAAACAAACCGACAAACCTGAGTCCGAACCAGTAATGGATTGTGGTCGGTATATTTGGTAATTTGTAAGAATTATTTTAGAACTAAAAGCGTAAAATTACAATGTCTTTTTTTATGTGAAAATGGTAAATAAATATTTTTTCTTTGTTATTTTTTTATCCCTCCATCTGTTACATAGGGTTCTCATTTAATTTGGTACCTTGTGGATTGTTGGAGAAAATAAACATCTATTTTTCTTACTTTTCACTTGTTTTTATATATACGATTTTATAGATTCGATTGAAAGCAACGCATAAAATGTATGTCTGTCCATTTTCATGACTATTTTTGTATTTATGTATACAAGTACTATCTAGCAACTCAATTAACATTATTATAAAATGTTATTTATGGATATCATTATCAAAACTCACTCAAACTTATGCTAAATGTTAAAATAAGTCTAAAACTCTGAAAAGAAGTCGACATATAGGTATTTAAATTATATGTTTCTATCGTCGTGAATGAGGACGTTTATATTTGGGTTCCGAAATGTATTACACGGACAATAATAATCTAGTACATTATTTATTTAATGGCATATAAAACAGATTGTAATCTTAGAATGTACTTAACAATTCTCAAGACCGTTCGATCTAAATTGTAATTCCAAAATGTGTACGTTTAAATGCTTTAATCTATACTATTATGATAAAGAGGTAAGCGTTTGTGAGTTTGTATGTTTGAGGCGGGTAATCTCCGAAACTACCGAACCGATTTCAAAAATTATTTCACCATTAGAAAGTTACATTATACAAGATTGCTATAGGCTATATTTTATCTCAAAATTCCCATGGGAGCGAAACCCCGGGCAGCGTCTTATGATAGATAAATTGATACCCACTAGATAAAGACATTCTGAAACTTTTTATTATAAAATTCCGAGTTTGAAACTATATTATCTTAGCAGTTTAATATAACTGACTGACTGTACTATAAATAGACAAATAATTTCGAAATACAAAAATAGAGCAATGTTTCCAGTTTGAATGCCACATTGTAGGGGATGATGAATGACGTGCTTCACCCCGAGAACATGTGATGTACGATGTTAAGAGGGAGTAATATCTGATTACAAAAAATATTTGTTTTGTATTTATCAATAGACTTATTATAGCGCACCGGAGCAAAGTGTAAATTATGGGATAGTAAGCCGCGCCCTGGGGCTCGCTCCCGTGGGAATTTGGGATTAAAACTACCCAATGTGTTATTCCAGATTATATACTACCTGTATACCAAACTTCATAACAATCGGTCCAGTAGATTTCGCGGAAAGTGTAATAAACATACATCCTTGCAAACTTTCGCATTTATAATATTATTATCTAAATTCTATATATATTCTATATATAATCTAAATTCTAATAAGTCTGATTCCAAACATTTTGAGTGACCAAGTAACAAAACACCTTGACAACCTTAATTTGTATGTTCTTATGTACGTGTGTATATTTAAATAGGTAATTCCGTCTGGTACTGGTAGACGAGGCAAACCCAAAAAGTGCTGGGTCGATGTTCAATGCAAGTAGTGAAGACTGCGAACTGGAGAAGAGAAGTAGGCAAGCAGACCTTGAGCTCCGAAACTCAACGACTGAGGATGAATTTTTCAAGCTCCAAAAAAAAAAAATGATCTCAATTATAATTTGAACAATGACCTGAATAAAGGTAAATAGTGCGGCGGTGGTGGTGTAACGGTTAAGACGCCCGTCTGTGTATCGAAAGGTCTCAGGTTCGTATCCCACTCGTGCCATATGAATTTGTATACTGACTCATTATATGTATAAGTAAGTAGTAGTTTTCATAGACCACCACTTGCTTCCGGTGAAGGAAAACATCGTGAGGAAACCTGCACACTGGTGGACAGTTCAATGTGTGTATACGACTACTTGCCACTTCATAGCGGTGAGAAGTCGTAAAAGTCATGTCAGATGCCTTTAGGCGACTTGAATGAAATCTGACACCAGTGTTAGCAATAACACACTCGACATGATGATTATGAGGGTAATTGCAAATATTAGAAATAATTCAGTACCTATTTTTGTTTGCTCATTTAATCCGTTCGTTGCGGCGTCCCATGACTCGTCATCGTGATCTTTGCCTGTCCATTGCTAAGTTTTGATGTGACTTTTGAATCGACGCGAGGCAAAACTTAGCAATGTACGTCGATTGGCCGCGATGGTTGATATTATGTCGCGCCTTTAAGAGAAATTCCATCTTGTAACCACGTTCAATTTACGAATTCCCCTTAACAAGAATCCGGGGATTGGATGTCTCGTGCACTTGTATTGATAACGCGAGATTAAAATGGTGTATTAAAAGTTTACGTGGATATTTTATTACGGCCTTAAAGGATCGCGGAATTAACCATAAAATATGCTGCAAAATCTTTTGCCTAAGTAGTTGCTCCGTTGCGCTGTGTTGCGTCGACAGAGCGTTGTCGCTCCGATGTTTTAGGTTTGACATTGACGCACACAGTGTAGTTGTAGCGGTTAACGGAGCGCAACGGAGCACTAAGCTACACTGTAACCGGTAACGATAAAAAATTATATTGAAAAAAAGTTGTTTTCAAATACTTTTCTGTGAGGGTTTTTTTTTGTGAGTACCTATAATACTAATAACGTTTATCCTAACGTCCATCCGATAACCTACCTAACCTTATTTCATGTGTATCTGAATAAATGCATTAGTGATTACTGTAAATATTAAGGCTGTATTACTATGTCTCTAGATATAAAAACTAAATTTGAAGTTGAAAACCCCCTCTGAAGTTGCTGGCATCATCTCATCTGCTAGAAAAGAGCTAACGGTTTCCATACGGCTGAACACACATTTTCCAAACATAGCCAAGAACACTCTCGATTAAATAATATAATAAATAAATAAATAAATATATATATATATATTAGGACAAATCACACAGATTGAGCTAGCCCCAAAGTAAGTTCGAGACTTGTGTTATGGGATACCAACTCAACGATACTATATTTTATAACAAATACATATATAGATAAACATCCAAGACCCGGATCAATCAGAAAAAGATCATTTTCCATCATGACCCGACCGGGGATCGAACCCAGGACCTCTCGGTTCAGTGGCTAGAACCACTGCGCCACCGAGGTAGTCAAGATTAAATTCTCTTTAATACAAAAATAACTAGATCAAAACCGGTTCAGCCACGGACAGAAATACATATACACACGGACACGTTAAACATATTATTCACCTCTATCGTCGGGGCTTAATACCTAAATGATGACAGATTAACCTTCTAAAAACAGTCAAAAGCACATCAAGCTACCCAAATTTATTGCAAACTCGTCGCTATTACCGCCACATAGAGCTCCAGTCAGGGCTACTTGCGTTGCGTTCGACTGTACTTACATAGTAACACAAAATGAGAAGCAGTCGGCCCTAAATTTACAAGATCACGTAGGATCCTTTACACCCTTCAAGATGAGTCTCATCACCCGAGAATACAATAGGCTGAGAGCTCGTTCAATTTAATTTCGATAACAACGATGCACCAGGTGAATTGCCACAAGTGGTGGCGCGCTCCCCGACTAACATGAAATATGACCGTAATTTCGTTCCGCGCATTCGCTAGGGCCACTCACGTGGTTTAAGGATGGCGAATCTTGTTTTCTCTCTAATTCTTGCGTGTTCCTGGGTGTGTTCAAGACTGAGAAGCGAAATCTTGAAGAATTTGGCTGTGGTTTTACAAAAGTCTGTCTGAAGTCAACGCTTTTTGGGAATTCTGTTACTTATCCACTGCTACGGCTATGTTCGCACATCGTTCACAATAAAATATCGAGTATCTTGATTCTCGTGCTTAAACTACACAGTTATTCATAAAAAAGATGAAGTATTTTATGCTAAATTTTATTTTGTCACCGTCGCACTTAATAACATTTGACAGAACGAGACAAAACATACTTTACCTTAAAGTTAAAGTATAACTTTTATGAATAAGAGGGTAGTACTATAGACAAAACCTAGTAGTTTGAAGTTCTGAGAATATATATTATACTTATTGACTTAAATATGACGTGAAAAAGTGTCTGCAATGTAAGTAGTTTATTTCGAATAAATTATTATTCTCTGTTCTATGGCTTTGTCTTTTATTTTGAAATGTACGAAGCTTTCCGTTTTACTGAGCCGTGTGTCCCCACACTCAGCAAACTTTGTTGAAGTGTCAGTAATCTAGATCCTCACCGCCTATCTGATTGCTAAGGCCGTCTCCACATTCTATAACAGCTCTCATATTCCCAAGACGTTCTAAAAGCTGTGAAATTGATGCTTCTTTTGGGGTAGATGTTACATTAAAATTGCATAGTTTTGTATGTTATGTAAATAACACGTTTTATCTCTTCAGGCCAAACTTCGTTCGTCGCTCCCGACGTTCCATACTAGTTTAGTATGTGTCTTAGACAGGGCAGCATCAGTCTTACTGACGGTTTTATCAAGGCCGACAACTGTACCTATATATAATATACTAGTTTTTGCCCACGGCTTCGCTCGCGTTTATATCGTGCGTCCGCTCATAACTTAATTTTGTCAACATCTCAGGTTCGCTTACCGCGATGAAACCTATATCAGATTTTAAGTTAGACCATCCGCTATGCAACTGTGAAAACCACATCTAATTCAAATTAAGTCTTTAACTTAGGAATGAAACACAATACTTACATCATTTATTCAAAACTATGCATTCAATTACTTACATATACATACTCTTATTGCGCGGGCGATTCCGTATAATTAGTTATAATTGGATTTATTTATACGAATAGATGTGATTATAGCAACAAAACATAAACGTCATCTTTCATGTACAATTTACTATCGTATACTGGAGTAACGTCAGCTCACATATTAATATCTCCCCAAGCCGGCTATTCTAGCTCAGATCAATAGTTTATTTGCAGACCGTACCAGACCGCACAATATTCAATATGCTTACCTGAATATATCAAAATTGATCATAAAAGTATACGAATGTAGTACAGTCAAGACCATAATTTAACTATAATGTCGAGTGATTCATTGGTTTTTATTCAAGCCCCATAATTTAACTGTAACGTCGAATGATTTATTATTTAAGCCTTAAGGAAACTAACTTGACTTTTATGTTAAAATAAAAAAATGCATTTCAATTACGGCTGTACTTTGCTTGTTTAAAATAGTGAACTTAAATTTATATTTAAAAAATGGTAAGCCCTTCTGGCATAATAGGGACCAACACTGTTTGAATGAGTTTCTTTCGGCATTTCTTCTCAGCAGTGGTCGTTCCGAAATGCTAGTAGTTTGTAACTTTGGTAAACATCATTTAATTTAGAATATGACGTGAAAAAGTGCCTGTGAAGGCCTAATTTCTGAATAAATGATTTGATTTTGATTTTGAACTGTTTTCAGGGGTTTGAGTTCGGGATATATTTTACTAATGAACCCGGTGACAGTAAAAGGTGTGTATTACCGAAGTTATTGCTATCATGTACAAAAACAAATTTCACCAACAGACAAAGTAGTTCCAACATAATAAATATCCAATAATTCTTTAGATATATTATTAATATTACTCCAATATACCATCAACAAGCGTTATAAATAACTTCAGAAAATTATTTCAAGTAAACTCAACGGTACTACGAGCGTGTACGCCCGGGGCTACGATTGCTCCGGCGTAGCGGCTCCGGCGTAGCCGCTACGACGTCGATGCCCTACTTTCCGGTTTTTTGTTCGCGCGTTGATTTATAGCGAGTTTTTTAACTCGATAATGTTTTCCTGGGGAATTACTTTTGCTGAAAACGGATTTGATGGTTCCGCACTCTTAATTTTTTATAATATTCTCACTGTTCATTCTTACAACGTACACGAAATAAATTAACAAATAAACTTAAAAAAATCGGGCCATTTGATATAACGTTAAAATTTTTCTGACAATGTTTCTCATCGAACACGTAATTTTATTTTCGAGATTTTTTTATTAAATTTTTTCAAAAGTGAAGCATGAATACGTTTTTCTTTTCAGTTCAGTTGCTTATTTTTACTTAACTTATATTTTATTTATTAGCCATTCGGCCCTCAACAATGAGGATGCGATGCAAGAAGGAGGTCATAAGCGAAATTGTTTATTAATTTTTATATTATTATATATTATACATTTTTATATGAAAACAAATAAAATGTGACATAATAGTCTTCTATATGTAACATATTTTACAAAATAGAAGTAAACTAATATCGCGAGCAAAGAAAAGGGACGAATCTAGTATCATATAATGAGTATATAATACATGTAAAAACATACTCGAATCTCCAAGGGCTATATTGGCTATGCCTTACTTAATTTAAATTTCAAATGAATACGTCAACGCATTTCCAAATAAAAAGGGTCTTGACAGCCAACTGAATGGCTGAATGACGGAGTGTTTCCTCAAAAGGTTCCATTATTTAACCAAGGACCCATAAAACTACTACTATTTTCGTGAATGCACGTGGCCTTAAAGTTGAAGACTTTGTGTCACTTACTTTGTTTTTATGACTACGCGAGAAGATGGGTCTTTCGTAATATTTAATGACATTAATGTACTTCATTTTAAAGAATTTTTAATTCTTTTCTCCTGTCTAAATTAAATTAAAATTCTGAAAAATCTTTGAGGCATAGGTGTCAAGAATGCAGGCTGCATCTCGCGTCGGATTGGATACTTATCGCCTATGTAAAAACAACTTCAGAACGTCGAGTCCTTTTGTTGTTTAACCGTGGTCACCAACAGGATATGTAAGTAAACACTAATAATTTCCTAATGTAGATCACGCGGCCTCTCGTAATGAGATCTTTTCAAAGACACGGTGGTGGTGTCACATTTGACGTTTAGACAAAATGGTGTACTTACTTTTTTTTGTTGTAGGCTAAGCCTAAAGTTTAAACTAAGCCGACTTCCAAAGCGCAGGTGAAGAAGACGCAACAAACTTCACCGCAGCCTTTTCTCCAACGACGTCAATTAACTTATTCTTTTTTATTTTCTTGTTTTAACCCCCGACGAAAAAAGAGGGAGCAATGTCTGTCTGTGTACATGGTACTGTAGCTCATCAACGAATAAACCGATTTGGATGCGGTTTTTTTATTTGATAGCAAATTTTTATGTGGTGGTTCTTAGATATTAGATATTATTATCTTAGACGACCTCGGTGGCGCAGTGGTAAAGTTCTTTAATTCGATCCCCGGTCGGGTCATGATGGAAAACGATCTTTTTCTGATTGGCCCTGGTCTTGGATGTTTATCTATATATGTATATATTATAAAATATAGTATCTTTGAGTTAGTATCCCATAACACAAGTCTCGAACTTACTTTAGGGCTAGCTCAATCTGTGTGATTTGTCCTAATATATTTATTAGATATGTTTGGTCAAAATCGGTTGAGCCGTTCAAAAGTTGTAGCGAAGTGAATATTGAATGTCGGGGTATTTTTTAATTAGTCTAACAAATAAACTTCCATTGTCTTGAATTGAATTTCGATTTCTTAAAATAGCTTCGAACCTGCGCTCTATATTCTAAGCGATAGTCTCTCGATTCGCTCTCGATCTGTTTGCGTTTCTTTCCAATTGGAAAAATTTACCCAAATCAAATCGTCTCGTGGGAATCAACTGAATTTCGACGCGGACCTACAGAGAAATGATTAGGGAATAATAACTATGGTTTTTAAATAGGTGTATTTTATAAAATATTCAGTAAATATGGAGGTTTTTTATAAAATATTCAACTATGATAGGGATTACTGATAGGAACTAGGTACTAGACTTAGTTTTAACTAAACATCAACTATCATAAAGTATATCGTCCTATGTTATATGAATTTGAGTGATTCGCAACTTCCCCAACTGTGCTGGCTTTTGACCTTCTGTCATTAACATAACCTATAAGTACCATATTTCTTGAAAATCGGTCCAGCGTTTTAGCCATTGAAGCGTCACAGACAGAAAGACACTTTCGCATTTATATGTAACAGGAACAGACTGCTCTGGCCGTCGCTACTGACCACTGACTACTGATACTTAAATGACTTTTGTAAGTTTCCAATTTTTATCATCGAGTCTTGACTCGAATGTTAAACTGAGTCTAACTTGTTAGTTGTTACTTGACAAGAAAATTATCATTCAAGGGTTCCATTTTCCACCTTTTAAGTCACAATTTCCTTCATTCCTAAAAAGGAACATATATTTTCTCCCGTCAGTATTTCACTCCGCGCATATAAGTTTAACATAGTGCCCCCGCCTACTCATGTATTCATGGAAAAATAACACGGCTTTGTCCGACGCCGTCAAAACAGCGCTGTTCAGTTCAATAATAAATGGTACGGACGTACGTTTAAGAGGTATAAAAGAGAGACAGATATGATGGTGTTGGCTTGGCTATCATTTGACAGTGAAGAAGATGAACTTTGTTAAAGGTCATCACTTGATAGAATGGCGGTCAAGTAAATAAGAACTCCGCTTGTGAAAGAAAGGTTCCAGGTTTGTATACTACTCGTTACATATGAGTTTGAATACCAAATCCGACTCATGTATAATAGTTTTCGTGGACTATCCCTTGTTGATTGAAAATAGTTGTTGAAGGAAAATATCGTCTAGTTGACTATTTAGTTCATTAGTTTTAGTCATAAAAACCATGGATGTTTATAGGCGACTTGAATAAAATCTGACAACACACCACTGTAACACACTCGACAAGATAAACGGTCATCGTGCTGGACTGCCACAACGGAGGTGCCGAGTTCGAGTTCCGGTTAGGTAAAGAATTCATGACCCATACACGAAAACCAGTGCCCCAGCAGTAGGGGCATCAAAATGGCTGATGATGATAATGATATTTTAAAATGCAATCAAAAAACGCGTTCCGCATTTTTGCTCCAAAGTTATCAATCAAAATCAAAATTAAGAAAAGTCATATTTCCAAAAAATATATACGCTTTGGAAAGTCGTGATAAATACGAAAACTGTGGTAGGAAGACGTAAAATAAGCAGAGCAGGGTGGTAAGAGGGGAGCTGGCGCCGAGCCAGACGTTCGAAGCGGTATTGGTTCCTAAAAATGTATTTCACAAGTCAAACATTCAAATTTTAGAGGCTACAAATGCATTTTTAAAGTCAATTTATACAATTCTCGTACCCACTGTTGCAAAAAAAAAAAACTTTTTATTTCAGAAATGCTAAAGATTATTTCTTGAGACGGAAGAAGAAATATTATTACGCGAAAGTACTAGGCGAAAGGACTTAACTCTAAAAGTTATACCTGCTCTGCAAATTGTAAAGCACTGTGCGCGTCATCAGACCATAGGTTTATTTAATAAGTTGCCAATTGAACTCAAGTCAGAGAGAAAGCTTTCTAGATTCAAAAATCAACTCAGAACATTGCTGCTAAACAAGTGCTGTTATAATGTAGATGACTTTTAGGTAATTTATTGTCTATCTATCTGTAACTGATATGTATTAAAAATTAAAAAAAAAAAAAAAAAAGAAATTGTTATTATAAATTGTATTTTGTAATTCTATTTGTTGGCATTTAAGTGTTAAATTGATTTTATTATACTAAATTATAATTACTAGTTTTAAGTTACAATATTCGAATGCAATGTAAATTGTTTTTATGAATAAATTGAATTGAATTGAATTGAATTTCGATTGGTTTCGTCCTCTGTTCGATGAAGTTACTGTTGAAAATCAATCTATAGAATGTATGGAATCTGAAATTGTTATTTTCTTTTAAATATGGTTGGGAAGTCCATACATATTTGTATGTACAAAACGTGGACTTAACGCCATATTATGGTATTCTACAGTCAATAATTAGACCAAACAGGTGTAGAGTGGTGCCATGAAGCACATCGAAATTGTTTGTACCTTGTATTTACTTATAATTAACAATTCAGTAATTTTTTAAATAAATTAAATATATATATTTGATACAGTCGCACCTTTTTAGTAACGCGCTGCCTTGTTGCGTTTGAACCATAGCTAGGATTGGTTACGCGGACGCAGTCACGGGCAAAACCCAGTTAACCAATACCAGAGCATAGACAAGGCATTCACAAAGTTAATCCAAAGTGTCACAATTTGTAAAGTATTGCGCACAATAATGATAAATCATCGCATGATGGCTATCACTTAATGACTTCCCGGGCGCACTGTGCGCATTGACATACAGGCTCATACAATACAGATTTATTCACCACCATTTTGTACATGTACCTAAGTAAACACAATATATATAAAATAGTATGGTTGACAAAAAACATTGCTTAAGAACAATAAAAGAGCAAGTACAAAAAATTGAAAAAAAAAGGTCCAGACTCGGCAATAAAACACAGACGAGCTGGGCTCTGATAATTCTGCCCAAGAACACTAAGTATATCACACGTCCATATGCCTTGCCGGGTAGACAGAGCCGTGAGTAGCGAAATTCAAAGGCCACGTTTAGTTATTTGATGGGCTTATTAGTGGAATAAAGACTTAATACTATGAAATAATGCCTATCACCGGAGAAGAATCTCCTGTATCTGCATACAAGGAAGGGCAAGGAAATAGCTGCCCCGTCTCCTTTGATTGACTTTTACAATACAGACGACAGGAAAAGCTGCAGTCAGTCTATTTTTCTTTTGCTCTCAAACACCGGGTGTTTTTTCCGTTTTTGTTGATTAATAAGAAACACGAACAAACAATTGTATATTACCTGATTGAATTCACATGAAGAGTACTATCATGTTATAAAGCTGCGAGATTTTAAATCACCCTGGATAACATTGCATACAGACACGTGTACGGAAAGCCCATAAAAACGAAATAATTCAACAGCCCGGGAATAACAGGCTATCCCCTGGATAGACATTCATTCACATTGCGCCAGTTAATAACTGGCTTCAGCTTCTGTAGTCCAGTTGTCGTGTCCTAAGTGTCATCTCAACACACCTTCAACTTCAAATACTTTATTCATCTTAAAGATGATATAAATCACTATCACAAAAATTTACTTAAGGGCCACGCCTATTACTATTAAAATTCACTAAGGGGCACGCCTAAAGGCCGCACGTGAAAAAGAAGCGGCGCACCAAACTTCACCGCAGCCTTTTCTCCAAAGTCATCAATTAATAACCGTCCTATTCTCTCATCCGTTGCACATCAAGCTGCATATGCTTATGAAGAATAAGGTTAAACAAAATCCTCTCCGATCTAAGCGTGTTTCCGGCTGGCTGTGACGTACAGAAGCCCAAGAGTCCGTTAAAAGTAAACCTACAAATTTTGAAAATTCCATTGTTTTTTTACTACCACCTACTGTTGATCCTCATTGGGAATGCTCTTATTGCCTATATGCACAGGATAGGAATTTAAGTGAACTTTAATTAACAAAATCCACGGAAAGGTATAGAGGACGAGACGCAACGAAAAAAATTGCATTATTTACTACAACTGCGCCCACTCGCCTATCCACTAGACCACTATAACTCCCACAGCGGAGACGGGACGTAGCACAGAGGACGATATAATTTTTAGAGATATCAATTACAACTGCCCACTCGCCATATCCACTCGCCTATCCACTCGACCACTGTGACCCCGGCAGTGGGGACGGGACACAGCGCAGAGGACGCGAGACGCAACGCAAACAATTTCCGTGGAGCCGCCACATTCATCACGCTTGACTCGCACGAGGAAGTAAAAAAAAAAAGAATTAGACCAAAAATGTTTCGTGTGAAATGCCAAGGCATAGTCGAAATACCCGAAAAAGCGACTACGATCGAAATAAACATTGAACCAGGTATTACATGAATAAAAAAAAAAAAATTGTTGTTAGTAAAAATTTATTAGTTAATGAACATTAAATTAATATACTTACCTATTTGTTATTGACTATAACGGGGCATTGTTAATGACTTTAGTGCCCTTTCCAATAATTATGTACTATAATTATATTACTATAAGTTATTTTATTCACTACATACATTATAACAGTCATTAGGTTATATATAACAATAAATAAATATTTATTTATATTCATCCACAAAATGTCATTATAACAAAACAACGATAACTTAACAATAAAAACTAAAACAATGAAAGTTCGTATATTTTTTTTAAATAACGACATAAATTAGTAAAACTGCTGCCAGTTCTTATGGCTAAGGCGTGATGATATTTTATGTAATAGTCAACCCAAATAAAATTACATGTTAATAATTTTCATGTCGACATTTTTCTCGTCTTGACTGTTAATCTACCGCGCTTCCTGGTACGCGAGGCACGTCGGACTCGACTCTCGAGCTTCACAAGAACAAAGGAACTACTTACCCGTCACGTGTAACTAATGTTTTTTTTTAATTCGGCATCGATATAATTTGATGGTGCTTCGTGTCCAACCTTCAATTTAAATGATGAAATGTATATTTATTTCGTTTTTAACACATGGTAAAATATGTTTGTGGGAGCGAGAAATAAAATTAGCGAAATATAGTAATAATCGATGTTTATTTCATTAAATATAACAAAAGCATGTGTAGGTACTTGCAACAAAAAATATGTAGGTACTTGCCTATTTCACACAAAAACTCATGTTAAAATAAATCACATTTAAAAAATATTAAAGTAAAGTTGTGATACACATATTTTACACAATTTAATCATAGATTTACTTAAACATAAATATAAGAATTATTATTTACCTGACACGGTGCGCAGACGAAACCAAAGTGTGTCTCGTCGGGCAGTGTACAGGGTTTTTATAGTGACGCATGTCAAACGACCGTAGTGGGGGGAGTGAGGCGTCATAACAATCAACATAAAGAAACCGTTTCAATTAAAAAAAAAAAACAACAATATTAACGATTGAAAATATTTTTCTCCCACATGTTAAAAACAAATTGTAATCAATAACGAACGTTTGTTGTCTTCGCCCACGTAAGTTACCCACAGGAACAATTAATGTTTACGGGACGAAAGGTACGCTATGTTCTTCTTCATACTTCAAACTATATGTTTGCAAAATTTTAAGAAGATTGGTCGAGTAGATAAACCGTGAAGGTAAGAATACGAACTTACTTTCGCATTTATTGACCGAGCGAGCGAAGTGTGCGAATTCTACAAGTCAAGTTGGGGCAAAAATACATTTTTTGTATGTATGTTTGTTTGTAACGCGATAATTTTCGAACAGCTGGTTTAATTTTGATGTAATTTAAACGGCATGTCAATTGAATTTTTAAGTTCATTGGCATCAAAATTCGTGAAGTAATTTTTGAAATATTCACAATTGATTGTGATCGCGAGGTCTAATAAGTTCGCGGCGAAGAACGGTGAATATTACTTAAGATCTTAAGATTACTTGGTACATTATAAGCCTAAATAGGTTTAGATACGAGAATTCCTTTTATTTTTCTCTCTTTCAATTCCACAGATGAAATACAAAAGTTACATTATATTCAGCTGACGGCGCACAATGCCGGTCCTCTATTGTGTGCAAACTACATTAGTTGCTTATTCATTGTGAGCAGGCCATTTCCTACGAGTCAAATCTGATAGTTTTTAATGTAATAGCGACCCGGCTTCGCTCGGGGGCATTTATGTAAGTATGTATGTGTGTCTTTCGGAATATATTGTGTAAGGAAAACTGAAAACTGCATCAAAATCCGTTGCGTGGTTTAAAAGGAAAAAACTTTTAAAAAGGAGGACGACTTTGTTTTATACTACGTGCTGTACTTTTTTTAACGCTTTTATTTATTTTTAAATATAAAATTCTGGAATCTTCTAAGAACATTCTCAGGGCGCCAGCTGAAGATCAGCTCCTAGTAACTGAGTCTGAAAAAAATGATATTTCAAAGCGCGAATGTATAAAAAAGACAAAAAGAAATGTTATTTTCTCATACTGCTCATACTGAGCGTTTTTCGTCAGTCCGCTTTCCAACAGTTTCGTCTCCACTTCGCACGGTCGTCGGCATCCCTAGTTGTCAGACCATTGTCACGCATATCATCCTTCACGACATCAAGCCAGCACTTCTTTGGTTAACACTGCTCATTATTACAACTTAAACTTCTGATGGAAAATATAATTTAAATTATTAACAGGAGATTTATTAACAGGCTATATATCCCAAAAGTTTTCGAAAGCGGAAACTAGTACAAGACTTTGGCCAATATATCATCCCTTCTGTCTCGGGAGAGATTAGGTATAATAGTAAATTATAGTAATAAGAGCGGAAAAGAAATAAAAACTTGAGATTTCGTGTTTAATTTTTATAGTTCAGACTTTTTTATAATGTTTTCATGAACGCATTTTTCCTTTCAACAATATATATATATATATATAAATCTTTGCGCTCGCTGCGCTCATACTTTCCTATATGGGTATAGGAATGATAGATATAAATCATATAGATTGAGCTAGCCCCAAAGTAAGGTCGAGTATTGTGTTATGGGATACTAACTCAACGATACTATATTTTATAACAAATACATATATAGATAAACATCCAAGACCAGGGCCAATCAGAAAAATATCATTTTCCATCATGACCCGACCGGGGATCGAACCCGGGACCTCTCGGTTCAGTGGCAAGCACTTTACCACTGCGCCACCGAGGTCGTCAAATATAGGAAATTACGAGTACGAGCGAGTTTTTTTTTTACATAGATCTAAAAAAAAATAATTTCCTCTTTGTTTACGAAACCCGATAAGATTTGCAATTAAGTATTACGTAGTAGTTAGTACGTACGTAGTTACGTGAGTAACTTCCTTGACCCGTTGACTAAAACGCGAAAAATTTAAATTTCATTTTAAAATGTAATTTTTTTCAGTAGCGGCGTGGGATAGGGCAAAGGACGAAGTATGGGTTCCCATTTAACTTCTGATTATTTATTACATCTAACCATCGACCATCTAACCATAGACGACCTCGGTGGCGTAGTGGTAAGGTTCTTGCCACTGAACCAAGAGGTCCCGGGTTCGATCCCCGGACGGGTCATGATGGAAAATGATCTTTTTCTGATTGGCCCGGGTCTTGGATGTTTATCTATATATGTATTTGTTATAAAATATAGTATCGTTGAGTTAGTATCCCATAACACAAGTCTCGAACTTACTTTGGGGCTAGTTCAATCTGTGTGATTTGTCCTAATATATTTATTTATTATTATTTATTATCGACACCAAATATGCTTATATTTATAAAACAACGCCCTCTGTCACGTCTGTGTGTTCGCGATAAACTCAAAAACGACTGCACACTACTTTCATGCGGTTTTTATCAATAGATAGAGTGATTAGGCGTTTCGGGGTATACAATTTGTTATATTTTTAACTCACGACGCAAAAAGAGGGGTGTTATAAGTTTGACCGCTAAGTGTGTGTCTGTCTGTGTACACGTCGCGCCGTAGCACATCAACGGGTGAACCGATTTGGATGCGTTTTTTTATTTGATAGCTTATTTTTATGCGGTGATTCTTTTGATATGTTTGATCATAATCGGTTCAGCCATTCAAAAGTTGTAGCGAAATGAATATTGAATGTCGGGGGGTTTTTGTCTAACATATAAACTTGTTACCCGAGCGAAGTCGGGGCGAGCCACTTGTTATTTTTAAAGCTATAATTTCAACTGCATTTGCTACCTACTGTTGAAGTAATTAAACGCACCTACAATTTGACAGTTGTCTATGTCATGATATATCTCGCTCTTCTAGCTTCGGCCATTACGCTGTGTATTGTGTGCGCTATTAAAACATAAATAAATCTCGGTTCATCCTGTGGCTACCTTTTATTTTCTTTCATAACCCTTCAGGTTATGGGCCCAGTACGCATAAGCAATGCACCCAAAAATAGTCACCTACATTAAATAAATCCACATTTATCGAATAACTTGTAACCTCGTCAAATGAAATCAAAACTATTCTGAAACATCTTCACATCAACAAGCCGGCCACTTGTTTGTCCCATTAGGAAATAGGAGGGTATGGGAGGAAGACATTACTGCAGGAGGCCATGGGAAGGCTGTTGTAAACAGAGGCAAATGTGTCAATCGATAGAGGTTGGCGCGGAGCCAGCACCGCATATAGCAATCTCGGTGTACGGCAGTTCACATTGAGCGATTGAAGTCGGTTGATGCTTAGCACTAATAGTTCAATTAGTTAATTAAATATATACCATGACCATGACCTACAATTGATGACATACAATTGACCATGTACTTTATTATGTACTTACATGTTATATTACTGATAAAAAATTATACATACATTTATATTTAAAAAATGGTAAGCCCTTCTGGCATAATAGGGACCAACACTGTTTGAATGAGTTTCTTTCGGCATTTCTTCTCAGCAGTGGTCGTTCCGAAATGCTAGTAGTTTGTAGCTTTGGTAAACATCATTTAATTTAGAATATGACGTGAAAAAGTGCCTGTGAAGGCCTAATTTCTGAATAAATGATTTGATTTTGATTTTGATATATATATATATATATATATATATATATATATATTGTTAATATACTACTAAACAGGCTAATAGGCATGCGACCTGATAGTAAGTGGTCACCTCGGCCTCGGTAGCAACACCTATAACACCTGGGGTACCTATCACACGCGTGATAGCTGTGTCTGAGTCACAGCCCTATAATTTAATGTAAACAAGTAGTGGTGAGAAAATATAAATAAACAGTATTGGTTTGACCGCTCCTGAGCACTGACGTTTAATTTAACATTGCCCCTTCTATCACTGCCCTTAGAATCTTTTGGCACAGTACACCACATCTCTCACCCTTCAAACAGAAACACAACTCACCACTGTTGTTTGACAACCTTTGTACCAAGATCTACCTCTGGTAACAGAGACAAAACATGTGTAAAGTGCAACGTCGTTTCAAATTCGACAAACACTAATAACGGTAGATACCTAATAATTATTTTCAGTATATTGCACTTGAGATTTTTTTTGTATCTTCATATCATTCCTGATTCATATCACGCACCACGTGAATTGATTTCACTTTTTTGCCCTCTTTTGATCATCAAACACGTTTTTGGCTGTTTAATTATACCTATAATATACCTAATCATGTTATGAGTACTTTACGTGGCTTTATTATGACATAAGTATTTTATTTCTAGAAAAGCTATCGTAGAATTTATTAAAACATATATTGCGGTATGTACTCGTATAGTGTTTTTTCAAGCGTAAATATAAACTATTGTTAGGGAGCATCCAACTCGCCCAATGTGAACATTTCGGTTACGGCAGCACTACGCTTTGTTTATTTCGTTGTTCATACACTAGAATTGACTGTTCACGGAGTACCGGAGTGTGGCTGCTTGGTAGTATCAATATCTTAGCTCAGATTGGAGTATAAACTTGACTTCCTTCTTCATACTTCACGGGTAAAAGGAAGATAAAACTTCTCAAGTAATTACGCATTTTAATTGATTGAAAGATGCATTCACAAGAATGTATCTTTAAATCAATCAATTTATTTGTATAAAAATGGTACCTAACCAAAAAGTTATTAAGATATATTTTATTTATATATTGCAGTTGCAGCATAGGTACTGAAAAATTAGCCGCGAATTGAACGGTTCTAACTGTAGATCAACAAAAAAAAAATATTTTAAAGGATAATATTATGTACCTATTTGAGCGCGAAAATTATGAATATTTAAGTTTTTTTAATGTACTAAAAATTTGATTTTGAAATGTGTTAAGTTTGCCAAAATCCCTCCGAGTTTTGTTGTTAGTTCAATCATAAAATCACAGAATAAACTCATGATGTAATCAGGCATCACAGTTAAGAATGCAAGGAAACATAATAGGGTTTTTAAGATTGTTCCAATCTGTTACAAAATTCTATTTTATCTGTCTACCTATTAACTTCAATGGCTTAACAACTCAAAGAGTATCTTGACCTCGGACATTACAGGTCTTCTCTTGCCTGAGTATACCACTTCCCGCCAATCGGTGCTTTGGAATGCTTCCAGGCCAAAATTAAGCCAATTTTATGTCTAAGAGAAACTGAAACCAGCGTTTAACCACGTGAATTGATTTCACTTTTTTGCTTTCTTTTGATCATTAAACACGTTTTAGCAGTTTATATAAACTGCATCGCAAATTTGTACCATCGACTTATTTTTTGTATGAATGCGAGTCATTTTAGGTTCCTAAATTGAACTGAGTTGCATTGGAATCGTTCTGTAAAAGTTGATGGTAGGCCTACTGGGAAGATATTGATTTGAAGTTGAATCGGTTGAATTTAGATACACATAACAGAATTAATATTAATTTATTGTTTCAGTTTGATAATTGACTGGGAATAAAATGTATCTGATTTGACTTGTTGGAAAGTAGGCAATCAGTGACAAAATGTTGTGTATGATGATACATATCATTTTAATTTTATTAACAACGCCCAATCCGAGCACTAATGTACCCTATTTATATAAATATTTTTATACCAATACTTACACTATTTATATAAATATTTTTATACCAACTTTATTAGAATGGAATGTGTGTGAAACATGTAAGCATAACATTAATTAAAAATAATTTATTTTATTATATATACACAAAATTATAGAGAAAACTTTTATATTATTTCAAAAGAAACCTATTTCAGTAGATCCATGAAATGAGATTTAGTAAATATACCGTCAGAATTTGAATAACAAATATTTATTTTTTTCTGTAATCAGACTGTGTTACATAACGCAAGATTTAAGATAGACTTAGACGCGACACGCGTTTCCCGCCCTAAAATAAGCCACTCTATATCCTTCCGTAAATGTAATAACTTACATTTACGGAAGTTGTATATTTGCCTAATTATTAAGTATATATAATTGTTGCCTAATTATTAAATATATATAATTATTAAGTATGTACAATTGTTGCCCCTTTTATCCTAACGGATAAAAGGGGCAACAATTGTATTCCCAAGGAAAGATAAAAGCACTGTCAAATCTTTAAAATAAGCTTCACTTTTTGAGTCGTCACATATTGTATGTATTAGAGAGATAAACATTAGGGACGTATGGCATAAATCTCGTTTAACATTTCTAGAAATTCCCCATTTAATAATTAGCAGAAGGCACTAGTAGAGTGAATCGGATTTGTACAACAATAAGCGACCCTCAATTTGCAAGTCTAATTAATTTAACCGTTTGCTTCGCTGATTATTCATGAATTTTATGTTCAGAGCACTGTTGTTGCAGAGAAGATAAATTGAAAGAACAAGCTTTATAATCATAAAGTGTAAAAATGTTGAATACACCAAAGTTTACGTAAAGATTACACAGTATAAAACAAAGTCGCTTCCTACTGTCTTTGTCACTATGTATGGTGAATATTTTATTATGGTTTTATTATGGAGAAGGGCTCCAAGTCCATACTAATTTTATTAAGAGAAAAGATTTGTATTTTTGTTTGTAATGAATAAACTCAAAAACTACTTGACCAATTTTGATGAAATTTGGCAGAAAGACAGACGAACGACCATCAGTTTTTATTATGGTTTTACCCGAGCGAGCCAGGATGAGCTTCTTGTCATCTATAAATCAGAAGGTTATATTCAAGCGTCAAATTTCATTCTACAAATAGTTTAAAAGCAACACACTTATCTCGTCACAAATTTGAGAGAATAATTGCTAAAAACAGATTAGACTATAATGTTTTAACAGACACAAGCAGACACATTTAGCAAATGTCATGTGAAACTATCTAAGAATTCAAAACTTCATATGTTATTGGGATTTAGCAGAAACCTTTTCTATCATGTTGCTAACGTTTCAACGACCTTGCAGTCGCCGTGGTGTATCTAAGAGATCACATCACATCATTTTTAAATAAAAATCTCGCATTCCATCGAGCGAAATCGTTACATTAAACAGTGTTGAATGAGGGCGGCGCCACTGTGCTCAAATCCAAAGAGCTTGAGCTCTGCAGTGTCTCTGTGCCTGAGTTTCATTGAATGTTAGCACGCGTAGTTTACGCCAGAATAATTGGCTGTTCCATTACAACCGTAATTCCTGACCAGATCGCGTGTCCAAGTGCGATCCGGAATTCAATTAATACGGTATTCGAAAAACAGGAACACCATTTTCTCGTGCACACATTGACGTATGCCTATTTTTTTTTATTAAGCGATGTAGGTACTCATTTCAAAAAATCGTAGATTTGAACCTAACATATTAATATAATTACCTCATATATTCATAGGGTAATATAATAAGCAACAGTTGTTCTTCAAATAATAGGAACACTACTTATTCTCTTTAGGTTATATTACTAATATTATAAAATATTATGAGGATGTATCGTTCGTTCTGTTCGTTAATCTTTCACGCAAAATCTACTGGACCGATTGTTATG
Source organism: Plodia interpunctella (assembly GCF_027563975.2). NCBI lineage: Eukaryota > Metazoa > Arthropoda > Insecta > Lepidoptera > Pyralidae > Plodia > Plodia interpunctella. The sequence continues at coordinate 10,049,195 of NC_071303.1, read as the reverse complement.
AAATTTAGTACACGGGTAGAAGATATTCTTCTCTATATATGTTATATTGGGGTATAACCCGGAATAACACACAGGGTACTTTGTATTCCGAAATTCCCACGGGTGCTAAGCGCCGGGGCGTAGCTAGTAGTATATAAATCATGGTCTGTTAATAGGCAACTAGAACGTTCTCAAACAGCAGACCTACCATCAACTTTTACAGAACGATTCCAAAGCAACTCAGTTCAATTTAGGCACCTAAAATGAATCGCATTCATACTATAAATTCAGTCGATGGTACGAATTTGCGATGCAGTTCACTTTAGGTCGTAAAGTGGATCGCGTTAAGAGATGGTGGTAAGCCCCCTGGACTAATGTCATGTATGTCAGTCATGAAAACAGTCTCAAAAAAGAAACAAATCTCAAGTCAAAAGTTTATTTTTTCAGCGGGCCCGGGCATCGGCCGTCACATTAGTGTAACAAACTTGCAAGCAGATTTTTGGCCGGGCATAAACAATCTCTGGGCATTATAGAGTAAAACCTGAATTTTTTTTCGACCCGATTTCCAGATAGCTCAATCTGTATTCCGGTGAGGGCCATGTGTATTGTACTGTATTTGCACAGTTGGATATAACGGAGTCTACGAACAGCTACTAATTATTCAGTCGGGTGATTAACTATGTAAGGGTTGCCAATATTCAATACTCAATTCTTTATTTGCTTATTATTCGATTCTGTAACAGTATGTAATCTATTTTGTTTCTTCTTCTTCTTGACCTTATCCCACTCATGTGGGGTCGGCACAGTATGTAAGTTCTTTCCATTTTGTTCTGTCATTTGTCATATCCATTGATTCTCCTTTCCTGTTCATACCATCCTTGACACACTCCATCCATTTCTTTTTAGGTCTTCCTCTATTCCTGGAACCCTTTACTTCCATCTTTTATGCCCTTTGAGTGACGTGATTTTCATCTCTTCTAAAAATATGCCCGTACCAGCCTGACCTATAACTATGTAATTTATATTGTATATGTAATCTATTTTGTTTATTATTTGAAAAAAAAAAAACCCGCACCCGCTCCCGTTCCCGTTCCGTCCGTAACGGATATAGTCCGTTGTCCGATATTGTCTGACATTTATATGTAGTGTGGTGTCCCTACATTTCCAGTCTAACGCCCTCTGTGACCTAATAGAAATTAGGACAATTAACTGATCAGCGAACAACCCACAACATTACACATTCACAAAGATATGCTAAAATAATTAGGGAACACATTTAGTGGTAGACCGGCTTGAATACATAATTGAACTTAATAACTTGAACATATATGTATGTATAAACTTATATCTATATAGAATCAGAATTCACCTTCCATATGTTTATTATTTTCTACGTTTTTCTTATCTTTCATGAGATCCTTTCGGCATTTCTTCTCAGCAGTGGTCGTCCCGAAACGTATTTTGAAGTAAGAAATTCTATATAATTATAAATAATTACGTATAAAAAGGCCTGTGAAGAATTTCTGATTAAATGTTTAAGTTTTGACTTTACTAATGTTATAAATGTGAAAGTGTGTTTGTTTGTTTGTTCTTCTTTCAAAATGGAATTATTAATTAATGCGATTTTTTAATAACTAACTAGCCTTTATTTGAATTTTACCTAGCTGCATACTAGATTTCATCAATATGTAGTGGTAAAAGCGGGACAGACAGACAGTTATACTTTGGCAATAATATTAGTATGGATAAATCATCAGCGTATCTGAAAATCAATCAAAATACAGCAATGAAAAGCAATATCCGGCGATTCAATTTGTGTGTTTTTGTAATAAAGAGAAAATAATTTAGTTTTCCGTTCATAAAATAACTGCTTTCACGTCAATTCACACTTTTGATTCAACTGTATATTGTCGAATGTTTTTTATTATTATTTTAAGTACATTAGGTTTTTTTTTAATTTTTTATTTATGTTACAATATTTTTATTTTTTACCTGTAGGTTTATACGTGGTAAGGAGAGTCACAACTGATTATAAATTTACTCAGTTAATCTATAGTTCTTAAGCATTAATTTACATTTGGTTATACTGGTTTCTAAATTATTTTCTCACAAATATTGTTAGGGTATTTATTGATGGCGCCCCGTAGCTTCGCTCCCGTGGAAATTTCGGGATAAAAAGTATGTGTATTCCAGGTTATATTCTACCCGTATACCAAATTTCATAACAATACGTCCAGTGGATTTTGCGTGAATGAGAAACAAATATACACAGATACATCCTCAAAAACTTTCGCATTTATTAGAAGGATAAGTAGGATTACGAGGAGACCAAGCCCCCAATCGCGTTAATAATTCCCGCTAGATCCGTTTCGGTATCGCGAAAATATTTTAACAGATTCTTGGATTAAGCCTAAACCGTAAACCAATGATGTCTTTGTCAAAATAACATGTTTCGGAGAGAAAGGTTAAATAATAAAGATAAATAAATAAATATATATATTAGGACAAATTACACAGATTGAGCTAGCCCCAAAATAAGTTCTAGACTTGTGTTATGGGATACTAACTCAACGATACTATATTTTATAATATATACATATATAGATAAACATCCAAGACCCGGGCCAATCAGAAAAAGATCATTTTCCATCATGACCCGACAGGGGATCGAACCCGGGACCTCTCGGTTCAGAGGCAAGCACTTTACCACTGCGCCACCGAGATCGTCAAAGATGAAAGATGATTGAAGAATGGCTCCATAGAAAGAGATACTGAAAATAACGTCATAAAAAATCTGTCGTCTCTGTCTCCAGTCACTCTGACGTCACACCCATAACAAACTTATCAACCCTCTTTATATTCTTGGCACGCTTTCTCTAAAGAAAACTGCGTTATCTCTAAACTTTGTGTAAAAATTCGTATTTTACATGTTCCTTTAGTGGCTTGACATTTTATTCATCACTAATTGATGTAAACAATGATGGGTGTTATTTAAACGGTCCGCTAAGTATTCGAATTTTGGTCAGCAAAAAAATATATATGCTGCTTAGCAAATTTTGCTGCGCAAATAATTGTTTTGCTAACCATATCTTGTTGCCCAAATAATTATTTTGTTGGCCGACTTTTATTTAAATTGCTGACCCATGTATTTAAACGTTATGTAAACGTTTAACGAATGTCGTTAAAGAAAAGTTCGTTGAAAAAATTGCAAACTCTGTGGAACAAATATAAATTGAAATCCGTTCATCCATAGGGTTAGTTTAATTTCAATTAAAGTTGAGTGCTTAAACATTAATTTACCAGAAAGTTTTGGAATCCGTCATGCGCGAGGCGATCCGCGGATTAGACTGGGAGCCGGGTCGCTTAATGCCAGTTCCCAGTTTGCCACTAGTTCGACGGGTTGGTCTAATTGTGGAACTGTGTAGAGACCAACAGTTTGTGTCATGCTTGATAAAACTAGATTGATTTCTTCGTTTGATCGTCATACGCGAGGCAATCCGCAAACTAGGTAGTCTGGGAGCCGGGTCGCCTAATGTCAGTTCCTGTTTGCCACTAGTTCGTTCGGTCGATCTAATTATGGAACTGTGTTATGGTTGAGACCTACAATTTGTGGTACGCTTGATAAAATTAGATTGTGTTTTTTTTTTATTTTAATAGATTCATGATTAGTTTAATTACGTACCTTTATCTCAGAAGTTTCCTACCTAAATCTTTACAACTTTTTCACAACTATCTATCATATATAAGCAATATTTTTATATGTCTAAGATCGATTAACTTACTGGCTGGATGGATTAATAGAAAAAAAATATTTGGTCATATGTCACTGTCAAAATCTCAAGTAATGGCGCTCTTTTAAAATTGACCGTCGAGTTGGCTTGACCACTTTTCCAAGTTATTTACACTGTTTTCAAGTTTATTATTTGCGTTACTATATTGTAATTCATTGTAAAACGAAAACTGGAACCTGACTATAACTGACTGATTGTGTTAAATCGAAAACGGTGGCCCCCAAAATCCGCTTTGTCAACTGCGACCACATTGTATTCTAGAAATGTATAATAATTTCCTAATAAAATTCTTTATCTAGTGGGACATCATTTGTTATGATATGTTTTTATTTTTCTCTAAGAAATGTGAATGATTGAAATGAGATGTTAACGTTAGTGTACATCTAATAAATAAACGTAGTAAGTAAATAAACAGTAGATGGCAAAAGAAACTTTTCCTATTTTTGTCTGTCAATGGATTCGTCCATTAGTAAGCTCATGAGATTAGCCTAATGCGCTCATTGGGTCCCGCATACAGAATCGTAAGGTCTCATTGGTTGTAAGGGACTGTTCTAATCAATGGTCTATTTAGAAGGTTCAATAAAGATTAATTCGGAGAAGATCCTCATTTCCCGTGAAATATTAGTATATTAGTTACACTAGATATAGGATATTGCAGTTCTTTGTTTGTTTTTTCAATATTTTTATTATTATTTCTTGCTACACTTCGCATTACCCGCCGTTTACCATTTGCAATATTTTTTTTTTTTTTAACTTTTTAAAGCGCCATGACTGTCAGACATTTTGACCAAACACTACGGTAATCGCGTACTTTCGGAATAATAATGTATTTACTATATGCCTATTTGTTAATCCAAGGTATCAGCTACCTCAATACTAAATTTCATAAAAATTGGCCCAGCCGATTGAGCGTGAAGAAGTAACAAACATACTCTTAAACTTTTGCCTTTATAATATTAGTAGAATGGGATTTATTTCTTTAAAATGGCAATGCAATAACAAAAAACGAAATTACAATCGCAGACATTTCCCGCCAATCCGCGCTCGCTCCAAACTATAAATACTATGTAATCTGCTCAAGCTTTTCAATTTCGTCCCCCCCCCCCCACACCGCAACCCCTCTGTGCCAAACCACGGCAGAATCCAAGCTAAGAACCTTTGAATCACAGTAGAAAGGATTAAAAAAAAAATTGTGAATACTTTGTCGGTTTCCAAGCCTTATAAAGTGTAGATGTTTTTTTTAAGAAAGTCTTTCTTATCTGAGCGTGTTCTGTCTTACATTTCCGGCTGTGACGCCCCTAAATCGTCTTAAAAATAACCATTTTGGAGATTCGACTTATTACAGGCCATCTTCTTGACATCGACCCTCGGCACTGCTATTTTTCCCTATTAACTGTCAGGATTGTATAGTCGCCTCGTATGACATCCACTGGAGGATATGGATTAGTCATATTTTAAGGCGGGAACAACACGCGCTGATTCCACACCAATTCACTACACAACCTTCTTGTACCGCATAAATGCATTTATCTATCTACCGTTCGCGCTTGCCAATCAGATAACTACGACTGGTCGACAAAACTGGCCAAAATTTTGGACTATTTCAAAATGTTCAGTTTCACCTATTTGGTCTAAAACTAGGCGTTTTATGAAAAGTCTTCATTTGGTCTGACCGATTCTCTGGCCACGAGACACACGGACACACAGATACATAAGTAACCGTTCTACCATTGTGTCCAGACGAAGCTTTAATACAGAGTAGAGATATGGATCATTTTTACGATAAGCGTTCAGTTTTCTTTTTTTTTTCAATAACAAATCGACTTGGGACAAAAATACATTTTTTATGTATGTATGTTTGTTTGTTTGTAACGCGATAACTTTCGAACCGTTAGTCTAATTTTGATGAAATTTAAAAGGTATGTAGAATCTATCAATAGAATTTTTAAGTTCGTGGGGGCATCGAAATCCACTTAGTCGTTCTGTTCGCGAGGTAGTTCGAGGTATGTTCGCGGCGAAATACTAGTATCGCTTAACGTCAAAAGTTATCTATATTTTATTTTTAATATATATATATAAATTAAGGTTTTCTTAGTTAATTAAAATGTTAATTACTAGTTCATGTACACGAAACTAGAGGAGAAACGTGGAGTAATTGCATAAGTTCTGCTTATTTCTAAAGAAGTTATATATTAGTTATTCTCGCGTTTTTATCTCTAGAAATACCTCCTCTGTATCGGCCTGCCTTGACGACGTACTGAATAGGGTCGGCCACAATCGCGGCAAACTACTGTTTCGCGGCCTGACTCGCCCTGGTCATACAGTCAGAAGTTTTTAATAGGAAATATGGCATTATTTCATAGTGAACAATTTTGTAACTATCTCAATACTACATGTATTGATATTATATGATAGATGTTGCCCGGAGCTTCGTTCCCGTGGGTATTTTGAGCCTATAGCAATCTTGGATAATGTACCTTTGTAGTTTCGGAGATACCTGTCTCAAACATACAAACTCACAAACGCTTACCTCTTTATAATAATAGTATAGAATTGTTCACTTTCACGGCACCCATTTCCATTCAAAAAGTTGGTAACATATGCCTTACTGTGTTTAATGAATGATTTTTTTTTAATAAATTATCTTCTGCTAGTTACGTATAGAAGACAACTGTACTAACCTAAATGAGTTGTGGTCATTTGAATAAAGAATTTTTCATTCATTCATTTCGTGTCTAGAACAAAACTGTCAAAACTTAAATTAGTTTCCGTTGAAAGAATATTTTTTCACAGATGTATTATTTGTTTCATTTAAGTTTTTAAATTGTGTTTAGAAAGTAGATATTTTCATATGAATTTACTACTAAATGGGATAAGAATGTTCGCGATTAATAGTTAATCTAATCACGAATAGTCTTAGACACATTAGAAGCGAATATACTAATATTCTATTACGCTATTGGCTTTGATTTACTGACAAGTCATCAAATCAAACAATTTATTCAGAAATTGGACCTACTCCGGCCCTTTTCATATCATAATCTTCTTGAAATTTTGCATATATGTAGTTTGAAGTATGGAGAAGGACATATGGTACCTTTCATCCCGGAAAAATAACTGGTCCCGCGGAAAAATTACGCGTGCAAAGCCGTTGGCAACAGCTAGTCTAAATTAAATAGTACTATCATTTCAGAACGACCACTGCAAAGAAGAAATAAACTCACATAAACAGTTTGTCCCTATCGTGCCAAAAGGGCTTACCATTTTTGTACTTACCTATACTATATTTTTTTCTTATACATAAATTTGTATTTGAAAAATGGTAAGCCCTTCTGGCATGATAGGGACCAACACTGCTTGAATGAGTTTCTGTCGGTATTCCGTCTTAGCAGTGGTCGTTCCGAAATTCTAGTAGTTTGTAGCTTTGGTAAATATCATTTAATTTAGAATATGACTTGAAAAAGTGCCTGTGAAGGCCTAATTTCTGAATAAATGATTTGATTTTGATCTTTATAATATTGTCTAAACTGGTTAAATGAATGAATGAGGACTTACTAGTTAAACTATAACCTAATATTTATACTTTTAGAGCAAATAAAAATGATTAGATTTACTCAATTATGTTCTACTAGCCTTTGTCCGCGGCTTCGCCCCCATAAATTTTCCACGAGTACAGGTATTTTTCCGGAATACAAGGTATCCTGTGTCCTTCTCCATACTTTAGACTACACTAAATTTCAAAAACATTGGTTGAGTAGATAAAGCATTAAGATGTAACAAACAAATTTACTTTCGCATTTATAATATTATAGTTAGTCCGTGCGGTCGAGGGGTAAGTAAGGGTAACTTAAGTGTTTACACAGACACAGGATAAGTATTCATGTAGTGCGCGGTATATTCTTACCGCAACTAAGGGAGTGTTAGGTTTCACTTTTGATTTGGTATTTGTCTAGGCTCAGATTGCTAATGTGTTTGCGGATGAAGTCATGTGTAATGACTTCTTATACAGGGTTAATGGCATCTAACGCATAACCTTCCAATGGCGCATAAAACTGACATCTTTTGTTCTACGACTTTTGCCTAAACAAATTTTCCATTTTTTTAGTTTTAATGTCGTTTCTATAAAACGTTAACTCTACGTTCGATTCCGCTACGTAACGCTACTGTACTGTCTCGTGTTGCTTGGCTATTACATAGAGTTAAAATGTGTAGAATCGCAAATTAGATTTTTTTATATTAAAAAAAAAACTAGGTATCACGAAAAGTCGTAGAAAAGTTGCTTGTTTTGATGTACCCAAGTAGTCTTTAGGAGGTTTTGCGTTTGATATCAGTAACCCTGTATAATGTGAACAATTATGAATATAGTACATACATTTTACATATTTACAATGGTTGTGATATTTGCATCGATGCATGTAATTGAAAGCGTTTTATTACTTAAATACTATTAGCACGCGCCCGCGGCTTCGCCCGCCTGAATTTCCCATAGGGACATTAATTTTTCGAGATGAAAGGTCCCTTCCTATTCCGAAGTTAAAACTACATTTATGCAAATTTCACGAAGATTTGGTAAGCAGATAAAACGTGAAGAGGTAACAAACAAACTTACTTTCGCATTTATAAGAACTACCGCTAATATCTAAGGAAAATTTTACTTTTCCTAACACTACCATTCTTATTGGCTGACTGAAAGCATATTATAAATTCTCCCGCGACGTTAAGAAGATTGATAACGATTGATGAGGCTGAATCAGAACCATTTCAAGAAACCTAATAATAACTTGTGATATTCCAAATTCTTACGTACGAACGTACGAAACGAAAGACAATTTGTGATATTGACAATTTGTGTTAATGACCGTCGTGAATATTAAAACTTCGACACCATTTGATGTCTGAAGAGAAAGTGTAAAAGCGTAATGGAGACTTTCATTTTAAGATGAAATGAGGGGATAAAAAAGATTGAAAATGAATTTATACTTGACAGGCTTCTCGTCCCACTTGAAATTTGTCCCAGGCTACTGTAATATTTGGCGAATTTTGCTTCCCGTCACTAATTCATCTTCCAAGTAGTGGGATAAAAAAGTTATTTCCCGGAGTTTTCGTCTATGATCATCTCCCGGATCAACCTCGCCACGAAGATATTACCTGTGGTCTCTTCAGAGTAGCTATTGACAGAGACAAAATACTTTAGAACATTTTCATATCATAATTTGATTTTATTCTGTCCTCGCAATTTGAGACATCTTTAACGCTCGAAGAATATCCTGTCTTTAAGCAAGAAATATACGATCGATTCAATTAGATTCGTGTAGAAATTCTAGTAAAAAGATTACACCTTTTAGATTAATTATGTAAGCTGTACTAGTATAAGTAAAATCATGTGCATAAGTAGAGGTACATCATATTTTTCCTTTCATTGCTTTTTAAAAGCTATTAACTTAGTTTTTTATAACTTATAAACAACCTTGAGATTACACAGCTTTTTTTATAAACATTCTGCGGCCCACATTAAGCACTAAGCTAATAACATGGGTGAGATGGACACAGCACAGAAACGAACACAATCACATCCAGAAATGCAGATAAATAAAAGAAGTAGATTTGCCCGCGTTAGTAGTCAGATCCAGTCGGAGCGTGATGACTACACCCTGTCAAATTTTTATCGCATCCTCTTTCATCCATCATCGCTTTGTCTCTGCACCATCCTGCTCTGTGTTCTGAAGAACCGCCTGCCTTATTACCTGCACTAAATTACTTTTTTCACCGGAGTCCAGCAAATCCAGGATCAGTGACCGACCCTTCTAAAGTTGGCTGCCGTTGCATTTTTACAATACTTCGTACGTGTTGTGACCGCGACTTCGTTCGTATTATATTAGAGCCATGCCCATTGCTACATTGTGCTTCGTTGTTCTCCGTCGTCTCCGTCGATGGACAACGCAAAAATTGTACAAAAATGCGATTATATATTGATAGATAAAAAAAAATGTTTTGGTTTCTATTAGTTCCATAAAGTCCTATTTTTTTATCTGTCTGCCTGGATGTTTGTTCGCGCATCACGCAAAAACTACTAGATGGAATTTTATACAGTTTTCACAGTTGTATAGCGAATGGTCTAACTCAAAATCGGGTATAGGTTTCATCGCGATACGTTGCTTAGAACCCGAGATATTGACAATGATAAGTTATGAGCGGACGCACGAAAACGCGGGCGAAGCCGCGGGCAAAAAATAGTATAGATATAAACAAAACACAAATAATGTTAAAAACTACGCGAATATATAAGTTGAGTGAAATATTGTCTTTTATTTAATGTTTGTCTTAATTCAATCTCTCTCTCTTATATCTAAACTTTTTACCGGTTTCTTCCTCAGCAGTTAAGCGTCAAAGCCCGGGGTCCTTTTGTCTGTAATCCGATTTATGACTAATCCAATTTTTATACCGGAAACATATAAAATGAAAAAAGCTCATGAAATGGAAGAAAGCTCCCGCCAAGCTTTAAGTTTCATGGTGATCATGTGTTCTAAATGCACGGACACGGCGTCGTAAACGTCACAGTTGATGAGGACAGGCGCAGTAGACGAGTTGACAGTGTGAAAAAATAACTTAGGCCCCATTCGCACGAGCGCTTTTTCAACGCCGACTTTGGCGCATTTATAATGCTTTCGATTTCGATTTCGATTATCCACACTAATATTATAAAGAGAAAATATTTGTATTTTTGTTTGTAATGAGTAAACTCAAAAACTACTAGGCCGATTTTGATTAAATTTGGCACAGAGATAGGCGAAGTCTTCAGGGTAGTTTTTATTATGGTTTTACCCGAGCGAAGCCGGGGCGAGACACTAGTGTATATATAAAAATATCGCGTTAAATCAAAATCAAAACATTTATTAAGAATATTACACCTTCACAGACACTTTTTCGCATCACATTCTAAATTAAATAATATTTACCGAAGCTAACAAACTACTAGCATTTCGGAACGACCACTGTTGAGAAGAATTGCCAACATAACTTGTGTTACAGGCTGCAGTGACCCTTTCCCATCAGGCCGGCCAGTTTATCTGCTCACTATACTTTGTGAAACATAGTGATCTCTGTGACAGATGACAAATAGTATGAAAATAATACTTCCGTCTCCGTTGCTCACATTTCGGATGTATCGCTACATACTGCTTTAACAACTATATTTTACACACTATAAAAAAAGCCCTCATAATCTCTTTTACACTGTTGCAAAATTATAGTGTGAAAGGTAATTACAAATGTCGCCAACATCTGGTTCGCCTATTGGTTATACAAAGGAGCAAAATATTTACAACGATAGTAAACTGTGTTGAAAATGGCCGCCATCATAAAATGTGGATTGAGCAGAGATGTCACATCATCATATCGAGTGTGTATGTGAGTGTGAGCTAACGCACGATTTTATTCAACTCACCTAAAGGCATCTGACATGACTTTTACTACTACCCACCGCCATCTAGCGGTACGTAGTTGCGTACACACTAGTGACTAAACTGTCCACCAATGTGCAGGTTTCCTCGCGATGTTTCCCTTCGCCATATGCATGTGGTGGTCTCTGAAAACTATACGTGAGTCATGTGGCACGAGTAGAATTCGAACTTGGGACCACAGAGATCACAGGCGGAAGGTCTTAACCACTGGGCCACGACTTCAATCCACCGATTAGAATCCAGCGATGAATCAAAGATTATTTTTCCTATTTGATCTACTCTAAATACATTATTTTCAGCCTTTCTTATCGGATGTGTTATAACTAACCGTTAGTTTAAATACAAAAGCAACATTCGGTTGCAATTGATTCATACCTTTACATAGCTACATCATAGCAACTTTTGCTTTTGGCGGTTTTTTTTAGGTGTCATGGCTCCATCGTTCGCCGTAACGATGATTTTGCCAACGTCAGGGTTGAGATTGACACGGAATATAATATGTTATAATATCAATATTGAAACACGGTTATATGTTTATAATGTTATATCCATGGAGACATATTGGTCGCTTTGACGACCTCGGTGGCGCAGTGGTAAAGTGCTTGCCTCTGAACTGAGAGGCCCGGGTTCAATCCCCGATAGGCTCACGATGGAAAATGATCTTTTCTCATTGGCTCGGGTCTTGGATGTTTATCTATATATGTATTTGTTGTAGAATATAGTATCGTTGAGTTAGTATCCCATAACACAAGTCTCGAACTTATTTTGGGGCTAGCTCAGCTATTACGCTATGATGAAGAAGAAGAAATTTGTCGGGGTCCGTGATTAGAATAATTATCTTGTTTTTTCTACAAAACTTTTATATGGAATAATTTCTGTACCATAAATATTTATGCTTTTATTTTGCTCGTGTAGGTTCCGTGGTATTTTTAATTTGTTTACCCCGAGACGTGGGGCGGTGTAAATATTTGTGTTTGTGTTCGTACAGGTGAACCCCTGGGCAATTTTGAGAATTACTAAGTTAATTACCTTACAAACTATACCAAGTTACGTTGACAATATGAACAACAACGTTTGTTAGTTTTAACGTAAGTAATACATTAAAATTTGAAGTTTTTATTTCCCTGTCCTGACGTTTGTTTGTGTGATCGACTCGTGATCCCATCAATAATGTCCCACCGTTATAATAGCACCACTAGGTGGGACATAGCGCGAGCGACGGCCCTAGCTATCTCTCAGTCGCACGTAACGCGCATTGAAACGACAACAATGTCGCATCGCTGTCTGTCTGTATGCTTAGATCTTTAAAACTACACTACGGATTTTGATGCAGGTTTTTTTTATAGATAGTGTAATTCCTAAGGAAGGTTTCAATGTTTTTTTATTATGGCTTTAAACGAGCGAAGTCGGGACGGGCCGTTTATTAAATATTATTTATTTTTCTATTGAATCATCAAAACTCGTGCAATAATCATTGTTTACGATTTAAATTACCTACCTATTTAGGTCTTAGAAGTAATTGGCGTTTTACAATTTACCCTGTATACGATTATAATTATGTACATTCTAGATTAATTTATATAGAGATGCCGGATAATATGATGATTTACTATAATGAGTACGTTCCGTGCTTAAAGTTCAGAGTCCCGTGTTTGTCCCAAACAATCCTCTAATAAGCCGTGCCGGGCGGACGATATGTTCCCGAATCGGGACGTTCCTATTTACCCACATATATTAATTTGTATCACGATTGTGTCCCGTGTTAATACCAAACAACCCTCTAATGATCCTTGCCAAGCAAAGGAGATATTTCCGATTCGGTACGATCCTATTTCGCTACACATAAAACACATTGTCAGGACTTTCGCAACAAAGTTCAAAGTTCCGCAGAAATTAGACCTTCACAGGCACATTTTTATTTAGTTAATAGCATTGTATATACGATATAGTATTTAGGTATATACTATTACTATGTACATACTAGTAAGTATGCAATAGCTCTACGAAACGACCACTGCTGAGAAAAAATGCCACTCACAACAGTGTTTTTGTTAAGGACACATCTAGTAAATAGCAATTTTAAATTCAAATTCAAATCATTTATTCAGAAATTAGATCTTCACAGGCACTTTTTCTCGTCAATTTTTATATTTATAGTTATTTCTCACAAGCTACAAACTATTGGCATTTTATAACGATCACTGCTGAGAAGAAATGCCGAATGAAACTCATTTGAACAGTGTTGGTCCTTATCATGCCAGATCGGCTTACCATTATTGATTCTTACAATGTTTTTTTTTTCTAATAATATATAAAAGTACATAATGTACATATTCAAAAGGTATATCAAAACAGGTTATGATTGTGATCCGAGTGCTGATTATAATATATATAAACACAATTAACTTACATGAAAATATATGAGAAACGAGATGACCAGTTCCCTCTGGCAGCACCCGTTCACGAGCATTTGAGTGAGCATGACACACTCTATTCCTATTTAGAAATTATATGTTCTTAATATTCTATATCTATGTAGCACGGTTGCTATGATACTTTTGAAAATAAAATTCTGGATAACTGTTTTTCTTTTACTTTAATATGGTAGCAGAGCGTATAATATATCAAATACTATCGTTGCAATAGTAGAAATAAGAACTTGAAAATGCAGACGACATTATCTCGTTTCCGTCGACGGTTTAATAGTATTGTTGTCACGGTGAGTTAGGAACGTGGCGAATGTGGTTATATGCGAAGGCGTAACAGAGTTGTCTGCAATTAGCCGCGTTATCTGTTACCCCACACACACAATCTAAGTTCATTTAATAAATTCTCCAATTCTTAAATTTAGTAAATGGATGATATGAACCTGTATTGCATGAGAATCGGGCTTCACGACTACCGAACCGCTCGCGAGTCAATATTATGTTAATTAATAATGTAAACAACTTATATTAACAATTAATTTTTCAACAAGCGAGTTCGCTCTTTGTATCCTGATATTATTTAATTTATCTCTATGTGTATATTTCTTATTGATTTTAATATTTATTCAATGCTTTGGCACATTCAGAAATCAGACCTTAAACGGGTGAATTTACCCCGCACATCCATCTCAGCATTCGCATCTCTGTCGCATGAAGTTTCCTTTCGTCGCCCAACATTCAGATCCATACATTATGACAGGTCTTATAATTGCCTTATAAATTTTTCTTTCTTTAAATTTGTCTTTTAAGTATTCCTAACATGTATCAATTGATAGCTTGGTCAGTGTATTACGTACTCCACAGCCTCTGAAATATAGACACGTCAAACAGCAGCGGGTGGATTCTAAAGCGGCATGTCAATGCTCTTTTGGAAGATTGATCGACGATCTGGCTCAATGGAGACGCGATAACGAGCCCACAGAGTAGCCACGACACAGAGCCAAAGCTGTATCTCTATGCGTCAAATAAAGAAAACTGTAAATCATTCAATGCTCTATATATGAGAAAAATAACTGCACAACACTTAAAACTGCTCTTAAAACTACATTGTTAAAGATTATCTCAAGTATGATTATCGCAAGTTGCAACCCGATACTTCGCTCCTATAGGAATATCGGAAATACCTTATATCACTCAGAAATAATGTAACTTCGTACTGGTGAAATAATTTTAGAAATTGGTTGCGTATTTCCAAAAATTAACCCCTACACTTATGTACATTTGTATATACAAACACTTCCTCTTTGTGTATATATTTAGTATAGATAATGTAGTACAAGTACTTTATTTTTCCTTTCGAATGTGCTATGACTAACACTGGTATTCGATTTTATTCAAGTCGCCTAAAGATATCTGACCTAATAAATCGCCATTTTGGTGTTGTCACCAAAATGAAGTCGCATGCACATTAGTAAACTTGACGACCTCGGTGGCGCAGTGGCAAAGTGCTTGCCTCTGAAACGAGAGGTTCCGGGTTCGATCCCCGACCGGGTCATGATGGAAAATGATCTTTTTCTGATTGGCCCGGGTCTTGGATGTTTATCTATATATGTATTTGTTATAAAATATAGTATCGTTGAGTTAATATCCCATAACACAAGTCTCGAACTTACTTTGGGGCTAGCTCAATCTGTGTGATTTGTCCTAATATATTTATTTATTTATTTTCATAGGCAGGGCATCTTAACCGCTGGACTACCACCGCTAAAAGTATAAGTACTAAACAGTTTAGATATACTAAACACCTTTATAGATAATAGTATGGATAAAGTACTAACAAAATTTTATCACCACATCTAATGCTATAGGTGAGCACAAATCTGCAGATTGGTCTCTCTAGTTTTACCTCCTCCGTGTCCAGACGCGGCGTACCACCGCATCGTCACGGTTTGGCCTGAAAAATGACGACCGCCGAGATCTGCCGACCGTACTTTGTGGAAATTGCGCGGCCATGCCCGAGCGAAATCTACATTAAGCTAGGGCGTACTCATTTAGTGAAATAAAAAAACATGTTACGAATATATTTGGAATATAAATCTTGATGCGCTGCTGGTTAAACGGTTAAAACGCAGAGTTTAGACAGAGCGCTTTTAACCCATTCATTCATTACAACTCGATGTAAGAACTTTTTTGGACATCCCAACTAATATTTTGACGACCTCGGTGGCGCAGTGGTAAGATTCTTGCCACTGAACCGAGAGGTCCCGGGTTCGATCCCCGGTCGGGTCATGATGGAAAATGATCTTTTTCTGATTGGCCCGGGTCTTGGATGTTTATCTATATATGTATTTGTTATAAAATATAGTATCGTTGAGTTAGTATCCCATAACACAAGTCTCGAACTTACTTTGGGGCTAGCTCAATCTGTGTGATTTGTCCTAATATATTTATTTATTATTTATTATTATTTATTAATATTAAAAAATGCGAAAGTAAGTTTGTCACTCTTCACGGTCTATCTAATCACCAAATCATCATCTCCGATTGTAAAAACTCATCAAAGTTTATTCAAATTCAAATAATTTATTCCCATTTAGGAAATTAGACCTTCCCAGGCATTCTCGTCCATTTTTATATTTATAGTTATTTCTCACAAGCTAGAAACTACTGGCATTTCGGAACGACCACTGCTGAGAAGAAATGCCGAAAGAAACTCATTTGAACAGTGTTGGTCCCTATTATGCCAGACGAGGAGGAGTTTAATAGATAGTGTGTTAAGTGTACATTTGAGCCAGAGACGTGCCGCTACTAGCAGCCCGTCCCAGCTTCGCTCGGGTACAACCATAATAAAACTTTCACAGAGATCATCGAGGTATTGGTATTCCTCGAAGCGCACTTGTTTTGAGCGCACCCGTCGAAGCGCAGCAAAATTTCAATGGAATCATCCTGTAGATAATCAGATTTAATTTAAAATAATTGAAGTTCAGGATTCGAACCATCAACAGTAACAACGTGAATTCAGTGGTGTTTACCGCTGAGCTGTCTACTCATATCTTTAGCTGACGAAATTTTGAATGGGATTATTCGTTATTTCTCTTCACCCTCATTTAACTACCCTAAAGGTCAAATTTAAAAAAATCCTGAAACACGGGTTTCATTATTTTTGTTGCATAGCATTTGTGCCAAGTTTCAAGTAGATTGTAAAGATTCTCGTTATTTTTCATACAAACTTTACCCCCAATTTTTACCCCTTTAGGGGTCGAATTTTGAAAATTCGTACGCAATAACCTAAAACTGACCAAATTTCGCGTTTATTGCTTCAATGATTTAGGCTGGGCGTTGATTTGTAAAAAACGCTTGTTCTATTATATATATAGGACCTTGACCGGGGATCGAACCCAGGACCTCCAGTAGTGACCAGTCAGTGATGACCGTTAGGCTACTGAGATCGTCAATGCAGAGACAACAAACATGCAATGAAAAACACTATACTATATCATTCAGTTCTCAACACGAAGCAGCACAAACCACAAGTTTCCGTCGCGACGTCGCGCGACAAGCCCCGGCGCCCGACGCCGCTCGCTATTGTCGCGGCGCAACATGCAACTTTATAACGTTATAGCTAGTCTGGGAGGCAGGAGCGCCTTTTCAATATGTTTATAAAAAAATACACACGATAAAATGTAATATTATGATGCCTATATTTCTTAGCAATAAATAGTTTGAAAGTAAATACATGTTAACACTGTATTAGTTAATTTATGATCTATATTTTGTTGTTTTCTTCTCAGTAAGTAGTGTCAAAAACCGCCGGTCACAGCTTAATTTTCAAAATTTTGACGTTTTACGCGTACTTCGAAGCGTCTTCTTGTTCTTCATATCGAACTTACGATTTAAGTCGATCCGAGCGTTTCTCCAACGTTCCACCGTAGGAAGAAACCGTTTTTCCTTAGCCTGTGAAGTGCCTGTGAAGGTCTAATTTCGAAATAAATGATTTGAATTTGAATTTAAAATTGCTATTTACTAGATGTGTCCTTAACAAAAACACTGTTGTGAGTGGCATTTTTTCTCAGCAGTGGTCGTTTCGTAGAGCTATTGCATACTTACTAGTATGTACGTAGTAATATTACATACCTAAATTCTAGTACATAGTAATAATTCTATGGCCGTTGAACGTTGGAGCCCAGGGCCCGCTCTCTTACTTTTTCTTCTCACAGTCGTCGGCTCACCGACTATTATCGTGTACACGTTAGTTACACCGCACAATGGGGAGAACTCAGATTATTGCGCCGCCATTGTCCGCCGTCATGGCGGCCGCCAGAATGCGGCGGTTAATCAGCTCCATTACTTTGTTATGTTTACGAGCTTTTATTTAGTTGCGTCTGTTTATCAAACCTTGCAATTTACCATTCAATTCATAAACCAAAAAATTGCTTTCTCAGTCTTTTTATCCACGTTTACAAGTATTTTGTTCATTGATTTTTTCACAGTGAAACTTGCCGTCCGTTAACGGATCGACGCCAAACAACGTGGAAATTGTGTATAGCTATTGCGTATAGGAATAAGCTAGGATACTTTTAATCCCGAAATTCCCACGAGAGCGAAGCCCCGTGAATTTACATTACATTTAAACTAAAAAACAAAAAAATCCTCTTTCTCTCAACATTGCCCTCATTTTTTGTTTCGGTACCTAATATTGTTTTTTTTTTAACTAAAATATCGATTCAAAATTGTTCTAACTTTAAATCGATATATTAGTTTTTTTAAAAACGAATTAATAATATAAAAACTACGTATTTCAATGATATAAACAAAAAATATTGTATGATTTGTGTTTTAATAACGCTTTCTTGGGTTATAGTTTTCTAGCCCATCGCTTATGAATATATATTCGGGGATTATATTCGTCACTGTGCACAGCGGCGCCGCACGCCGACCGTTTGCGTAACATTTTACTTTGAATGATATTTATTGCGGTAATTTTTAATACTAACAAGATCGCTGGAGCCGACGGTTGGTCCGTTTAGTCTAACTAAACGATAGAACAGCTACTAAAAGAACAATGTAATTTATAGAATAATACAAGGAAATATCCACAAAGGTTTTTTCACGTCTTGACTCACGCAGTCCTAAATAAACAGTCGCAAAATTTCAACTCATTTTTGATTTCCGATTGTGAAATTTTTCTGTTGTCATTTGTGTTGCGCAAATCTCAAATTGTTCTTCGATTGTTTTATTTTCAACTAGCGGCCCGTCCCGGCTTCGCTCTGATAAAAACATAATGAATTACACACCTAAACCTTCCACAGGAACCACACTATATATTGGTGAAAACCGCTTGAAAATCCGTGCAGTCGTTTTTGAGTTTATCGCGAACAAACAGACAGATGCGGTAGAGTATTTTGTTTTACATACCTTACCATATATTTATTAATATGTTAAATTGTTTTGTAGGTAGACATTACACAGTTCTATATTTGATATTACAGCAATGGATTTATGCATAACATATATTTAATACAACTTATAGTAGAACTAAACGGATCAACCCCAGTTGTGTGGTTGTAATTGTCGCCCTCATTTTTCAAGTGGGGGGCGAGGGGATCACGTCCAAATGTTTTTTTATTTTATTTTATTCGGGTTCGCTCATGAAATATAAAGTCAGAGCTGATTTTAATGGCGCCATTTTTCATTTGCACGTGTTAGGGCGTCACTTCATAAATCAGTATAGCTTCTCTTAGCTATATTATATAATACACTAAATATAGACAGCGACATTTAAATGGATTTGTTATACATGTCACACATACTTTTTAACTTGTTTTTGAAAATAATTATGAGATGAAAAAATTCTGGAGTCGAGCGGGAATTGAACCCGCGCCCCTGTCTTTCCGGGACAGTGCTCTTGACCACTGGGAATTTCAGAATATTTAGATATAGACAGTAACATATGAATACTGAACTGAGTTTCGTTCGGCGTCGTCTTATTAACCACTGCCGTTCTAAGGCTAACTTCTGACAAAAATTAAAAATTTTAAACAAGTACCTTGAGATACTTGTTTCAAAACTATTATTTATTTATAAAATGTTTATGTATAAAAATAAATAAATATATTAGGACAAATCACACAGATTGAGCTAGCCCCAAAGTAAGTTCGAGACTTGCTTTATGGGATACTAACTCAACGATACTATATTTTATAACATATATACATATATAAATATATAAATATCCAAGACCCAGGCCAATCAGAAAAAGATAATTTTCCATCATGACCCGACCGGGGATCGAACCCGGGACCTCTCACTTCAGAGGCAAGCACATCACCAATGCGCCACCGAGGTCGTCAATATATGAATGAATGTGTCATATTAATTTTGTTTCCTTTTATAATACCTCTAATTCTTTTCTAAATTTACCTTTTATGAGACTTTATGGTAAAGCAATTAATAATGCAGTTACAGTATACTTAGTTTGATAAATGCTGCATTCGATATAATCCTAATTAGAATATATTTATGTGCACATAAATATATTCTAATAGATATTATTATCTACAGTCTTATAAAATAAACAGATTCACATATTAGCCATGAATTATCTTGCAAATAAATTTAATTTACCACAAATTACGCAATTAATTAATTGTATTACGCGCACATAATAACGTCCAATAAAATCGATGATGTTTTGATCAAAATTTAAATGTTACCAGTTAAAATTTAAATATCACCTGTTATATTTAGCGAACATATTTTAGCGCTTACGTAAGGTAAAGGCACCTAATTCCGAGGTGTTTTCGTCCAAAGTTAAATGATCGTCGCAATTTAAGTATTTAATGTACCTTTTTGTAGAATTGGCCACTTTTATCAGCAGTGACATTTATCTTAGTTTTAAAATATACTTAAAGTTTGACAGTAAACAAATTGTATAAATGTAAAATTATTTAAAAACGTAAATAAGTCCGAGGACCCTTATTCCGATTTAAAAATCTTAATTCCGACTCATTTTGATCCTAAATCCGAGTGTACAAAATATAAGGGAATGGAGGTGGGGGTGGTGATACATGATGTTCAACAATCAAGTGTATTTATTGTCTTTGGATTTTAAATCAGTCTTATTCTCTTTGTTACATGATTATTAAAACGGCATCGCAATATGTACTTTATTTACAAATGTATATTTTTTGTTTTATTTAGTTATAAATTTACTTTCATATTGTTCATTATGAAAATTAAAATATCAAAAACTAAAAACAGATACTGAAAACAACGCAAAACATAATTATTTAAACTTAAAAAATATATTTTGGACGGGATACTTATAATTTCGTATAAGTACAATCAAAAATATTATGACCTAAAAATGATGATGGTATATGATGGTATGAATGAAAATAATTGAAGCATAACAACTTTAACAATCATATCAAAAATATTAACTATTTCTTATAAATTATGAGATCAAAACAACAGCAATCAAAATGTAGGAAACATAACAGTTGCTATGATTTAGAAATAGGTAATAGGAACATAATCAAAAATGGCTAATCATATAATCCCCTAAAAACCAGTCAACAATATTTGTTTCTTTAGATTTGGAGAGTATCGTTTTTCTGCCGGCAACGTCACCGCAATATGTTTTATCACGTTTATCTCTCAATGTAGTTTCTGGAATATTATATTGTCGAGAAACTTTATAAACGCTACTGCCATTATTAATTGCCATGATAGCATTTTGAACGTCTTCTTTTGTGTATTTTTTTTTTGGGTTCATTATTCTACAACAAAACAGTAAATTGTAATTGTGCGTAAGTAAGTCTGAGTATATCGGATAATCAAACTTAGGTATTTTAAATGTTTCAAAGCTATTATACTTAATAACTGAAACTATATAATAAGTGCTTTACAAACTGCATGAGAAAATGAACACACCCTGTATTTTGCTGTATCAATACCACAGAATTAGGTATTCATATAACCTTTTTCCGTCTTAAATACACCGGAATTGCGTTTTCTAACTCTCAAACAAGTTTTTTAATCCGAGTGATAAAAAATAACATAATTGTCAATATACTGTTAGTAAATTAAACCTAAATTGCTATATCTTTCGAAACATATAGAAAACATAGCCAGGTTTAATCAGAACATATCAATAACAAAATTTTTTCGACTTTATTTTTCCATACAATAAATCAATAAAGTACATGAATAGATATTGTTTGACCTAATATAACTAATAAATGCGACTCTAAAATATACCTCGGAATTACATTTTTACGTGTATTGGTTATTTAAGTGATCAGTACTAAAACACTAAATTCCTAATCATAATAATTCATTAAATTTTTGTAAAAAAATTAACCTGTATGAAATTGCATTTCCGTGGTATACATCGGCATTTAGGAACCAATTCAAATATTTGGAACCTAATGCCGCGATATTTTAAAATATTATTTTCTTCTCAACTTCAGAAGAAAATACTCCAATGTTAAGGGTATTCGATAAAAAACATAACCCTTTACATGTTTCAAATTAAACAAATACTCATTAGTATAAAACTCACGTAAAAAACACTATTTAAAAAATCGAATAACTCACGTGAATTAGGTCCGAAATGTAGGAGCGAGCTTCCGATTTAGCTGCTAGCGTCTAACTGACCCTTTATTTTGAATTGTACACACACTAAAACAATCCTTTGCTCATATAAACATGATTAAATAAATTATTTACCATATAACATATTTTGCCGACAAAAATAACTTGTAAATTACTTAAAAACACTGCTTTTCTAAATACATCGGAATATGGTGCCAGTTTTGGAACCCCTCGTAATTGGGTGCCTTTACCTTACTTAGTACTGGAGTAATGCCTTTAGGCTTTTAGCGACGATCCCAACGGAAACAGTGCGTTAAGGGCAAATTAACGTAAAGAGTAATTTTATCTTATGTAAATTCTTCCATCCATTATTAATCCTTGACCCTATAACTGGACCTCCCATTTTGCCATATGATGGACGGGACTGGATAAGTCTTCTGATTAGCTTCCGAAAATTGATCGCGCAGTGTTGAGTTTGTCATTACAATGTTGCCACATGGCGGTCCTAGGTTCTATTTTCAGCACGGTCAAATTAAAACACATTATACAACACTTGCTCTTACACATTAAACATAGATGTAAAAGTACTTAAAATGTGACCGTTAAAGTCTGCAGGAAAAAGTTGTATGAAATTTGATTATTCTCTTGGGAATAACATCAATTATAACCCATGGGAGTAAATGTGACTTCATTTAGACAGTCCCAAATGAAATCCTAATGTTATACCAAAATTTAATGACAGCGATGAGATTTTCGTTTTTCAAAAGAAGTATTATGTATTTCCGATGAGTGTTCTTTTTTCAAAATTAGTGTTTAAGTAAATTATAAGTAAATTTTCTGCCAGTCTGCAACGTTTGATGCAGACTGACAGAAAAAAATATTACAGAAATATTGATATATAATATTGATATTGAGAAATATTATGACAGAAATATTGTTTCTACTTTAAAAATAATGTACCTAGGTAGGTACCTACTTGGTTGTAATAATGCATTAGAAATTGTAATTAAGTCTTATTTTTGTTATCCGCGTAGGCAGGTGTCGTATAAAGTACTATGTATCTCTCAAACAAAACTCAAAAAAAAGTATGATTCACTACTCGAGTGTTCGCGGCCCTCGACTCTGGTCTCAAATATCTATTTAGAATCTGGTACTTTCTTTTCTCGGTGTACAATGTACTATTTATTATTTTCTAAAGAAAAATATTCAAAAGAACTGAAAGAACATTTAGTTTAAACTAGTATATACATTATACAAATTGGACCCTTCGGAAACTCAAAGGGTAACCTTCTTATTAGGTTTGTTTGCTATCAATTACCGACCTCCCTAGTAATTACGTAATTGCGTTATTTAAGGGCGCTAATTTGAGGGCTGAATCTAAATAATTTCGAATTAAATTCGTTTAAACAACGAAGCTTCGTGTTGTTTTTGATGTGTTAGTAAGCACTCGAGAGCCAAGCGGTGTTGACCTCATAAAGGGTGATATTAACAATGACAATTTCGACAGTAAATTAACTGAAAAATCGTAAAATTGGCGTATAGTCCCGCCCTAAAATTATCACTGCTTATCCTCCTAAACAAGGCGACTAACGAACAACCTTGACATGACAGCTTGTGAGGACCCACATTTCATATGATAACACAGAGTGCCCTTGCAGATATTATAAATTCCAAAGTTTGTTCGTTCGTTCGTTCGTTCGTCCGTCCGTCCGTTCATTCGTTCGTTCGTTCGTTCGTTCGTTCGTTCGTTCGTATCTCTTTGTCTTCTCGGGAGACCTGACGGGTTAGTGTGGTTTTACATTTCACTTCTCCCCATCGAATCAATTCGAAGTGAGACGCAGGGAACCAATCACATTGCTCAAGCATCCAGTGAGGGTTTGCGTGAGACAGACGGTCGGTTGTTTTCGCGTCGTCGTGGCGTCACACCCAAATGCAACCATGATGAAATGGGAACATGACAAAAAGATATACAACTTATACTATTATTATTGTAAAGAGGTATTGTAAGGCGTTTGTGAGTTTGTATGTTTGAGGCGGGTAATCTCCGAAACAACCGAACCGATTTCAAAAAATCTTTCAGAATTAGAAAGGTAAATTATCCAAGATTGCTATAGGCTATATTTTATCTCAAAATTCCCACGAGAGCGAAGCCCCGGGCAACATCTAGTTTATTATATACTTACTCGACATTGCATGAATATGTGAATACTAAAATGGCACAACTATATTTTTTGCTGTCTCCACATAGACTTACGGTAACACCAGACGGTACATATCCAACACAAACTTTATCTTTTTCCGTTTCTTGTGTGTTTTTATCCAATGAAGTTATACCAAACCCGAATTGACACGAATCCGCAGGTAAAAGCTAGTTAAAGTTTTTTTTTGTTTGGTTAATTATACATATATATATAAGTATATATATTTTCCTTTCATCAGCACTTGATCACAATCATAATATGTTTCAATATACCTTTTGACCATGTACTTTATTATGTACTTACATGTTATATTACTGATAAAAAATTATACATAAATTTATATTTAAAAAATGGACATAATAGGGACCAACACTGTTTGAATGAGTTTCTTTCGACATT
The DNA here is from genome assembly GCF_027563975.2 of Plodia interpunctella. Lineage (NCBI taxonomy): Eukaryota > Metazoa > Arthropoda > Insecta > Lepidoptera > Pyralidae > Plodia > Plodia interpunctella. The sequence continues at coordinate 10,024,341 of NC_071303.1, read as the reverse complement.
TCTTCTCAGCAGTGGTCGTTCCGAAATGCTAGCGTAGCTTTGGTAAACATCATTTAATTTAGATTATGACGTGAAAAAGTGCCTGTGAAGGCCTAATTTCTGAATAAATGATTTGATTTTGATTTTGATAAATAATAAAGTAGAATAAACCCACGCTTTAAACAGCTAACAAATGAATATCGCGCGATTACACACTCATCGCAGCGTTGGCGACGCATAAATTTATTAATAATTATAATTTTGCATCAGTATTTTAACTCCCACGTGATTTAATGACGCAATTGAAGTGTTTGTGTTTCATTATATTAATTCAAACTTATCTAGATTTCGAGAAACAAAAAAAAAATTCGGCGCGACTAAGCATTTGATAAATAGTGTTTCTGTGAACAGTAGACACCAAATTTGTATTCAATAAATAAGTATATATACTACTATTCACCCCGGTGTTACACGGTGATACAGGTCTTCTTTCACTTTTCTATCTTTTCGAGTGTATTATATTCAAGTCAAAAGGCATCTGACTTGACTGTAACGACTACGAACCGACACATAGTGACACACAGTCGCATACACTCTAGTTAAACTGTCAACCAGTGTGCAAGTTTCCTGAAGATGTTTTTCCTAAACTTGAAGCAAGTGGTCTATGACACTGCTAAACATGTTGGATTTGAACCTGGGATCATTCAGTCATAGGCGGGTCCCACATGTATCTCCAGGAGAGACGATATCTCCCTGTAGTCACGGGATTAGCTGTCGAATACACTCAGCGCCCGGAAATTGATTTTAAGCTTTTTGGTTTATCCTTTATGCTTATATATTATAAAACAAACTCCTCTGCCGTGTATGTCTGTCTTTTTGCAAAAAAACTCTAAAACTACTGCACGGGCTATTGTAACACAGGTTTGGGTATATATTATTATTACGTATATATTACGTTTTTACCCGAGATAATATGACGAAATACATGGTCTAAATAAATACATAATAAATATGTAAAGAATTGTGATCGAGTAGTGATGAAAAAATTATACAAACCAACACGATTAACCAAATAAAAAACGTATAGAGCTAACCAGTTCGCCCTGGCATCATTCGTTCCCGAGCTGACGCATAGGTCAGCCGTATTGACTGATAATGAAAGTCTACAAATCTTGACGTGTTGATAAATCGCGGTCCGTGATAAGCATAGTCTGACCGGTAACAACCACGGTTCTTTCAAACCATTGCGTCGACATGTAACATTATCTGATATCCCGCCGTCACCTAGCGACAAATACAAATGTAGAGGTTTTTTATGTGTGTTTAAATTTTAACGTGGAAAACTAAAAGCTCAATTAATTCAACTGCATTCCGTTTTCCACGTAACTTTCTTGCTCGCTGTGCTAAACTTTGGAATAAACTTCTCTCAGCGGTGTTCCATAATAGTTTTGATGCGGGGCTTTCAAGAAAAAGAGTCTTTCTCAAAAAGTCGCCAAGACACCGGTGACCGATATCGGGTTGCAGGTGTCCATGGGCTGCAGTGTTCGCTTACCATCAGACGACCTGCATGCTCGGCCACTATACTATAAAAAAAAATAAAGCCTACATACATACGTTAATAAATTAATGTATATATTCAAATGTGGTTTATTAATTTCTAAAATTTATTATGTCAATGTATTATTATAATTGAAGTGTCGTCAAGTAGAAATATTATTCGGCCGAACCAATAAATTTTGTGGTTAAATTTTTATCAATGTAATGTTTAATAATTGAATTAACGAATAAAAAACAATTATTTACTAGATCAAACATGAAAACGTTTATTTATTGTGATTGGCGAATGATTTCTTTTTTTATTATATACTATCATTTTCCCGTGGCCCCGTCCGCGTGAATTTCCTTCGAATAGAGATTTTCTTACAGTAATCTGGTAAATATATATAATAGTAAATTTAGGGCATTTTTTCTGTAATCTGACTGAAATACTAACCACTGAGTACATAAATAGACTGAAGTTATTTGTCAGATACCCCTATCCAATATTTGTGAAACATAATTTTGGACGCTATCTGTTCGATAAGTGTTGTATTTTTAGAATACCATCCGCTAAAAAATCTTAATGAAGTATTCACATGACCCGACTGCCGTCCGTTCCGTATCACCCATAAAATATATAATTTTAATTCCAAAATGCGTAATGCCATACAATTTCGACGCTTGTCTCAAATTGAATTGGGAGCCCAAAATTAATTATCGGCTAACAAGCCCACTGTTGGAGAAACACACCTAATTCCAAAGTTGATTGTAACGCCGCTAAAAAGGACCTTTTTAATTAATTTCTGATCCTTTCATATTCGCCGGCTCCTAATTGAAGCAGGGCTCCGCTCAGCTCGGCTCCTCTCTGCGATCTAAGGTGTAAAGTATAGATAATACAGAAGTGACGCTTCGTGTATTTGATATATTGACCGTCGATCCATGACGTGTTAATGTGCCGACCGCGTGCGGATCTCGCGCAATCGCGGCAATCTTCATGTCCGTTACATAGCAGACAACCTCCAGGAGTGCCGCCTGCGCTGGTACGGCCACGTCTTGCGTAGACCGGCAAATTACGTAGGGGAAAATATCCGGTTATGCCGCTCCAGCCTGGCCCTGACAGAAGGTAGGAAGATATGCATGCCAATGGTCTGACAACTAGAGACGCCACGACCGAGCAAGGAGAAGTGGAGACGCAAAAGTAGCAAAGCGGACCCTGTGCTGCGACGCTCAACGGCTGCGGAAGGAACCAGAAAAATGCTCAGACGTGAGAGAGAGTGTCCGTGAATAAGGTAGCCAAACTTATATATATATATATATATATATATATATATATATATATATATATATATATATATATATATATATATATATATATATATATATAAGAATTTCATAGGATAGAATGTCGAAGCTCAAAGAGGAAATGCAAAGCCACGAAGGGCATTCATGGATCATATAATTACATCTATATGCCTCAAAATGTAAAATTCTGTTATTTTTTTCCAAAAACTCACTACATTTTTATCAAAAAGAAAAACCAGCCCTTGGTTGCGAATTTTCAAGGGGTCTTACCCGCCCTCTCATTATTTTGCCCATATTACCGTGCGCCTTAGCTCCACCATTTAATGACTAAATATTTAATGAAACAACCAGTGCCACGGTAAACTTTATTTTGGCGTTTACATCCAAAAACAGCTGCTAAAAATATACGTTCACATATTTATAAGGAGATTATGTAAATTGATTTGTGATGGAGAATTTAACCACGGGTATGAAACATAGGATTGAGCTGTTTCAAAAACGTCCCGTTTTATTTTAGCTGTTATACATGTCACATGCTTTATAACTCAATTTTGAAAATAATATAGATGTGAAAAAGAAAAATTGTAACAGTTATGTCGATTAGTAAGAGCACTGTCCCGGATAGACAGGACAGTGGCGTGAGTTCCCGCGAGCACTGTCCCGGACAGACAGGACAGTGGCGTGAGTTCCCGCGAGCACTGTCTCGGATAGACAGGACAGTGGCGTGAGTTCCCGCGAGCACTGTCCCGGATAGACAAGACAGTGGCGTGAGTTCCCGCGAGCACTGTCCCGGATAGAGCGGGAACCCACGCCACCATCCTACAGTGGCGTGGGTTCCCGCTCTATTCCAGAATTTGTTTCATCTCATTATTATTCTCAAAAGCTTACTACTCTCTAATGAAAATACTGTACGTCGACGTAATATGGAAATAGATGAATTAATTCGAGCGAATTAGCATGGTTTCGATACGAAGAATTTATAGATATTAAAAATAACGGCAAAGGTCGCAATAGGAAGTATTACTGCACATTTATCCCGCCAGAGTACAGCACTATATGTTTTTGTGTACCTAACACAAAAGCTTTGCCGCCTTTTGCTATGTCGATTATAAAGTATATTTTAGAGTACTTTATTAATCCTTTCATTATGTAAGCATTCGTTTGTGAAAATATACAACAATGTAGCATATTCGGGTGCCGAAATATTGGGAAAATCGTTTCCCATAAGATAAAATCTTCGAAATTGATGAGATACGCTGCACGCTGTAAAGTTTTCGCGCTAGTAAACGGTCAAAAAGAAGCTCGGAACACTTCACACGTGAAGACTTCTTAAAATTTGGACTTCATACAGGTAAAATCTTCAGTCAAAATCCAAGTTTATATCAGTTTATTACCACAGTTGACCAAATAATGTAGAAAATAACCTAAAATAATGTTATTATTTTCAGGATAATCTACTAAATCCTTCCTCTTTCCTTTAAACTAGCACCACGATTGCGTAGAAGGTATTTTTGGTCATAAATCTGCAACAATATTGAAAATTGGCGCTTTTTGCCTCCATTGGCAATGTTTGTGTACCTTAGTTGTACCAGTAGCACCATCTGCCAGAGCAGATGGCGCTACTGGAGGGCCATATTACGCAAAGCTCAGCCGCTTTGGGTAATATGTCCCTGTGGTGCTACAATTTTAACAATTAAAATTTATAGTGCAACGGGCAGTGCTATAACCACTGAGCTATCGAAACCATGCTAATTCGCTCGAATTAATTCATCTATTTCCATATTACGTCGACGTACAGTATTTTCATTAGAGAGTAGTAAGCTTTTGAGAATAATAATGAGATGAAACAAATTCTGGAATAGAGCGGGAACCCACGCCACTGTAGGATGGTGGCGTGGGTTCCCGCTCTATCCGGGACAGTGCTCGCGGGAACTCACGCCACTGTCTTGTCTATCCGGGACAGTGCTCGCGGGAACTCACGCCACTGTCCTGTCTATCCGGGACAGTGCTCGCGGGAACTCACGCCACTGTCCTGTCTGTCCGGGACAGTGCTCGCGGGAACTCACGCCACTGTCCTGTCTATCCGGGACAGTGCTCTTACTAATCGACATAACTGTTACAATTTTTCTTTTTCACATCTATATTATTTTCAAAATTGAGTTATAAAGCATGTGACATGTATAACAGCTAAAATAAAACGGGACGTTTTTGAAACAGCTCAATCCTATGTTTCATACCCGTGGTTAAATTCTCCATCACAAATCAATTTACATAATCTCCTTATAAATATGTGAACGTATATTTTTAGCAGCTGTTTTTGGATGTAAACGCCAAAATAAAGTTTACCGTGGCACTGGTTGTTTCATTAAATATTTAGTCATTAAATGGTGGAGCTAAGGCGCACGGTAATATGGGCAAAATAATGAGAGGGCGGGTAAGACCCCTTGAAAATTCGCAACCAAGGGCTGGTTTTTCTTTTTGATAAAAATGTAGTGAGTTTTTGGAAAAAAATAACAGAATTTTACATTTTGAGGCATATAGATGTAATTATATGATCCATGAATGCCCTTCGTGGCTTTGCATTTCCTCTTTGAGCTTCGACATTCTATCCTATGAAATTCTTATATATATATATATAGAAAAATTGTAACAGTTATGTCGATTAGTAAGAGCACTGTCCCGGATAGACAGGACAGTGGCGTGAGTTCCCGCGAGCACTGTCCCGGACAGACAGGACAGTGGCGTGAGTTCCCGCGAGCACTGTCCCGGATAGACAGGACAGTGGCGTGAGTTCCCGCGAGCACTGTCCCGGATAGACAAGACAGTGGCGTGAGTTCCCGCGAGCACTGTCCCGGATAGAGCGGGAACCCACGCCACCATCCTACAGTGGCGTGGGTTCCCGCTCTATTCCAGAATTTGTTTCATCTCATTATTATTCTCAAAAGCTTACTACTCTCTAATGAAAATACTGTACGTCGACGTAATATGGAAATAGATGAATTAATTCGAGCGAATTAGCATGGTTTCGATAGCTCAGTGGTTATAGCACTGCCCGTTGCACTATAAATTTTAATTGTTAAAATTGTAGCACCACAGGGACATATTACCCAAAGCGGCTGAGCTTTGCGTAATATGGCCCTCCAGTAGCGCCATCTGCTCTGGCAGATGGTGCTACTGGTACAACTAAGGTACACAAACATTGCCAATGGAGGCAAAAAGCGCCAATTTTCAATATTGTTGCAGATTTATGACCAAAAATACCTTCTACGCAATCGTGGTGCTAGTTTAAAGGAAAGAGGAAGGATTTAGTAGATTATCCTGAAAATAATAACATTATTTTAGGTTATTTTCTACATTATTTGGTCAACTGTGGTAATAAACTGATATAAACTTGGATTTTGACTGAAGATTTTACCTGTATGAAGTCCAAATTTTAAGAAGTCTTCACGTGTGAAGTGTTCCGAGCTTCTTTTTGACCGTTTACTAGCGCGAAAACTTTACAGCGTGCAGCGTATCTCATCAATTTCGAAGATTTTATCTTATGGGAAACGATTTTCCCAATATTTCGGCACCCGAATATGCTACATTGTTGTATATTTTCACAAACGAATGCTTACATAATGAAAGGATTAATAAAGTACTCTAAAATATACTTTATAATCGACATAGCAAAAGGCGGCAAAGCTTTTGTGTTAGGTACACAAAAACATATAGTGCTGTACTCTGGCGGGATAAATGTGCAGTAATACTTCCTATTGCGACCTTTGCCGTTATTTTTAATATCTATAAATTCTTAACATAAATCGTATGAAATGTACACACACATAAACAAATCAAAAATTAAAATCTACCGACGCAAAATTCAAATGTGGATAATTTTTTGTAGTTGACTCCATCTAAACGTAAATTTGACGTCGTCTGCAGCTTTCCGGGCGAGATCAAAGCTCGCGTGGAGCTTTGAGGCCCTGATTAAATAAAGAGAAAGCTCAGACCCGTATGATGCCTCTTGTCATGCATGACAGCCCATTAAAAGTTACAAGGCAATGTTAAATATGTATTGGATTTGGCATGAGAGCGATTCTAAGAATTACTTCAAGTCTATACGTTTATACGGGACGTAATGATCACGATTCCTTAACTGCACTTTTGTAAACGCGATCAAAATGTTTGTGAAATTAATTAGTTTGTAATCAATCGAGATCAATTTCAACTATTAATCACGTTTAAAAATAAATTTGGTTTCCATAATTTTGATATGATAAAATCAGTCCTAAATATTGGAAATATTTTATAAATAAACCAGCAATGGTTATAACAATAAAACCATACATACCTCTAAGTCGCCGTGATAATAGAGAGTAACTTACATTTACGTTTTAATAAGTTGTTTACTGTATTTGTTATAAAATATGGTATCGTTGAGTTAGTATCCCATAACACAAGTCTCGAACTTACTTTGGGGCTAGCTCAATCTGTGTGATTTGTCCTAATATATATATTTAATTTGACAACCTCGGTGGCGCAGTGATAAGGTTCTTGCCACTGAACCGAGAGGTGCTGGGTTCGATCCCCGGTCGGGTCATGATGGAAAATGATATTTTTCTGATTGGCCCGGGTCTTGGATGTTTATCTATTTATGTAGTAATACCTATAAATATTGTAAATGTGAATGTACGTTTGTTTGTGCTTCTTTCATATAAAAACAGAGTTTTTTTGTATGAAGATAGAGACATAAGCTAATTTGCGCTGCAGACGGAACAACGGGCAACTGCTAGTCGGTAATGTGATTTTATTTTTAACTAGATATTGCCCGGGGCTCCGCTCCTGTGGGAATTTTGAAATAAAATGTAGCCTTTAGCAATCTTGGATAATGTACCTTTCGGTGAAATGAATTTTGAAATCGTTTCCTTAGTTTCGGAGATTACCCGACTCAAACATCACTCAAACTCACAAACGCTTACCTCTTTATAATAATAGTATTTATTAAACAAGCGTTTCAAATGAACTATATATAGTTTTAGTAATAATTAGGTATCTGTTACAAACGTCAAACAAAGACTTGAATAAAATCTGACATCTAACACACTCGATATGAAAGAAAAACCTCTCCAATAACGATGTTTATATAAAGTCTAATAAAAATGCGACCAAATCACGATCGTGTAAACATTTCAACGTTGTATTATATGTTATAAAATGTTGCCGGCTCGCCACCCGTGTCGACCCTTTCACTAAGCCTTCGATAACATCAGCTGTGAATGTAATCCAGCTTATTCAATATTTTATATTGTTACGATAATAAAGCAATTAGGTGTTTCTCAGAGCGTCTCGACATCTGCGGCCGCGATGTCATTACAATTTAAAAAAAAAATTAACAAAGACAAGAATTAGTTTTACTGACATTCAAATTATTAATATGTACTATCGCAATGTCTTTTGGAAATTATTCAATTCCATGTTCCTTCCTCAAGAAAATTGACGGATCGTAATGGCAGCAGGCGTCCGCAGCGGTCGAAACGCTCTGAGAACAACCTATTAATGTAGTATATACATAATATACAAACAGATTACAATCAAAGTAAGACTAAAGTGTAAGCGACCCGTCCAGGCTTCGGTCGGGTAAAAATATAATAAAGTATATACCTATACTAATAAGGAATCACACTATTAATTTGAGGAAAACATTGTGAAGAAAGATTACCTACCGATGTTTTGTTACGCGGTAGGTAGCCGTAAAAAGTAATGTTAAATGCCTTTAAGTGACTTAAAACCAATTAACACAGTCGAAAAATAGGTTTTTTTATCCTGGCCATTCGATCAGCTTAGTGGAAAGTGTCAGTTTCTTTCCAGACATCAAATGCAATCTGGAACACACGAGAATGGGAGAAGTTAACCTCGAATTTGAACACGAGACAGTCAACATACAATAGTAAAAATTGAGTATGACATTTACAATTATATGTGACAATATCTGATATAGGTACCTAATTTGACGACCTCGGTGGCGCAGTGGTAAGGTTCTTGCCACTGAACCGAGAGATTCCAGGTTCGATCCCCGGTCGGGTCATGATGGAAAATGTTCTTTTTCTGATTGGCCCGGGTCTTGGATGTTTATCTATATATGTATTTGTTATAAAATATAGTATCGTTGAGTTAATATCCCATAACACGAGTCTGGAACTTACTTTGGAGCTAGCTCAATCTGTGTGATTTGTGCTAATATATTTATTTATTGTATTTTATATACCACATGCATGAATTTATATATTTTGTATATCCTTATAACATTATATGTATTAAGTAAGCGTCATAGCTCCGTGAGAATCACCTAAATTATACATCAATCACCTAAATATATATTTAGGTGATTCACACGGACCTTGGATCGCACGGGCCTCAATGAAAACTGCCAAACCAAGCACACCTAGCCATGTGCCGCAATATGTGCATCGCATTAAAAGGTTCAACTTTTCCCATCATGCATATCTCTGTGTGCGTTCCGCCTGGCAGACCGACGCTGATTGTTAATACTTCGTGTCAACGTCACACCCCCGCCCCCGTCCCCCACACACCCAGTTGTACTTCCTCTATGTGATGTATGGTTTGCAATAACCTGAGGTTTTAGTGAACATAGACGTGCTCCTGTGGTCCTTCCATTGCTCAGGTATTCGTCCAGGTTCTGTTGTAACGCTTAAAGTCTTGTAGATGACGAGTGTAGCTGTATGCAGCACACGACGCGCTGCTACACACCAGAAGGGCTACGTTACACACCCGAGTCCCCCAACATCATAAATGCTAAAGTTTATGACCATGTACGAGTTTCTGTGTATGCTTGTTAATATTTCACACAAAATCTATTGGACGGATTGTAATGAAATTTTCTATACGAGTAGAATATAACCTGGAATAACACATAGAGTAGTTTTTATCACAGCAGCCCCTAGATCGCAGCGCAGCTAGTATAATATAAAGAATTAGATTTATATTTTTATAGTAAAACAACTGGTCTTCGTGGAATAGTTATAATATATAAAAAGATCGATGTAATTCAGGGTTGTGTTGAGAAACAGTGAAGCATTTTAGCTGTGATTTTACAACCGCCCGACGTTCCACCTTGGGAATGTTACTATTGCTTATCAGTTTCCAAATCTATGTGTTTAATGCCTCCTATGACATCCAGGGAGTATATGGAATGGTCTCATTCTAGATAACAGCACACGTAGTATAAATATATATCAGTTTAACCCATCGATTACAAGTTTAATACAAAAAGTGATGTATTGTAAATATATCCTGGTTTAAATATAAAAAGCCGTTAAGCTACCACCCTGGGCGCGTCGCGATCTCACAGTTCATTACTCCGCTCACACCCGGCATCCTGGCTAAGCTACAAATGCAGCAAGGCTGAGCGACGGAATGAGACAATATAAAACTCCGTATGGCAAGGAAGGACGATGCTCAAACTTAGTATATGCTAGTTTCTCCTCGCGGCTTCGTAGGCGCATGAATAAATTAAATTGGAGATTGTTTGTTTGTTTGTTTATACTTCATTCTACACTGTAGGAGTACATTGTCTTAGCGGTTAGCCGCAGCTACGCAACGTTAGCCCTTAGCAATTTTGACGACCTCGGTGGCGCAATGGTAAATCCTTGCCTTTGAACCGAGATGTCCCGGGTTCGATCCCAGGTCGATGATGAAAAATCTTTTGATCTTTTTTTCATTGGCCCTGGTTTTGGATGTTTATCTATATATGTATATGTTATAAAATATAGTATCGTTGAGATAGTATCCCATAACACAAGTCTCGAACTTACTTTGGGGCTAACTTAATGATTAGTCGTTATATATATATATATATATATATATATATATTTAGCAATGTTCATCAAAATTAGTCCAGTGGTGAAAGCTTGACAGATAAACATGCGCATTTAATATTTGATGGGTCATTTAATTACGCGTGGTATATTGTAGAATAAGTATTATTGCATACACACACCCAAGAAACATTTTAGTAACACAAATAAAACTGAAGCGTGTGTACAATACATGAAGATTCAGTGTTATGCTGAACAAAATGCACCGCACTAATTTTCAGCCCTCACCATCTGCTTAATCTTTCAAGTATTGCGTCGCGTCGCGTCGTACAGCGCTCAGTCGCTTAATGAGGATGACGTATTAACATGATATCGACTACGTATTACAACGAAACGGTTAGTAGCTACTATATGCATGTGAATTAGACACATCACGTCTCTATCCCTTACGGGGTAGACAGCGACAGTTGCGTTACTCGAAGGCTTATTGGGATTGAGATTAAATGCTCGTGGCATGTCTATCCGGCCTAAAATAGCGTGGATTCTAGAGCGTGGATGTCGTACGAGGCGACCATGGGAGTTTTGGTGCAACAAACTTCACCGCGCAGCAGCCTTGTGTGTCATTCGTTCCACGCAATGACCTGAATGACCTATTAGGAGGAAAAACATATTTTTAAGACGTTTACTACCCATTTACCCCACAATATAGCTAAATAAACTCGACATTCGCTTGCGAACTTGCTCTCAAATCATTACATTATCAATTTGTACAAGGAGCTTTTCTTTCTTAAGGTATCAAAGGTACGGATTCCTGCCATATCCGTAGGTGGATTAGGACTGAGGGGGTTGCAGGGGGGTGGGGGGGGCGCTCTTCAGTTAATGTGTTTAACGAAGCGCCACAGATCGAACCCTTGCAAAGAGAATTGTAAAGGGTCTGTCACACTCGCGAGCAGTGAAGGGCATTTAAATTGTAATATTTCTATTGACTCTACGATACTCGTAAAAGGTGTAATGTAATTTTAATTCTATTTATTTTCCTTTGAGATTGCAAAATGTAGTTCTTCGAAAATTGCGTGGAAAATATTCGTTCTGGGTCGACAAAGCGCGTGTGACAAACCTTTGTGTTGCAGCATCTGCATCTGTAAGCTGCGGTGACCGCTTGCCATCAGGTGAGCCGCATGCTTATGTTAGTTAAATAGTATAAAATAAAAGCATAATAATTAATTTCTATTAATTTTTTTTAATAATAATTGGCGATTTAGTATCAATTTTTTATTTAATTTTTCATTGTAATTAATTATAAAAAATGTAAAGTATACTTTTCAATATTTTTTTATATAGCATAATTACATTTTGTAGGTTTAGATTGTAAACCGTTAAGGTGTTCACTTGTTGGGAGCTGATTCTGGGTACACCACCAGGTTACGCTTGTCTGTCTGTAATCAAATCTTTCAAGTTGAACATCGTCCTACTTCTGAAATTTCATTTTTTTTTCTCAAGTTACACCTACCGATTAGGAATGACGAACTCGTCTATATTAACAATTATTTTATGACTATTGACAATGGATTTTAATACAATTATTATTGTCCAGTGTGACAAAGCCTTAAAGCTTCGTGTACCAAATCATTTTTTTATATTAAATCAAGGGTTTTAGGTTAGATAAACGTACTTACGATTGTGATGAAATAAGTTTTTATCGAGTGTAATTACACTCGTTTATTTATTTATGTACACAACATAACAGTGCAAATATAAAACTTACAAATAGGAAACTAAGTACAAAGGTACTTCTTATTTCTATAGAAATTTCTTCCAGTAGACCCGCGAAAGAAGAATGGGAAAAAACAGGCATTGGCGTGTATAAAAGAAAATTACAATAAACTTAAATATTTTATAAAATGCATAACATAATATAATGTATAAAATATCTATAAGAACTACTACAATAAGTGAATAAACTATAAAAGTAAATACAAATATTATATTCACATTATATTAGGATGAAACAGAAAGGAGATGTTCCTTAACCCTTTTCTTAAAGACCTTTTTCTTTTATTTGATGATGATCATAGTATCAGTTTTTTATTTTTACAACATATTGTAATTATGTCGGATTGCAACTTTTTGAGGTCCTGGGTTCAAACCTAGGTCACTTCGAGATGGAAAAATATCGTTTTTTGGTTGGCCTGAGCCTAGACTTTGGTTTTGATGTATTTAATGTAATTAAATACAAGATTAACTTAAATTTAAAACTTGTGTGGAACACTGGCGATACCAAACTAAGCTGAAGCCTTCTTCTTGGGTCACCATGTCACTCGCACATAAAAATAAGCATGTTATTATTTGTCACACTCATTTGAAACATACTTCGGGGCTAATTCTATTTAACTTAATAGTCGTGTCTTCCTCATGGATGAGAGTCGTAGTCATTACATGGAATGAAACACACATAACGACTTTCTTGACACTACTAATGAAGTGGTTTGCCGTTGTCTTCTCCTTTTCACACACAAGTTTATAATCAAAGTGCAGATTTCCTCACTATGTTTTTCTTTACCGAAAACAAGTGGTGGTCGATGAAAACTACTACACATGAGTCAGATTGGTATACAAACTCATGTGGCACGAGTAGAATTCGAACCTAGGAGCAATCAGTTCACAGGTCTTAACCATTACACTACCATCGCTTCTATGTTTATATATTTCACTTTATTTAAAGAATATAACGTAAAAATTTAAATAAAATTAATTCGAAATATCTTACTCAATCAAATGAAAACTTCTGAATGGGTCTAAATGAAATTTAGTTGTACATAGATACACACATACATAGGACACTTCTTTTTATCCCGAATACTGAATTCTTCGGTATCCACATGTGAAATTCACAGAATCATAGTCACGGCCAAAATATATAATTTACAAAGTCTTATTCAATTCCCAATTTCAATGCAACCGATCTCTAATATCTGTACAATATTTAACTTTTTATGCTTCAGTGATTGGTGCCCTGCTATTAGAAGCTACTGAACAATATTTCAAGGCCGTAATGGAAATTGAGAAGGTGCGGAACTAAGTTAATCCGGCACAAATTGGACGTAATCTACGTAATTGAATCGAGATCGTGCGGCGGTGGCCACCATCTGTCTGATGAAGAACTGCCTAAAATACGTAAAATAAAACCTTTTGATAATTTTCTTGCACTGTACATTCATTTTCTCATATTATAGAGTAATTTTCTCTTAATAATCATCGTCAACAGCCATTTACACAATCAGTCCCCGCAGCACAGGTTGTCTAACAACCAATCATCACAAAAGAAATTGTCGGAGTACAACTTGTTGTAAATCTTGTAACAGACGACACCATTCTCTCTTGCATCCAAAAGAAACAAATTTATTAGTAGATGAGAAATCAGTTGATGAACTGCAATATATTTATACATGTGGAAGTTATAGACATATCACAAGTGGAAACTTGCAATATACGATACCGAATACTGCTTTGGTGACGAGTGATGATTATAAAAGTGAATTTTCGAATTTCATTACAGCTTCTTTGTGCCCACTGCTGAGCACAGAGGCCTCTCTTCGCGTACGCCACCCTCCTCTGTCCTGTGCCTCTCTCATCCATGTACAACCTACGACTTTCATTATATGGTCTTTTATTTTAGAATTTATATTCAAATTTTATATATATAAAGTGTATTTATAGGTTCAGTTACCTTACTCTGAAAATGCAAGCGCTTGGTGCCACATTTCGACTCCGAATTGGACTTTCGGCTTGAATCTTAAAGTTCAATTTAGCATGACATTGACTGGCAATTAACTACATAGGACAGTCATCTTCACAGTAAGGTAAATCGCTTGACCAGTCTAAGCAACGTAACATATGGTCTGGCATGTAACTTGTCGACCTACGTGGCGTAGTGATCACAACACCCGTACCCGTACCCGTAGGAGGTTCTAGGTTCGATTTCCAGCGCGGCCCAGTATTTGTACACAGGTCACAAATATTTTACAGCGGTTCTGGTTGTGTAGTGCCCGTGTGTATCTGACTGTGCACCGCGATACAAGATACTTACAGCTTGTGTCGGCCGTTGAGTCTTGTCCATTTAGCATTTTTAGGATTCCGTGCCCAAAAACGTAAAAAACGAAATCCATTTTTGTTATTTAATAAATTGATATTTATTGGCAACAGTGGACTATTTTCCAACAAAGGAAATATACTTTTTTTCTGAAGTTAAAAACAAAAATTATATGGAGCTTGTCAAATCTTGTGACGTCGCAATTTTGAAATCGTAAAGTATTTATTATTCGTATTTAATTATCGTGTTCGATTATTTAGATGTATTTGTACATTGTATTTATTATATAGTTAATTGGCAAGTAATAAGGACTCAAAGCTAAAGACAAGTTACATGCCAAATCACATGTCATGTTACAGACAAGGCGGAGCGCTCATGGTGGTGAAAAATACAAACTATGTGTTATTTCAGGTGACTTTATTGAACTTCGTGCTGCTACGGACGCTACGTGCATCGCTACTGCGCACTTACACGGACGCATTGGGAAAAACCACGCGAACGAAATCGCCAAGTTCTCATAAACAAGTAAGTAAGACTTATATTTATTTGTGAGAATAAAGTTCCGGCCCCATGGGTCTATTTTTGAAATGTGTGACTCAATAAAAACCGGTGAGATTATGAGTTGAACGAAAATTGAATTTTTCTCACCTGTTTTTGTGAGTCAATTCAAACATTTGTTTACGATTGTTTTCATTAGTTGGATATGTTATAAATGGGTTGACGTCTTATTACTTTTAACAAAATTCGTGTATATTTAATTTCACGCATTAAAAAGACATAATAAACTTTATTTTAACGTTTGAAGGTTTGGTTTGATTATAGTAACAGTTTGGCTCCGATTCGTTTTTGTTTTAGTTTCTCATCGATGCAACAACTCTAAAATAATCAAACTGGGCGAACTTCGATCGCGTAATATTTAAAAATATGTCCGATATTCACGTTACCCGATGTACTGAATGACAGAAAATCACACATTTACACCGTAACACTTTCTAGTCCCGTATATCACTATCCGAGAGCTCCTAACTCAATCCCAAAACTATGTTAGTAAATTTTATTGAAATACTTGTGGAACTGTCAAAAGTTTCCATCTCTTTGAAATGGGTCGTATAACTCATAGTACTTACATAATAAGTTTTTGGTGAATGTGTCAATTTGTCTTTCATTTAAACACCGGGTTATATACCAGCTGCTAAACTTCAGAATCACTGTTATCAATTAAAGAAACGTTATAGGAAAATGTATTGAATAATTATATGACTTTCTGAATGAAACTATTTGAAACTTATTTCAATACAATTAAATTTCAATCCGTTATCTCGAACTATATAAATAAACATGAAAGAAAATGTTTTTTTTTAATAATTCAATACTACAATATGAGTTCTGGATAAAGAAACATAATTTTTGAAGATAAGATTTTCTGAAAATTTATATCAATGATTCCGAAGTCAAACCAGAATACTTAATATAGATCACAAGATCGCGATGACGATATATACATACATTATGTGCATACTTACATATAAATACAATCGAGTTACGAAATGAAACACATTCAAAGTTCACATGAACTGTGTTTATTTGAGCGTTCCGAAGGTGTGGGAACGGGGACGGGACAGTTCGTCGATAAATCGGAATGCGATGTCGCACAGACTAGGGAATCGATCGATAAAATTAAATGAAAATCCAGGGGTCCTATTTTCGGAACGGGTGACTCAAAAACAGTGACGTTGTCTATATTGGCTCTGAGCGAATTGTGTTCCCGATCTTTGGCTATTCATATTTATGAAAAACTTGCAACTCACAAGTTTCCGAAATAGAAGCCCTAGAAATACAAATATATTTTTGAATGGCAGTAGAAGGTTAGACTTTTAGCTCGATATTGGAAGAGTTTGATTTCATTTTTGTAATTCATCAAGGATTCAGAAACATTTCACTTTTCCAAAATGAAATATCTCTTGTTATCCGATACCCAGCTCTGTGCGAACATTCGTCCATAACTAAACATAAATAGCACCTTCGCGTGCCACACACGTCGCGACAGAGCCTCGCACACGCTCGCTCACTCACACATCCATCAGGCTCCGTCAAACAAACAATTAAAAAATATTTACAACAACGCAACGAGAGAATAACTTAACGAGGATAAGAGTGAGTTTATCACAGCCCGGTACCGGGTCCGTATATACAACGTCAGCGCTCCGTCACACCGTGGTCTCTCTGTCCACGTGTATGTACTCGACGGAGCGCTCGCGCCGTCAGGAGGACACCGTAGAAGAAGTTCTTGACGCGTCATACAATAATTCTTCTGTCAATCTCCGTCCAGCGGCCAAAGCGCCGAGTAGCTGTTTGTCGGCGCGTCGACGTCGTCTCCGACAAACGGCGACGCAAGCTAGCACCAGTAACCCAGCCGCCGCTGCCGTTCCCGCTGCAGCGCCGGCTACAGCTGGCGCGGCTAAAGCTGCTAATATCCTAGCTGTCGCCCCACAACCACCTGCTTCGTCCCCTCCTCCAGGACAATCCGTCTCGCCATCACACCACAAATCACGCTCCATACACGCGCCGAGAGAAATACATGGGTGCGCGCATTGCTGACTCACGTTGGGCCAGACTTCGACTCCGGTTAGTCTTTGCAATGCAGGTGTGGGTCCGGCGCGCCACACTTCCATCCAGGAGAAGTGGGCGTGGCCAGACTCCCGCGCAGACCAGACCACGAGCAACGCAGCGGCTTGTGCACCGTTCGTGCCCGCTCCCCGCACGCCCCGCCCCCACCAATCGTCGGTGAACACGTGGACTGTGCGCTCGCCACCACCAGGACATATCACTCGGATCAACCTGTAGAAAACGAGTGTTGTTGATCGATTTTATTTTCCTGAGGCCAAGTCATATTTTGACAAAGTTGTCTATATATGGACTTGGCGAACTTTTTACATTTGCAATTTTGGTGGGATTAAACAGTTTTAATATAGGACGTACCGCTCATCTTGCGCATCATAGACAAATACTCTATTGGTGGTGTGGCACGGTGGGGGGTCCATGGCTGGTAGTTCTTCCCCCCACACTCTCAGGAATACGCTGCGGTTACCACGCGCTACGAGTAAGAAGGGGGTCTCGCCGCATTCTGAGATTCGGTTGTCACTGCCAACAAAGTATTTTGATTATTCTGGGCTGCGTTGACCACTCACCATCAGCTCGTTTGCCATCCTGGGCCTTAAAATATATTAAAAAGTTGATTTTACCCCGGCATTATAAGGAACGATTGAAATAACTCCTATTTGTAATAAAAAAAATGTTTTCGAGGAAAAATTACCCAATAGTAATCCAGCAGTGTCTTTTCTTGAACTTGGCATAATACACTGCCGTGTATATGTTACTACGCTACGCAATTAAACATAATTAAGTACACGTTTTAGGACAAAACTGAAATAGAATTTACACAGACGATGAAAATACTGAAATTAACCCAATCAAAACACAGATAAACCCTGAGAAAAGCATAACTTACGAGTAAGGATACAGCAAATGCACCCTCTGTCCCGGCGGCGCCAGTCTCCTCCGTGAAGCGCAAGGCGGTGCGGCGTGGCGCGTCCAAGTCCCTCGGAACTGTAAGTGCCGCTGGTCTTCCGCCGGCCTCAGCCTTGGCGCTACCAGCTCCAGTTCTAGCGCTCCGCCGAGCGATTCTAGTTGAAGCGGTGCGCTGCTGTTGTCGCATATGCATGCAACTGGCACCTGGTCGAAGTTTGGAATAGCTTCATCTTCATCATGATCAAACCTTTGAAAGAAATAGTTAAATGGAGAGATATTTAACTATTCCTTTCAAACGTTTGATCTTAAAATCCCATTTAAGTGATATTTTCTTTCTCTATGTATATTAGTGCTTACACGGATTCTTTTATATAAAAATGCTATAATTCAGATATTTACATTCATTTAAAACTCACCATAAATAAAATAATATTGTTGAAACCTGCAGCGCTACTGCAGGCTTTTCTTATATATTATTTAGTGTTTAAATATTGAAGCATCAAAACATAAGTATTTCATTTAACTTTAACCCGGGATAAGAATAAGTAAACATAACATTGTACATGTTATACACAGTCAGAAACTAAATAATTCTTAAATATAAAGCTCATGAATTTAGCGCAACTAACCCTGTATCCTGGCCACGGTGACTCATAAACTTGCAAATGTGGGACTCTCAGCGAAAACTCATCATCGTCATCCAATTCATCCACTTCTGTGTTAGTTTCATCTTCAAGTCGAGGCTCCAACGGAGGTTCAATCACGCAAGACGGCCTCCCAGTAACCGGATCGGGCTTGGTCGAACAAATCGGCTCCCGGCCGAAGGTTGCCGAAGTCAGTTCGACTAAGACTTTCCCACCATTTCCCTGGATCCTGTACACGCATCTCAAGCTTCTAGCTCCTCCGCGTCCGAACCATAAGGCGTTCCTCGGCGACGCAAAATCTCCGGGAGTTGTCAAAACTCTTGCACATTCCGCTGGCATAGTCCGCTTTTTTCTGTGGTCTTCGGGCATCGATAGAC
Source organism: Plodia interpunctella (assembly GCF_027563975.2). Lineage (NCBI taxonomy): Eukaryota > Metazoa > Arthropoda > Insecta > Lepidoptera > Pyralidae > Plodia > Plodia interpunctella. The sequence goes on along the minus strand of NC_071303.1, from coordinate 10,005,065 downwards.
CTTCTAATCTGGCATCAACAAACTCATAATGTAATGAGAATGCTAGAGGGTGCGTCGCAGTGCCGGGTTTGGAAGTTGCTGCCATTGAAAGCATCGCAGCTGTCGACACATACCTACCACCAATTTATGGATTAAGTATATAAAAAAGAAAGGAAGATCAGGATGAAGGTACTTGGTGAAGAAATAGACATATACCGAATCAAAAAGCATAGAAAGCAGATAATAGTCTATGTCCAAAAAGTGATGAAGAATTAATCATTCGTTATGATCGTAAGAACAACCGATAAAGAAAAATGTGAGTTAATATCATATTTTCATTGTAGTCATAGTAGTTCGTACCCATCGGGCGGCGAGCATGGTCGGGGAGCTCGCGTTGCGTTAGCGAGCGCTGCGCGCGCGCACAGAGCAGGCGTTGCGTCGCAGTAGTGGCCAAGCAGCGACTCCCCCCCACCGTCCCAAATGCGCAACTCCACTGCGCAGCCACCACCTGTCTCGCGACCCTATGGCATGTGAAATATGTGTGTCGAATTATTTATTTTAAGAATATTTACCAGAAACGATAAGCACAAATCGATATACTAACTTGCGCAGGCGCAGGTGTTGGCCGTAGTATTGGCGGGATCAATGCGTTCTCTTCATCTCTCTCTCCACTCTCGACTCGCCTCTGCTCCACCAGAGAGTAATGGGTGAAGCTTGAAAAGTAGATCCAGACCAGGTCACCTACCAACCAAGAATATAGTAAAAGTGACAGTTTTAGAAAGGAGATCACATCATATCTTCTTCTTCCTTTTTCAACCTTTTTCTACCACACAAAATATGAAATAGGACATGAAAACGATGATGTTTACCAGGCAAGGCGCTACCAACTATCCTGAATTCGTATTTTTTTTTAATAGCAACATTTAGTACATGAATATTTTATTTTTGTAGGATCTTACCAGGTCTGCCATGAAAGGTCCAAGTGCACGTCGTATTCGGAGGCAAAGTATGTGATGGAGCTCTTAGTCTACCTCGTCTGCCTCTCCCATTGCCCATGGCGGTTGTGTTTCCTTCCTCTTCTGAAGATGAGGCTTTCACATGGAATTCACAACGCCGCGCCTCTCTGTGTGACAAGCCATCAACTTTTATCTTCTATCTCTTCTATCTCACTCTTGTGAATTTTGTACAAGGGGACTAAGAAACTCATAACGTTGGTGGTAGATGAGCGAAAATAGCATTTCCAATTTGGTTTGACAACAGGTACAATCACAACCGAATCCTAAAAATTTCAAGGTTTATTTTCAAGCACCACGATTTTAGGGGCACAGTCATGAATGAGACCGTGTGGTGTGTGGTCCCGCCCTAGAATAGGACTACTTCTAATACCTCCCGTGGATGTGGTACATATAAAAGCTGATAGGCAACAATAACATCCCCAAAGGAGGTTGAAGTCAAGCAGGCTTTGGCAAGCAACTGGTTGTAAAATCATAGCTTTTAAAATGTAAGGATTGATTTTTACGCACACCCTTCGGGGCGTCATAGCTCCGAGTAACCGAGAACACGCGAGGAAGAGAGAGAGCCACGAATGCAACCAGGACCCGACTTACCTCGCATAATCGAGCGAATCAGAGTCAGCAAACACAACATCAACATCCAATTCAAATCCTCTTAACGGGGCTTGTGGCGCTGCGGACTTCAGCGGGGCGCTGAAAGGCGATGAGTGGAAGGCCACCAGCATCTCTGGTCCTCTGGAAGTGACCCTGGGCAGCCAGTCTCCGCCGCAGAACTCGACAAGGACCGGGTCATCTGTACTGCCGCCGTCGTAGAAGATCAACCTGTCTCTTTCTCCGGTGCATTCCCGCCACGCTCGTACTGCTCGACCAGTTTTGTTCAAGCTGTGTCAGGAGATTTCAAATTCAAGTATACGAGTATTACTTTATCTTCGTACAAGAAGAGAGCTTCATAGAAGTAGTCTCTGTAGTACCAGTTGACCAGTACCATTTAATTAATGTCTTTATTCATTAGAGTGTACCATTAAAAATACCACTGATAGCACCTACGGTGAGCAGGAAAGTAATGAATACCTACTGTAATTTCCATTTTTGCTCATTGTATGACGTTGCTTATTGTCAGGAGACATACATTTATGTCTATTTCAAATATTACCAATAATTGATAGCACTATTATCATGTAAAAATTGATGATTTTTTTCCTATGTTGCTGACCTTGCCATGGATATAGATCGTTTGATCTGCATCTTGTGAGAGTACTCCTGGCGTACGGAGATCATGGCGTGTTTGCACGTCGGGATGTCTTTCTGTCGTAAACTCCAGTAACATGTCACGTTCCTAGACAAAAAAATATTGTTGAATCTCTCCATCCACCATCAATAATAGCCTAAATATTAGGACCACGAATAACGAAAAATGTTTTTATGAACTGTTATGAAAGAGGTAAAGAAGTGACAAGAATAAACACATAAGTACAAGTCAAATTTATGCATTTTATTCCAGAAAAACAATTGTCTGTACACACGACCACAAACAAAACCAAATTATATTATGCATGGGTTCAAAAAAACTATGAATTCTTTTTAAAAACGTAGTTGTGATTAGGCGTATCGCTGGTCATAATACTGAGGGTAGATAGATAAAATATTTATTTGTAAAGAAACAACAAGACATAAACATTGCAGATATAAAAAAAAACACAGAAAGAACAACCAGGAACAATAGGTGTTGCAGTAATACAAAAAGGTCCATCATCGAGGGAAACACCATAGCTCTGTTATGAAAAAGTAAAAAGGTATGATTACCTTGGGTACATGCCAGGGTAGTTGGGTGACTGCAGTCGGCAGGGCTTGCGGTGGCACTCCTCATATGTCCGGGTACAGTACGTGCCGGGGGAGACAGCGCCTCGCTCCAACGGTGCTTCCATGGCGCCGAACCTGGACCAAACATAACCGATTTATGAAGACGGACTCACGCGCGTCTATGAGTGTCATGACGGTGCATCAGCAATAGAAGAGTTTCTGGAAAATTTAGGGACACACCATCATCGGTGCGCAGGAAGACAATGCTTTTAAAATCAATTTATTGTATACTAGCTTTTGCACGCGACTTCGCTTGCATTTATGAAGTCCGTCCGCTCATAAATTATTATTGTCAATATCTCGGGTTCTAAGCAACGTATCGCGATAAAACCTATACCAGATTTTAAGTTAGACTATCCGCTATACAACTGTGAAAACCGCATCAAATTCCATCCAGTAGTTTTTGCGTGTTGTGCGTGAAACGTTGTATCTGTATGAAGGTTTAATTATCAGCACTCGATCACAATCATAACATATTTTTTGTGTGCTTTTTAACCATGTAATGTACTTTATTATACTATTAAAATATGTAAAAAAAAAAACAATAATGATAAGCCTTTCTGGCGTGTTAAGGTTGTTAAACTGAGTTCCTTTCGGCTTTTACTCTCAGCAGTGAGTGGACGATATAATAATTTGTAGCTTTTTGAAATACTGTCTATAGATATAAAACTCTTCTATTACTGAGTGACTGACGGACTGACAAACAATGTACAGCCGAAACTACTGGGCATAGGAAGCTGAAATTTGGCATGTAGGTTCCCTGGTGAGTGAAGGATAGCACTAAGAAGGGAATTCCAGCGGGAAACGGATATCGGATGCACTACATGAATACAACAAAGTTGTTTCCCGACCGTCTCTTCCTATGTATGCCTAGATCTTAAAAACTACGCAACGGATTCAGGTTTTTCAATGGTTAAAGTAATTCAAGAAGAAGGTTTAATATAATTTATAATGCTTTTAACCGAACGAAGAGACGCCGGGCCGTTAACTTTAAGACATACTGACCTGACTACAGCGTCCCGTTGCTGCAGAAACTTATATCGCAGCTGGAAGGAGAACGGCTCGCCAAGACGAGCCCTGAACAATTTGACGGATACTGTGACGGTCGCCGTCTCTGAGTAGTACAGCGCCGCGCCCCCCGCCTCCCCGCACCAGGACCCCCCGGTGAAAGGCCGGCCCAGCTCCGATAATTGCATGTACCTGTTAACAAATGCATGTCAAATTCGAGACGTAGTTTTATTTTTTTTTATTTCACGAATTAACAATATATGTATATATTTTTTGAAATATTTTTATGTGAATACTGTTTTTTTTTTCTACAAAAAGGTGGAAACTCTAGCTATACCAATTCTTTGTATGACCCTTATGTATGACCCAATGGTCGACTGTTAGATAATGCTTTTAATGTCAAAAGTTAATATTATGTCTGAGGTCAAGTCCATATTGTAATTTGCAATACTTTTATATAAAGTATTTTTTGCAATTAAGTTTAAATACTGTGTTATCGAGATCTTACAGTTCGACCGAATGTAAAATATTGGGATATTTAGAATGACGTTCATAAATTAATGACCTGGAAAAGCTGTTGACTGGGACAATATATGGAAAGAGAATCGGAGACGCTGTCCCATGAATTGGTCCGAATAGATTCACAAAGTATGTAGGATTAAAAGCATTCTTTTAACACCACATAGTTAGGATTAGCCTAACAAATATTATGAATGCGAAAGTAAGCTCCTCTCTTCTGTCAAAATCAAAATCAAATCATTTCAGAAATTAGGCCTTCACAGGCAATTTTTCACGTCATATTCTAAATTAAATGATGTTTGACGACCTCGGTTGAGCAGTGGTATGGTTCTAGCCACTGAACCGAGAGGTCCCGGGTTCGATCCCCGGTCGGGTCATGATGGAAAATGATCTTTTTCTGATTGACCCGGCTCTTGGATGTTTATCTCTATATATATATATATATATATATATATATATATATATATATATATATATATATATATATATATATATATATATATGTATATGTTATAAAATATAGTATCGTTGAGTTAGTATCCCATAACACAAGTCTCGAACTTACTTTGGGGTTAGCTCAATCTGTGTGATTTGTCCTAATATATTTATTTACTATATATTTATATTTATTTATAGACAAAATTTAGTGCATTTTGGGAATCCAGAAAGCACTATATTTTTCGCGAAACTTCTTTTCCTGAACTTTGCTAAAACAACAAGTTACCAAGCCAAAACACAATTCGTTATTTTTTGATACAATATTTGTGATAATAGCAACTTTCTCATTGATATTAATGTTTTTGAAATAAAACTATCTAAATCATAGAAAACTAGTACTTTATTGCATTGCATGGAAATTTTTCTAAATTTCTTATTTTATTTGATGAATAAGTGATACATTGAAAGTAGATACATTGTTAGCACCTACCAATGCCGTAGTGATTAGCGCCTTCGCAGAGATGTTCACAATGGTCGGTTATTGGATGGGTGACCAAAATTATCTTGAGCTCCTCCGTGGTCCCGGTTTTATTTGCAGTCGTTAAAGCCCGCCAATCGGCAATGGGCCCGCGTGGTGGATCATGGCCCAAACTGGTTATCCATCCGTAAGGTAAGTGCCCCAGCAGTTATCCATCCGTAAGGTAAGTGCCCCAGCAGTGGGGACGTTTAAAATGACTGTTGATTATGATAGTGATCATAAAAAATATATCATCGTTAGTCACTTTAATGTTCCCACTCCTGGAGCATTGGCCTTGCTTACAGGTGGAGTTTATATTCATGACACGCCGGCCCAAAGCAAATAGGTGGGTTTTAATGACTGCCAATGCAGCCGGGAAGCATGGCGTAGCTGGAGATTCACCCATCCAAGGACCGACCATTAAGAAAGTGACTTAACTGCAACTATCACAAGCTAAGCACCAGAACCACTACGCCATCGCACATTGAATAGATATTCTATTCTACTCATGTCAATACTTTCAAAGATATGACAAAAATAAAATCACACATTTTTGGACTCGTGGATAAATGATCCACTCTAATATCACGATTGAATGATCCACTCTAATATCTTAGCGAAAATAGGGTAGGCATTTATACCTATTGCATTCATGCCGTTGACTTCAACAAAAGTTGTTTTAAAATTTTAGTTTTTACGATGATTGAGTTTACTTTTATAATTTTAATGTTTTTTTGAAAAGGACCTTCCAACCAACTTTAAATTTTCGTATAGTGCTCCAGCTGCATTGTTACACTATATGCACTATCACAGTGGTCTTATATATCTATTTTATCTAGGGCATACATATATTTTTTTAATTTTCTGACCTTGTAATTTACCCTATTTTATTCCTTAAACGAATGGTATCACTTAGACCCCTTCCTGATCGTTGGGACAAAGATGCTACAATTACCTAATTGCTAATATCATTAAGGTTCAAATTACTACAGTCTGACACGACCAAATTGACTAAGTTGGTGAAATTACTACTGTAAGTATTACATATACACGTAACGTCTTTTCATAAAATAATACAATGTTATCCATATTATATATTACTAGATGTTGCCCGGGGCTTCGCTCTCGTGGGAATTTTGAGATAAAATATAGCCTATAGCAATCTTGGATAATGTACCTTTAAATGGTGAAAGAATTTTTGAAATCGGTTCGGTAGTTTCGGAGATTACCCGCCTCAAACATACAAACTTGTGAGTTTGTATGTTTGAGGCGCTTACCTCTTTATAATAATAGTATCTATACTACAAACGCTCCAATATAATATAATAGTACCTATACTATTATTATAAATAGGTTAGCGTTTATGAGTACCAAATCTATTAAGTACATTCAAAATTCACATTCAGTAAGATTACTTATTGTAAAACATAACACGATTGAATAAAAACATTGGATTTTGGTATCGTACAGACCCTTTACAGGCGAGTTCAACTCGCATTTAACCGGTTTTTTGTTTTACTCTTAACTAACCCCGTATGAAGAAGTAATATTGTAACTGCTAATGGACCTGGGAGGAAGGCTCCAGTTACCACGGGTGCCGATCTGATAGTATACCCCAAATTGGGGGCGCGTGTAAAGATGAGCGTTTTCCTCAACAGGTATTTGCTTCAAGAACCAAGAGGTATACGCCACTGAACCTTAGTCCTATGTCGTCATTACTGTATCACGTCTGGTTCTTCTCATCTTATCTCATCTTTTGCAGCGTTAAATTTATTCATCTGAGGAAGCAACCAGGAAAATGCTTTTAAAGTTGATACTTCCAATTGTTACAAAAACTCATAGCTGTTATTCGCAATTTTGTGGAACGAAACACCATCGAAATAGTAAATACTTCAACTTATATGAAATCCTTGCAAAAAAACATGGACTATATAATAACGGGACAGTCATTTCCATCTAAATTATATAGATCGGCTGAAATATCAAAAACTAGTTATTGCAATTTTATACCAAATCAGTTAACTGATAAAAACAGAATACACACCCGTCAGGACATCCATCCAAAGCACCAGGCTCATAGCGGCCGACTTGGAACTTGTCAAAAGCCAGCTGCACAATATCCCCGTGAGCTCCACCCCCAGCGGTGAACGTTAGATGGCAGAGGAACGGCGCACGCGGCGCCTCTCTCACTCCTAGAGAATACGCCACTCCTGCGCGGCCATAATACGTCCGATTGCAGACGGAACAGTGGGGAGGTTCGTCACTGCCATCTGCGCACTGCGCAGTGCCATCGCAAAACGAATCCAAACGAACGCAAGCGCCACTCCTACACGCGAATTCTGCCACTCCACAACCGCCCGCCGCGCCGTGCAAAGCCAGGCACAACGTCACTACCACCGCAAGCCACCGCATTTTTCACCTCTCCATCACATTTTCCGCCATCATTAACACTAATTTTCACTTATTTTTTAGTCCGTCGTTTGTATTTAACCAAAGTTAATGCTAGGGGATTCCGGGCAGTCATATTGCATGGTTAAGTTCATATCTTCATTACTGTAACTAGCGAATTTAGTACTGTTGTTTTAAATGCATTTGATTGATCGTATCATCAATCAGTGTCCGTGTAATCCGTGTTATAATATTATATTTATTTCTTTACATCAAGTCATCATCAAAGAATATTATAAGCTCCAAGTTATTTTACTGTAAATTGTGTTAGGTAGGTCTACCGTCTACGACTTATTAGGCGTGCCCCAAGGGTCAATATTAGGTTTCATAATTGTAAAACATTCTCTCTCTCAAAACATTAGTTTTGAGACCGAGGATCATGTTTAATTCTTCTGATTTCAAACCTACGTAGTACTTGATGAAAAACAGTATCTGGTTTGTATATTTATTTCTTTATATTTACTGAGATTTTTGCACAGTGGTCAGAGATATCAGACACCATTTTATGTGGTATTTTCAGGCATCAAAGGAAGTCAACTGTGAAAAGAAAGTTAACTGGAAATAACAGTATTATTCATAAGTACTCAACATTTTCGCCCGCACATGGATCAAATATTTTGTATGAGAGTTTTATCTAAACATGACTTTAAAATTACATTCCAGAAAAAAATTATCATAGTGGATATTTTTATCTCAATGTTGCCCTAACCTTCCTAACTTGAACCTTATTATAAGGTTTATAAGAATAGAAATACAGACATTAAGTGTATGCTTATTTTATTTTAATTAATTTATATGTTCCAACCTTACAAACTTAATTAAATAATATGAATTAAGTCATCAATTTCTAAACCATCAAGACGCAGTTTTTAAAACATGAAAATACATCCATTGATAATCCGTTGATAGGAAACGAGCTTATTAATATTCTTTGACCGAACAGAAAATACATTTCTAGGGGGATTCGAACCCACAACCTAAAATCTAAAGTACACGCCTAAACCACCACAGACAGAACACCTACTGAAAAGGTCAACTTTTGACCTTATGTTACGCTCATTCCCACCAAGGGGAATAAGAGTGCCCTTGATATTTTATTTTATTGTCAATTGATAATTTAAAAATGAACCTATTAATCCACATTTTATGGCAAGCGTTTCACTAAATATCATCTACGCGTGACATAGTAACATTAAACTTTTGATTCTAACAAAAAAATATTTCCTGATTATAGAATACTCCAGTTTTCTTATTTTTTCGGGACCTATTAGGTACTAGGTACTCAAATTTACATCAAATCACACAGTATAACTTCACAACCACAGCGGCACCGTTCCTCTTCGCGAACCACGTACCGCTGCGAAGCGGAGCGCAATACAACCTACCACGTGACGTAACTCCGCGGCACTGCAGCATCGGCCACGCTCCCTCCTCCCCCTTCTACCTCATACCCCGCACATGCGCACTACGCCCTCACCCCGGCCGGCCGACACCCGCCGGCACTCCGCTACAAGCAAGCGCCAAGTTGCGCCGTCGATAACTACCCGAAAATTTATGTCACGTCTTGCTACTATGTTTTAGGTGGTACTACGTAATGTGATGTCAAATGCGTAACAATAAACGACGGTGATAGTACCTTCTGATTGAACTGGACTGGTCTAATTTTTGATCCATAAATGCATAATTATTTTCTTATCGAGTGTGTCTTATAGCTAACACTGGTGTCAGACTTTATTTAAGGCACCTAAAGGCACTTGATACATTTACCTGCCGCCATATAATGCTTAAGTAAATAAGTGAAATTAGTGCAGATATTTCATTGGCGTTTGATTGATTGTATCACCTATCAGATGCTTTTGCAAGTCATTAAATATGGCATTACAAAGGAACAAAAGATGAGGCAGTAAGCTATGCTAAAACATTTCAATGTTATATGAACAGTAACACCGTTGGGTTTAATAGTTAAAAGTTTTAGTATTGGTGTACCCCAAGGAACTATTTTAGAACCATAAATTTTCCTGATGAACCATATTAGTGGTAATTAAATCTATTAAAATGCCTGATTAAAACTCAAGTACAGCTTATCATATAATTTTTCAGATTTTACCATGTCTTTTTCATAAGGACATAACTAAGAAAATAATCAGAACACCCAATCAATCGTCAATATACAAAACCCTTTTTGTCATCAATTTCTTTGGAAACTAACTCAATATCAATGTGATGATGAAGTATTTTCCATTTTGCTCTGTTTTTACCACACTATACGACATACATATACACGACTACATATATATATACACGACTTCTGTCTAGTGATTAGTATATTTATTTCATCTACATATTTTAGATGAAACATGTTCTTCTTGCAACATTTCTTTACATCTTCTAGCTTCAATCTTTCCTTCGATTAAAAAAAAATACTTTGTATATAAGATTCTACCGTATACAACACATATCCGAAATTACTGAGCTTTATAAGTTGAAATTTGGTATATAGGTTTCTTAGATAGTATAAGGGAGAAATAAGAGAGAATTTCCCAAAATTCTCACGGGAAGAATATACGATATACGTACGAAGTTGCATAGTTTGTAGAATAAAATTAAAATCAACGAAACTAAAAAATATTTAATTTCACCAAAATTATAATAACATATGATATAACATGAGACGCACCACACACTGCACTATTGCACAAGTCTTCATTGCAAGCGCAAAACTGACTCTTCATATAACTTTCAACGTTTGTCCGGCAACCGATAGGATTTGATGCGTCTGCGCAACCACGTGTCGTTGATGTTAACGCTAAAATATATCCAATCATTTGTTTACAAATTTTTATAACTTGAGCATGTGGTTCCCGCCTAAAATAAGACCTAGATATTTGTCTAAAAAGATAAGAGACAGACCGACAAGTGACTGGCAATAACATCCCAAACAGTATGGACGTCAGGCAGTCGGTCTCACCTCACGATGTTTTCCTTCACCGAAAGCAGGTGGTGGTCTATAAAAACTACTATAATTGAGTCTTGGTATACGAATTCGTATACCAAGACTTATATGTATAGTTCGAACCTGGACCTTTCGATCACAGGCAGTCTTAACTGCCTCAAAGGATCATCAGGATTGGTACACAGTAGTCAAATACTTACTCCGGCTCTCCTCGATAGCTTTGACGCATCCATGTTGACATTCAACGATTTCAGGCGCATAATCTGTAAATTTCCCTCCTTCACAGGAATCAGGATTAATGGTTGCATTGTTGTCGGCGACTCTCGTGCATTTGTAACATTTTATAGCGGTTGTTGCTGAAATAGAATTAAGTTTTTAACATAATTGAAATTGTTTACACCTTTTATTGTCATTAATGATATCTTGTCTATTATCTTGTCGTTGCGCGCCGATTTTGGGTCAATAATCAGATCATGTTTATCAATAATCGTCACCCTCGGTTAGATTTCTGTAAATTTGGAATTTATCATTTGCAAAATGATCATTCGTAATTGCGATCGGTTATAATGTTTCGGAATAATGTACTGCACTCAGCGCACACGAGCAAATTTGGCTAAAATTTCAACATACCACAAAATCTTAAATCTTTATTTCACCTAATAGATAATCGAGGTTTTAATTTTTCTTGAAAGTTAAGGTCATAACACCGCATTTTATCACATCGCTGTCGCCTGGCAACATGACTAATTATTAGCGGACTGCTCGCTGTCAGGTCTCGTCTTGTTAATGTAAAGTGTGCCTACACAGGACACTTTAAAGCTCACTTTTCAATGAATGTCATCTTGCCGGGGGAGGGGGGAAACTGTCGATTGCCAAAGCGAAGGTAAAAAAGAGACGGCGCAAAAAACTTACTGGGTACGCACCAAAACTTAATTCAACTAAAAATCTTTTTGAACCTGAGATAATAAAAATAGTAAAATATGCGTCCAAAGACTTGTGGCAAAGATTAATCACTTACTTGTCCAAAATATTGTTAATATAAATAAAATTATTGTGAAATGCATTTCCGAGCATCAGGTTATGATGTTTCCTTGACGCATCCTAATCTAGAATGCCACGATCAATGTTTTTGCATTTAACAAATGTACTGACTGCGTATCTGGTTCATTAACACACTAATTTGGGAATGCTGTTATTGCCTCTTAGTTACCAAGGCTGTTTATCCCTTTGTGTGTTTCATTGGTTTCAGTATTACAGTTAAAAACTTACTTATAATTTATTTCCGCGTCTTCATAATAATTTTAATTGGCCAAAGTAACAACAACTCCAATGAGAAATTTTACGATTACATCAGCATGAGATATAAAGGCGCGGTTACACATATCTTCGTCGCAAGAGCAAGTCGCAGTTATGTACCCCGCTGGCTCACGCCTATAGTAGCAAACAAAATTCGCGGTGTGTTCCAAATTGCAGCAATCTCGGTGAAATACCGTTCGATCTGAAACAGACGTTGGAAAAATAACTGCAATTGCGCGGCCTTACCTGTCCATTGCGCTGCGTTGCGTCGATATTTCAGATTAAAATACATTACTTGGCTCAGTTATTATTACGTTATTGTCCCCAAAATAATTTTAATTGAATGCAATTACAACAACCATGACGATAAAATTTACGATTGCTTTATGGGCGTTAAACATTAAGGCTTGGTTGCATAGGGGTTCATCGCAAGTACAGGTTGTCATAATGTAGCCTGATGGTAGAAGTTTATAGTAGCAATTCATGTTCATTGACTGATCCATATTGCAGCAATCGCGGACAAACGTCGTTTGATCTGAAACACAGACGTCAGAGAAATAGCAATTGTAAGGGCGCGGCCCCACCTGTCCGATGCGCTGCGTTGCGTCAACATTTCAAATTAAAATACGAATTAGTCGGCTCAGTTATTATTGTGATAGGTTATTTTTTGGCTGCTATTAAAATATTGGCAACAAAAAGTTTTACGATAATTTTAGGGGCATAAAACATTGAAGTTCGGTTGCAAAGGTGTTCATTGCAAGCACAAACTGTGCACAGCTTGATGTTAGACGCTTAAAGTAACAACAGTACTATGTTTGTACTAAAGTGCAGCAAACAAGGTTGAACAGAAAGAGAGAAATAAAATCAGAAAGGTCGTGACCTCACCTGTCCTCAGACAGACAGACTATTGCATTTAAACATTGATTTTGTTACTATTCTGATGTTCATTCATATTATTTAGATCGGCTGCGTCGACGAAATTAAATTGGGAGTCGTCTTCAGGGTAAACAATAATTGGTAAAACAGTATATTCCTTGTATGGAATAGTATTGAGATATTGAGAGAAAATCAATATACTTACATTGAAAATCAATGGACTTCCATTAAAAATCAATGGACCTACATCGAAAATCAATGGACCTACATCGAAAATCAATGGACCTACATCGAAAATCAATGGACCTACATCGAAAATCAATGGACCTACATTGAAAATCAATGGACCTACATTGAAAATCAATGGACCTACATTAAAAATCAGCGTTGAAGTTACTTATGTGACTGCAACATATTCTGAATGGGTCTATTTGCCGAAATGAACAGCCACAGCATTATTGACAACTCTGCTTACATACTTGTCTTTACTGTATAATATAATTTTTTTCACAAGTTTGTTATTATTATTTTGCGCTGTGGTGTTAATTTTTGGCAACAAATGTTCATTCAAGTGTAAAATATGGAATGGATAGCCTCTAAATCTCCATTGTATATAATCTAATTCTTTTAAATCCTTACTGTGGAATTCCTCAGCAACTTTAAGGCATCCGTACTGACAAGGGACTTTCATTGGTTTATACATTTTGAACATCCCGCCCGCACAGCTGTCCGGCTCTATTTGAACATGCCTAGGTACGGTACTTTCACATTTATAGCAATTAACATAGGCAGTTGTAGCTAAAAGAAAAAAAGGAACAATAAATTTACCAGAATACTTTAAATTTACGAGTTTTTACATAACTCATATACATATATTACGAACAAGTCAATTGGTTAAACAAATTAAAAACCCCCGACTTTCAATGTTCGTTTGGTTACAACTTTTGATCGGTTCAAAAGTTGTAACCAAATATATCCATAACCATAGGTTTCTTATTGTTTGATCGGATCAAATCATTTATTCAGAAATTAGGCCTTCGCGGACAATTCTACTGAATTTACTAGTCATAGAATGAATGTGGTGATGAATGCAAAAAATTAAATCGAAGTTAACCATTTCATACTTCCGGCATTTATGAATTAATCAATCAATCAATCCATCAACAAGGCAAACGTAATCACTTACATGTCCATAATATAGCGAAAACAGGGAAAAGTATTGTTAAATGCATTTTTAAACACTTTATATTGAGTTCGTCATTCGCGTTCTTTTGCTTCTACTCAGTTTAATTTATCATAACATCTTCTTGATCGATACCTATCAATATATATGCAATACAATACATGTATATCATCATCAATATATAAAAAAAATATGTCTGTTCAATTTGTACATCCCATCCCAGTAATATTATAATGGTGAAAATTAGTATGTTTGTGTCTTCTTAACGCTTAAACGGCTTTGCCAATTTTTATAAAATTTGGTATTGATGTAGCTGATACTTTGGATTACACATAGGGTACTTTTATCCCGAAAGTACGCACAACAATGAATGCTGAGCTGTCCCGCATAGTGTTAAAAACGCAGCTGGGAGCTATTCCTGCAATACACAAATTCTAATTGCATATACAAATACAGGGGTGATCTCTATCGTGTTTCTCATATATTTGTTTATACAAAAGTTAAGTTAAAAACATACAAAATCACACTCAAAAAGTAAAAAAAATATTAAACACACACTATAAACATGAAAATGACAATATGTCAAAGAAAACGTGATCACTACAGTTGAAATATTTTTTTCGAAAACAGGCTCATTAACGTTAACGAGTTCACACTATACTTATAGTAAGAAATAACGTTATAACCGAAAAGTTGCAACAGATATCGATATGAAAGGTATCGATAATGGATGAATGCATTCGTATAAGTAACGTTATAGTGAAGTTAGTATATATATACCGTCATTTTTCTACGTCAATTTTAGTTGCGCCTTTTAGGCAACTAATCGAACATTACTCTGAAAACTGTCACTTCCCTCTGTCGGTCTGTCCCTATGTATGCTAAGATCTTTTAAAACTATGTTCACAACTATAATTACATTGGCAAAATTTATACACGATAATAATATCTACTTATAATTTTTATTTACTCTCCCCTATATCCGTATGTACATATAATATATTTATATACTCTTATTAGGTTACACAGTGAACCGTGTTTCAATATTGATATAATAACATATTATATTCCGTGTCAATCTCAACCTTGACGTTGGCAAAATCATCGTTTTGGCGAACGATGGAATTTGCCATGAAATTGAAAAAAAAAATGTACACAACTATATCATACATACCGTCAGACCAATTTGACTGTACGTCATTGATATTAGCAGGCCTACCATCAACTTTTACAGAACGATTCCAATGCAACTCAGTTCAATTTAGGAACCTAAAATGAATCGCATTCATACAAAAAATTAAGTCGATGGTACGAATTTGCGATGCAGTTCAGTTTAGGTCGTAAAGTGGGTCGCGTTAAGAGATGATGGCAAGCCCCCGGGACAGCGTTTTTAGGGTTCCCTAACCAACGGAATCCTAATAGATTCGTCATGTCCGTCTGTCCGTATGTCACGGTCATTTTATTCGGAGACTATGCGTATTATGCACAATTGTACAGAGTCCGACTCGCACTTGTCCGCTTATTTCTCTTGTAAGGTACACACGGCCAGTATATCTGTGGTTTAGGTCTGTATATTTGCATATCTAAACCACAGATAAAATCATACTTATAACCTAAACAGTTTGACGACCTCGGTGGCGCAGTCGTAAAGTGCTTTCCCCTTAACCGAGAGGTCCCGGGTTCGATTCCCGGTCGGGTCACGATGGAAAATGATCTTTTTCTGATTGGCCCGGGTCTTGGATATTAAGTATTTGTTATAAAATTGTATCGTTGATTTAGCATCCCATAACACAAGTCTTGGACTTACTTTGGGTCTAGCTCAATCTGTGTAATTCTGTGTAAATACACCTACCTACCTCAGCAATATCATTGGTGAAGACTATATAAAAATCCGTTGTTTATCCCGTGCATACAGACAGACACGACAGGTGGACTTCTTTTTATAATATCTAAGGATATTATAAAAAGGATATTATACATATTCTCTACTTATCTTTCTGGGACAAATTTTTAGTTTAGGGAAATTAAACATTACAAACCGATAGTCCGCTTCGTGTATACATGTATATTATTTATTTCAAAAGAAAAAAAAAACTTTCTTGGAAATGTAAACTTACTTGAAGCGGTGGTGGCGTAATGGTTAAGACATCCGCCTGTGGATCAAAAGGTCCCAGGTTCGAATCCTACTCGTCACATGAATTTGTATACCAATCTGACTCGTGTACAATAGTTTTCTGTCTCATGTTTAGTCGTCCACCACTTGCTTCCGGTGAAGGAAATCATCGTAAGGAAACCTGCACACTGGTCGATTATTAACTTGTGTGTGAAATGGAGAAGGCAATGGCAAACCACTTCATTACTAATGCCGAGAAAATTGTTGTGTGTTTAATTCCACGTAATGACCACGACCCTCAGCCATGAGGAATACGACTATGAAACTGTACTGTATGTATTTCCATGATATTATTATAATTAGTTTTATAGTTACAGATTGAATGTAAATTCAAATACATTTTTTTTTTTTTTGTTAATCATTAGACTAATACTTCCCAATTGTAATAAAAAACTTTACATGTTTACATAATATAGAAAAATGCAACAACGCCAGAGACAAATTTTAGTACAGGACTGTTAAACATTAACGCTCGGTTGCATAAATCCTGTTCGCAAGTGCAAGTTGTTAACGATTGATTCATAGGTTTCTTATTGTATCTACAACCCATGTACTCTGCTTCCATTTTATTGGCGCATCCTCGACGATATGTTGTATATGCTGGAACAGATAATAGGCAACACACGTTAGAAATTATTATTCTTACAATCGAATATGTCATGTATCAAGGCATGTCAGTAAAGGCTTCGCCCGCGTGATTTTCATAGCAAAATTCTCAGTAATTCTATCGCGTACTCTGTAAGACTGGTAAACATATATGATTCAAATTCTCATTTTATTCTCATCTTTAGTTCAATTTTCTGTTTCCCGCTGCGTGTCTCGCCCCGCAAACTTGTTGTGTGCTATGTAATGTAAAATAGTATAAGTAGTTTCCTACATATTGTGCCATCATGTTTTTTGCAATGTATACCGTCCTGTTTCCCACTACGTGTCTCCTTCCCATTTCCCGCTCCCACTCCCGCTTTCTGCAACGCGTGCCGTCCCATTTTCCATGACCTTTTACGTCCCGGTTTTTTATTAAACACAAACGTAAATTAAACATTTTTTGTATTTACTATTACTGTTATTTACTACAAAAAGAAGTGTGTCAATTTTCAGCAAATTTTATCTTGAAAATTGTATTAAGTCCCATACAATCTTTCACAAACACGTATTCATTACTTTGTTGTAAACAACCAAAATCCAAATTTTCAAGTCACTAACTTCAACGGTGTAGAACTTTCTCTTTCATATTTACAGATTTCACCCCATTCACCCCCTTCGGAGTAGAATTTCCAAAACTCCTCTCTTAGTGCTCACCTACACTCACCTACATGCCAAATTTCAGCTTCCCGCCCAGCAGTTTCGGGTGTATGTTGTCTGAGTGTATCTTGTCTGTCAGTCAGTCAGTCACTCAGTAACGGAAGAGTTTTATACTGATATATAGATACATACTGCGCCCATTATATCTATATCAGACTTTAATCGATAAAAACAATTTGTTTATATTCTGTTTACACCTTTTTACAAAATTTTAAAGTAAATCCGCTCCGTGGATTGTTATTTTAATTTTCCTACAGGACCCTCCTCATTTTCCGGGATGAAATATCTGTAAGATGTTAACCCGGGATTCCGAGGAATTTTTGATTCATAATTAGTTTTTCAATTTTCCTACGGGAACCTGACCATTTACCGGGATGAAATGTATCTAAGATGTTAACCCGATATAAGGTACCTACATACCAAATTTCAAGCAAATCGGTCCAGTAGATTTCGAGTGATGCGCGTTCAGACAGACAGACAGACAGGCAAAAAATTCCAAAACTATATTTTCGTCATTTATATCAGTAACTAAATATGTTCCTTGAAGATTTAAAAAATATATCCAATGTACAAATTTGACCTTTCTTCAATTTTATTATATGTATTGGTGATTGATGATGATATTTTCGAATTAAATTTATCGTATGTAACCTATAAAATAGTAAATAAATAATAAGGTATATATATTTGGGCGCGTTCCCATTGCTCCGTCGCGCTCCGTTGCGACGACGCACCACTTTGTAGCTCCGTCGTACACCGTAAGTTCTCACACTGGTTCCACACTGACACGAGTTGACGTAGTATTCTTCTTTCAGAAATAGCTAAATTATTAAATTCATCAATGTTCGGCTTCCACTCAAAGGTCAACTGCACAGACAAGATATCTCTGGGATACTAATGAAAGCATGTGTCGGAAATCTTTCAATAGTTTCTATAAATGAAAGATTTGTAAATGGCTATTAGTTGCTATTTTTGCTATTACATTATTATCCGATAATCTTCCATTCAAATAAAAGAAAACCAGTACTTTGCTCATCTCAGTCGTGGGTAAAGAAATTCGCTGAGAAATATGACCTTTTCGAATTGCTGCGGCGCACACCTGCTTAATATTACTTTTAAGTTTTTTTTTTCTTTATTGTTGTTACTTATGTGTTAATAGGCTTGTGTGCGTTGAGTTGTTCAAATCATTCATTCATTCATTCATTCATTCATTCATTCATTCATTCATTCATTCATTCATTCATTCATTCATTCATTCATTCATTCATTCATTCATTCATTCATTCATTCATTCATTCATTCATTCATTCATTCATTCATTCATTCATTCATTAAATAAAATAAAAAATAAAATGTGATTTTTGTAAGAAAATTCTTACAGGGATGTTCATCAGCGACCTTAAGACATGCATATTCACATTGGACTTTCATTGGGATATAGCTCTTGAACATTCCGCCTTCACAGGTGTCTGGTCTTCTTGCACTCATCTTGGGTAACATGGCCTCGCATTCATAGCAATATTTTATTACTTTTTGGGCAATTGTAGCTGAAATTTCACAAAACGGAATCATTAATTTTGCAAACAAAATAAATATCACAAAACACACCTGCATTTTAACGTCACATCATTCTAAACTAATATAATAAATCAATACCAGCGTCACCTAGTGAGTTTTGATTGCCCTACAATATTAAATAAATAAATAAAATAAATTTAAATATATACGGACAAATCACACAGATTGAGCTAGCCCCAAAGTAAGTTCGAGACTTGTGTTATGGGATACTAACTCAACGGTACTATATTTTATAAGAAATACATATAATATAGAAAAAGATCCGGGCCAATCAGAAAAAGATCATTTTCCATCATGACCCGACCGGGGATCGAACCCGGGACCTCTCGGTATGGGGGCAAGCACTTTACCACTGTGCCATCGAGATCGTAAAAATATTATATGATAGAATATCACTTACACGTACATAATACTGCGAACACCAGGAAAATTATTGTTAAATGCATTGTCGAGCACTTTATTATATCGTGGTCTTCTTTCCCGCTCTTTCTCTACTTGTACGGCTGCTCGAAGAACTTGAGTTCAATATTCCATATCATTGAACTAAAAATATAACTTGATTAATAACAAAATAATAACCTACATAACATTAAAACTCTCCAAAGGGCCTCTGAGTGTTGGATCCTTATACCCACGCAAGCCTAAGTCCTGCCCTTTGAGAGGACAGGATTTAGTGCCGTGAAATTTTTAAAAGGAGAAACATAGTAATAATAATAATAATAATTAGATAGACTTACAATTAATAATTTCATTATGAAATTATAATGTTTTGAGTTCGTCTTTTAAGTTATTTAGCTTCGATTCAGTTTAATTTATCATAACATCTTCTTGGTCGATACCTATCAATATATATCATCACCATTATAAAAAAAATTCAATTTGTGCATGTTTTATACCCCATCCCACTAATATTATGATGGCTTTGTGAGTATGTTTGTTTGTTTTTTCTTCTTCTTAAACGGCTTTATCAATTTCTATGAAATCTGGTATTGAGATAGTTAATAACACATAGGGTACTTTTATCCTTAGAGTACGCGCAATGAGACACAAAGAGTGTTGACTGTCATCACGTCTATGGACGTGAGGTGTCCCGCATAGTTTTAAAAACGCAGCTATTCCTGCAATACACTAATTCTAGTGGCGTGTACAAAGACAGAGTAATCTGTACCGTGTTTCTCATATATTTGTTTATACTATAATTAAGTTAAATATGTACAAAATCACATTAAAAGAATGAAATAATATTAAACACACACTATAAACATGAAAATGACAAAATGACAAATGAGATGTAATCACCACAGTCAAAGTCACAGATTGAAAGGCCCCGCAGGTATAAGATTACGCGCGCGGGGCCTATCAATGGAGTCCCAAGTCAAAATCATGGATTTCATAATTCAAACTCAAATCAATTATCTGAAACCAGACCTTCACAGGCACTTTTTCTCGTCAATTTTTATATGAAATAGTTATTTCTCACAAGCTACAAACTACTGGCATTACGGAACGACCACTGCTGAGAAGAAATGCCGAAAGAAACTCATTTGAACAGTATTGTGTAGTACAATTGTTTCTTACAATGATTTTTTCTAATAATATATAAAAGTATATAATGTACAATACATAGTCAAAAGCAGTGTTAATCCTGTGTGTACACACACGATTAACACAATTAACTTACACAAAAATATATGAGAAACGAGATGACCAGTTCCCTCAGGCAGCACCCGTTCACGAGTTGACGCATGGGTCAGCCATCGCGTAGCTCAACCATAATAGAAGGAACCTCACGACCCGACCCACGAATAAGTACTTCGTTGTACGGAGTACCTAGGTACTAATTCCATGGTCAAAATATTTTCTTCAGAAAAAAGTGATGTTCTAATTGCAGAGGCTACAAACTTGTTCACGTTAGCGAATTCACTATATAGTAACGTGAAATAATTTTATTGCCGAAAAATTGCAACTGACAACGGTATGAAAGGTATCGAGAATGGAATAAGTAACGTTATAAATAACGTCACCAATTAACGTTGTCGTTGTCTCAATTACAAACAAACAAGCGAACATAGGGACAAGTGAAACTAAACAAAAAACTTGTAATAATTATTTACTTATTGTAAGAAGTTTATTATTTACATGCTAGGGTTATAAACTTGTTGAGGTGCTATTAGAAATAAATAAATCGATAAAGATTTGAAGGTGCGGTACCTTCAAATTTTTATCGATTTGTTTATTTCTTAGCGATGAACAAAAATATCTTAAAAAATTAATAGATGAAAGAATTTTAATAGAAATTATATTATTTTATAAAACAATTTGGTTTATAAACAGATTTTGTCCGTCACCATTTTCCATTTTACTACATTGTGTAACGGAAAACTGTAATACTTGTGTCATAATTTGTTAAACCTATTTTGTATTTTTCGCTGGGAAATAAAATACGATGCGTTTGCTAATAACTATACACCAATTTTTAGTTTAGGATAATGAAACACTATTAACAGTCGGTCCGATTTTAAAGACGGTTCGTGTCTATATATTATTTATTTCAACAGAAAAAAAAATATTCTTCCATGGAAATGTAAACTTACATATAAATGTACATAATATAAAAAAATGCAACAACGACTGAGACAAATTTTAGGATAGGTTTAGGGGCGTTAAACGTCAACGCTCGGTTGCATAGGTCTTCGTCGCATGTGCATGTTATTAATAAGTCTTCAGAAAGCTTCCTTTTATATTTGCAAACCATATTGTCTGCTTCCTTTTTAGTGGCGCATCCTCGACGATATACCGTGAATGCTGGAACAGATAATAGCCAACACACGTCAGACATATTTTTCTTCATTCGTATCAATGCGTAAATATAAATTAGCAAAAATATAATTTCGGATAGTTCAGACAGTGTCGAGATATATGTGTTACCAGCCAAACCCGATTTCATTCTTCCTACATGCGATAGGATGAAATTATATAACCTAAGCTAAACTAGTTCGTCCTATACCCGATAGGAGGAACCAGCTTAACCTAGGCCAAACTAGCTTATTCCAATAGAAATACTCTCTGGATAAACTGGCACACGTCTTAACGTTCTAGAATATTTATATTACGTTGAAATTAATATTTTTTTATTAAAACGATAACCGGTAACACAAACAATCACATTCTAACAAATCATAAAGTATCTTTAAGCTAATCTATACTTCTATAGTAATATTATAAAGAGGTTAGCGTTTGTGAGTTTGTATGTTTGAGCCGGGTAATCTCCGTAAATACCGAACCTATTTCTAAAATTCTTTCACCATTAGAAAGGTACATTATCCAAGATTGCTATAGGCTTTATCTCAAAATTCCCACGGGAGCGAAGCCCCGGGCAACATCTAGTACACTTATAATTGCAGAGTATCATTTATATCTTGCACTTGCATCAGTTTGTGAAACGTATTTGTCGCAGATGTATCTCACAAAATCTTTGGCTGACACAACTGAATATTTCATAGCTGCAGTTCTCAATGTTATTTCAGAGCTTAGATTTTTTGAACTAGGCTAAATTAATTAGACTAGGTCATTCCAATTTAAATAAATAA
Organism: Plodia interpunctella; assembly: GCF_027563975.2. NCBI lineage: Eukaryota > Metazoa > Arthropoda > Insecta > Lepidoptera > Pyralidae > Plodia > Plodia interpunctella. Next base: position 9,982,332 of record NC_071303.1, on the reverse strand, counting down.
AATAAATATATTGGGACAAATCACACAGATTGAGCTAGCCCCAAAGTAAGTTCGAGACTTGTGTTATGGGATACTAACTCAACGATACTATATTTTATAACAAATACACATATAGATGAAACATCCAAGACCCGGGCCAATCAGAAAAAGATCATTTTCCCTACCCGACCGAGGATCGAACCCGGGACCGCTCGGTTCAGAGGCGAGCACTTTACCACCGCGCCACCGAGGTCGAGTTTATCCTGAGAGTGTATGTACTCGTATTTCTATCAGTATAAACTAGTTCGGCCTAGGATAAAGTAATTTTTCCTACATGCGATAGGACGAACTAGTATAGCCTAGGCTAAACCAGTTTATCCTATCGCAAGTAGAAAAAAAATAGTTTGTCCCAGGCAAAATTAGTTTACCCTGAAATCGGGTTTATCGGTAACACATACACGCTTAGTTTGGACATTAAAGCCTTGTTATTATATTCATGATTTGATTGTGCAGGTTCGGCTTCCGACGAGGGAAACAGTAAAATGCAAAAAGATCTTTCTGACAACAATAAAAGCACGTGTCAGAAATATAATTTTTGCAAGAAACTTATTAAAATGATCATTATATAATTCTCACATGGATGTTCATCAGCCACCTTAAGACATGCATGTTCACAACGGACTTTCCTTGGCATATATTTCTTAAATTGCCCGCCTTCGCACGAATCCGGTCTTTTTACATTAACTTTTGGTAACACGGTCTCACATTCATAGCAATTTGTGGCAATTGTGGTGCTTGTAGCTGAAATTTCCCAAAACAGAATCATTAATTCCGCAAATAAAAAATCATCAAGATCACGAAACACACCTGCATTTTCATGTCACATAAATCATTCCAAACTAATATTATAAAATGCGAAAGTCTGTCTGTTTGTTACGTCACATTTGTTGCGGTGGCTTTAACTACGGGGTTGATTATAATAAAATTTGGAATAAATAATTAAAGATGCGGAAAACAGCTATATTGATTGTTATATATATATATATATATATATATATATACTTTATCATAATAATCTACCTCTGCTTTACTGCTGAATTTTGTGATTGTTATTCGATCTCCGGGGGTTTACCATCATTTCTTAACGCGATCCACTTTACGACCTAAACTGAACTGCATCGCAAATTCGTACCATCGACTTAATGTTTTCTATGAATACGATTCATTTTAGGTTCATAAAGTGATGGTAGGTCTGCTGGCCTCTAAAATTTCTAATGTACAAAATGCGTAGCTTTTCGGAATATCCTCCACTGAGAAGTAACGCCGGAAACTCGTCGTTGTGCACAAGACCTTTGCCGTACTATCCAACTATCTAACTACTTAACCAATCTTCTTGAATTTTTTTTTGTAGTTTGAAGTATGGAAAAGGAGATAGGGTACTTTTTATTCCGGAAAATTCACGTGGGCTAAGCCGCGGGCAACAGCTATTATAAAATAGGAAATCACTTACACGTCCATAATACTGCGAACACCAGGAAAATTATTGTTAAATGCATTGTCGAGCACTTTATTATATCGTGGTCTTCTTTCCCGCTCTTTCTGTACTTGTACGGCTGCTCGAAAAATTTGAGTTCAATTTTTCATATCATTGAACTAAAAATATAAATTGAATCATAACTAAAGACTATAAAAAAAATATATTACTCATAAAAATAATTAAGTTAAAGGTAGTTTGAAGGTAGCGGCTAGTAGAGATTGACTCGGGTTGACTTACAATCACTTCAGCTCTTTGAAGGTATACAGAGAGGAGGGAGACTAAAAGAAGAAGATTAACTGGTGAGGTTAGGGACGATATGTCACGTCTTATGTAGACCGGCAAATTGCTTTAAGGTCCTGGCGGAATGGGTAAACCCAAGAAGTGCTGGCTTGATGTCGTCAAGGATGATATGCGTGCCAATGGTCTGACAACTAGGGATGCCAACGACCGTGCGAAGTGGAGACGAAAAAGTAGGAATGGCGGACCCTGGGCTTCGACTAGGAACCGCATCTAGTACAACTGAACTGTGCACCATTGTGCAGATTTCCTCACGATATCCTCCTTCATCAGAACCAAGTGGTGGTATACGACAACTACTATACATGAATCAGATTGGTATAACAGACACATGTGACACGAGTAAGATTCGAACCTGAGATCACAGGCGGACGGTTTTAACCACTCGGCCACCTCCGTTTCAAGAAGAACTATGGTTTGAAGGACTATGGCGTATAACTATTGTCTTAACGGGATGAATTGTGATATTCGCAAACAAAAGTAGTGTACTTGTATTGGTCACCCTGTCCCATAAAACCTGGTTGGAACGTGAGAGATTCCTTTATTGTTCTAATACCGGAGCGTTAAGTCTACCGTGGTTTTCATATAAGTTTTATATAAAAATAATGAATAGAAACGTACATATAATATCATTTCACTTTTTGTTTCCACGGGCTTATTATTTAACCACACTGAATCACGGAATTTTATTATAATATATATATAAAGACCTTGATATAAACATAAAAATGACAGATATATTTTTCCATAATGATAGAAAATTAGTTTTTATTTTCATGGTCAAATTGACAGGTTGCTTTTTTCCATATCTTACTAGGTATAGAGGACAATAACAGAGGACAATTCTCCTGCCGAGCATGCAGGTTGAACTGATGGTAAGCAAACATCACAGTCCATGGACGCCAGCATCCAAATAAGAGTCAATTTTGAACGAAGCAATTGTAGTATCTGAAAGGCGTTATGTGAATGCCGGAAGATGCAAATAGCCGTAACATCTGATAGGAAACAACAGGATTTCCAAAAAGGATTGAAGTCAGGCAGGCCGCCTTTTGGAATCTGCAGATTGGAGCACAATTCAGTGCACTGCTGTGTATACGACTACTTGCCTTTGCAATGCAAATTCGTACCATCGAGTTAATTTTAAGTATGAATGTGATTAATTTTAGGTTCCTAAATTGAACTGAGTTGCATTGTAACCGTTCTGTGAAAGTTGATGGTAGGTCTGCAGATAAAATTCAAAAATTTTTAAGCGTACATTTGTTCGTCATTCATCAATCTGTAATGACGTCAAAATAACGCTCGTCTGAACGACAAGAAATTAAATGTAAAATATTATTTCAAATTAATTTAATTAACTACAACATAGCCTTTCTTAAACCTGAAAGCGTCTGCAAACGACCAAGTAATGAAATGACAATGGAGAAGAAGAAAAACTTGCCTATAAAGTATTTCAGAGTAGTGATAACAACTTTAATTGGCCAAAATAGCAATAATACTGAAGACGAATCCTGCTAATGCTTTAGGACCGTTCAACAAGCCGGCTATGTTGCATAGTTCTTCAAAACAATAGCACATTATAATCGTATCATTAAAGTTAAAAAATTCTTGCATACAACCGGCGACCTTCGTCTTGTTGTTCTCACAGCCTCGCTTGTATATAATGGTGTTTGAACCTGAAACAAAACGGAACGCCACCAATGTAGTTGATTTTGGTATTTTGGTTGATTGATAGAATTTTGGTACACGGGTAGAAAATAACTTGGAATAACACAAGGTACTTTTTATCCCGAAATTCTCACGGGAGCGAAGCTCGGGGCGCAGCTAGTTTTGTATAATTGAAAGTTATTATAATATTATTTTGTTTAGCTTAATCCTCTCCTGTATTCTTTTTAGTTTTCGCTATTATTCAAAAGAAACTACTTTATTTTATTAAGATATATCTACTCCTGTGTTGTTAGTATCTTCCTAATTGCTGGAAAATAGCTGATATCTATCAGCTCGTCTCCTTACTCCAAACGGCTGAACTTGAATTTTTCCAAACATAGATAAGAACAATCTCGATTAAATTATCTTCCAAATAATAAAAAAAAAAAACTAGAACAAAATCAGCAACGGCTGAAACCGATTTAACCGATGCCACGGACAGACATACAGACATTAAACTTGTAACTGCTCCTTTTGTCAACAAAAAGCTAAACTAAAAACAGGATTTTATTAGATGGTATTACAGTTTTCTATTAAATGCAACATGTAAAAAAAGTTATGAAATTCTTACTAATCGTTCGTGCAATATATTTCATACAAGCATGATCACAGTTGATTTGTTTTGGATAATTTGAATAGAAAGAACCACCTTCGCAGGTGTCTCTATATAAAACAAATTTATCGAGTGGTCCTCCCCCACTGCACTCAAAACATTGCAAGTGTTTTGTTGCTGATATTGTTGCTGTAATGTATAAAAAACAGTCAATTAGGTATTAATAGTTCTTCTCGTGTATCGAGGGTTCCTTAGTATATATTCCTTTGCCAAGGAATGTCGTCTGTCGTCTCCACTCTGTCGTCGCACAGTTTGCCAATCTTTGGCGGATTCGGTATACATTACTGGCTTTCATTGCTATAAATAAAAGCACTCATACTAACTACGCAATGTTCACGCAACCGCGTCGGCGTGTGTGTGAGTTCGGCGACAGTGTGGAGTTGGCATTAGAGTCGCAAAATGGAACGCACATGACTTACTTTTTTAGTCCACACATTCCACTAATATTACAAAGGCGAAACTTTGTATGTTTGTTACTTCTTCCGGCTCAAACGGCTGGGCAAATTTTATTCCCAAAGTACGCGATTCCCGTAGGAATCGGTCAAAAGTCTGATAATCAGTGGCGCTTATAAAGTAGAGATGGCGCCACTGTGCATAAACACGTAGTGTTTTTTTAAATGCCAGCTCCACACTGACGCCGAACTCAGACACACCCCGACGCGAATGCACGTTTTCCTAGTTGCTTCCGCCGTAATAGAGCGTTGGAGCCCAGGGACTACTTTTTAGTATGTCTCTTCCAATTGACACGGTCTTTGTCTTTCACAACACCGACTCTCATTCTTGACGACATCAAGCCATCGATTCTTTGATATGCCAGAGTGCTTGCTTAATGTTGTCAAGGTCGCTAGTATCTGTGACGACCTCCCTGGCCTAATGGTCATCATACCGGACTGCTACACTGGAGGTCCCGAGTTCGATCACCAAATCAATCTGAAAAAAGATCATTTTCCATGTTAACCTGACCTAACATGGAAAATGATCTTTTTCAGATTGACCTGGGTCTTGGATGTTTATCTATATAGAATATAATATCGTCGAGTATCCCATAACACAAGTTCCGAACTTATTTTGGGGCTAACTCAATTTGTTCCTAAATATTTATTTAAATATTCAATATATTCATCTTAAACAATTGTCACACTGTGTGATAGTTTACTCTAAAGCTAGTCCAGACAACTCACATGTCCAAAATAAAGCCAGCAAGGTTAAAATGATTGTTAAATGCATTAGTCAGTTAGGCTAGTTAAAATCAATTTTTTCTTGTCCTTATTCCTTCACTGAAACGTCTTCACAAACTTGAATGCGTATATAGATTCGTCACATATTTTCATAACATTTACCTAATACAAAACTAAGTGTTGAGTATAAGTAAGTTAGTGGACAGCCACCACATTTAAAGGTTATATTCTATTATATTATATTGTTTATGGTTATCTCATAGAGTGACATTGTTGTTGTGAAAAATGGTTTAAATTTGTAAGACGTTAAAATGTAGCTGATAGAAATAGAAGAGAAATAAAATGATTTAATATAAAGGAACTTTAATTAATTGAGGCATTCAGATCTACAAAGCCAATAGCACGCTTCCACTGCGCCAGATGCGTACGGTATAGTATGTAATAAATTTATTTGAATTTTAGAAAAATTACACAAGATGTCGGCAAACAAAGAATGTAATATTTTAAAATATAATGTGGTGCAATTTTCCGGAGAATCTTTTAACACGTGGGCCTTCCGAATCAAAAGTATTTTACGTGAAAATAACTGTATTGAAGCGATAGAAAATGAGGAGTTTTATAAAAAAGAAATAGCTACACAAAAAAATCTAGAGGCACGAGCCCAAGCTCTAATAATAGCAGCTGTAGCGGATAGCCATTTAGAATATGTAAGAAAAGATTCGGCCTACCAAATGTTTAGAAATTTAGAACAAAATTTTAAAGAAAAAAGTACAAGAAGTAAACTATTTTTACGAAGACAATTAAATGAAATTAAATATATAGAAACAGAGCCTTTAAAACATCATTTTACAAAAATACAAGAAATTTGTACTTCATTAAAAGAGGCAGGAGGAGGAATTTCGGAAGAAGAACAGGTAAATTATATATTATTGTCGATGCCAAAATCATATGAGCCAATAGTAACAGCTTTAGAAACGATTGGAGATTTGAAAATAAATATGGTAATGGATAGATTATTAGGAGAAGAAGAGAAGAGAAAGAATTCGTCACAGGAGAATGAGAATAGACAGAGTGTTTTTAATTGCGGAAAAAGAGGAGTAAGAGGTAATTTTGCAGGAAGAGGTAATTATAATAATAGAGGAAGTTATGATAATCGAGGATATGTTCGAGGAAATTACAATAGTAGAGGAAATTATAACAGTCAAGGAAGATATGACGGTCAAGGAAATTATAACAGTCAAGGAAGTTTTAATGGTCAAGGAAGATTTAATGGTCGTGGAAGATTCAATTGTCGAGGAAGATTTAACGGTCGAGGAAGAGAACAAAGAAATTCATATTATATGTATGGTAATAGTAGTAATCAAGATAATGTTGCATTTTTCGGAAGATCTGAAGATTCTGATGACTGGGTAGAATTTATTGTAGATTCTGGATGCTCAGATCATTTAGTTAATAATAAAATTTACTTTTCTCAGTATATAGATTTAAAACAACCAAAATTGATTTCTGCTGCCAAAAATGGTATCTCTCTCCAAGCGGTAGGTATAGGTAACATAGAAACTCAATGTTATGTTGGAAAAAAGTCAACTACATGTACAATTAAAAATGTTTTTTATGTGCCTGATTTAAGAAAAAATTTATTGTCAGTGTCAAAAATGGAGTCAAGTAATTTGTCTGTCACTTTTGAAAGAGGTAAAGTTCGAGTTTACGATTCTTCTAAGTTTTTAATTATGATTGGAAACTCTGACAATTCTCTATATAAAATTTGTATGAAATTCAGTAAGAAAAATTGTAATAACTGTTTTTTATCTAATTCGGATAGTTTGTTATGGCATAGGCGTTTTGGTCATTTAGGCATGAATAATTTAAATGTTTTAACTAAAAATAATATGGTTGACGGATTAAGTGACTTAAAAAATTTAAACCTCGAAAATATGTTATGTGAGACTTGTGTGTTAGGGAAAATGACTAGATTACCATTTAATAAGATAGGTTACAGAGCTAAAAGACCACTTGAGCTAGTGCACACAGATGTTTGTGGTCCTATTACTCCAATTAGTAGAGAAGGTTATAGATATTTTATCACGTTTATTGACGATTACACTCATTTTGTTATGGTTTACCTTATGAAACAGAAAAGTGAAGTTTTTGAAATATTTAGAGAGTACTATTATTATGCTACGAAACATTTTAACTGTGACTTATTAAAATTGAGATCTGACAATGGTAGAGAATACGTAACTAGAGAATTTTATAATTTTTGTAGAAATAACGGAATTCAAGTTCAGTACACGGTGCCATATAATCCTGAAATGAATGGAGTGGCGGAAAGAATGAATAGAACGTTGGTGGAAAAAACTAGGACACTTTTATTAGATTCGCAATTGAATAAAGAATTTTGGGCGGATGCTATTTTGTGTTCTGCATATGTAACTAATAGAAGCCCAACAAAAGGGAAAGATTGTACACCAAGTGAATTATGGGAAGGAAGAAAACCAAACGTGATTAATATGAGAGTTTTCGGAAGTGTTGCTTATAATCATGTGCCATCTCAATTAAGACATAAACTTGATAACTGTGGAAAAAGAATGATAATGATAGGTTATGCTAGAAACGGTTATAGACTTTACGATGAAGATACTAAAAAAGTGGTGATAGGAAGAAATGTAATTTTTGATGAAAAAGAACGAAAAGAAAGACAGAATAATGTAGAACTAGAGTGCGGAGAGGTAAAAGAAGAAGATGTTAACAAAGAAAATAATAATGAAGAAAATGATAATGAAGAATTTTATGAAGCGGAAGATACATTAGAAAAAGATGATAATTCGAAGAAAATTTCTGAAAAAGAACAAATTGTAAGGGAGAAAAGAATAATTAGAAAACCCAAGTGGCAACAAGATTATGTTACTGATTTTGAAGGAAATGAAAATGAAGTAATGTATGCTTTAATGACTGGACAAATAGAAGATACGCCACATACATTTGAGGAAATAGATAAGAGAGAAGATAGTGAGTTATGGAGAAATGCAGTTAAGGAAGAGTTTAATGTTCTTGAAGATAGTGGAACATGGAGGAAAGTAGAAAGAAAGAGAGATATGAAACTTTTAGATACTAAATGGGTATTTACAAAGAAAAAAGTAGGTGATGCAGAGATATGTAAAGCGCGACTTGTTGTTTTGGGATATCAACAAACAGGACATATGGATAATTTATATTCACCTGTATTGAAGATGCAAACATTAAGAACATTATTAGCAGTTGCTGCAAAGAAAGATTTTAAGATTAAACAAATGGATGTAAAAGGAGCTTTTCTTTATGGTCGAATTGATGAAGAAGTTTATTTAAAAATACCTAAAGGATATTATATTGGAAAAGAAGACAATTACGTTTTCAAATTAGAAAAATCACTTTATGGTTTAAGAAAATCTCCGAAATATTGGTATGAGAGATTTACTGAAGCAATGTTGGATTATGGCTTTCAACGTTCTGAAAATGATTATTGTTTATACATGAAAGATAATGTTTATGTTTTATTATACGTTGACGATCTTTTAATTTTCGCGAAGCAGGAGACAGAGATAGGAAAAGTGAAGACGTTTTTGACAACACAATTTAGAATGAAAGATCTAGGTAATACTGACATGACATATTTAGGAATTTCTATTAAGAGACTAGATGACTGTATTTTAGTTAATCAGACAAGATACTTAAAAAATATTCTTAAAATACATGGGATGAGTGATTGTAAAGGGATTGATACACCTATGGATGTAAATTTTAAATTTGAAGATGAAACTATTGATATGAATTATGAAGCTAAATGTAGATCTTTAATTGGTTCTTTGTTATATGTAACAGTGAATTCTAGGCCAGATTTAACGTTCCCTGTAAACTATTTAAGCAGATATCAATGTAAACCGAATTTGACTTTGTGGAAAGCTTTGAAAAGAATTTTGAGATATGTTAAACAAACTTTGTATTATAATTTATGTTATAAGAATTGTAATAATATTTCATTAGTTGGTTTTGCTGATGCAGATTGGGGTAGAGACGTTGATAGGAAATCAACTACTGGTTATTTGTTTTTAATTTTTGGTAACACTGTTGTATGGAAATCTAAAAAACAATCTGTAGTAGCTTTAAGTACGACGGAAGCAGAATTGGTAGCACTTTGTGAAGCTTGTGTTGAGTCTTGTTTTGTTGTTAAGATTTTAAATGATTTAAATATTGAAGTAAAGGATTTTAAAATTTTTGAAGATAATCAAAGCACTATCAAATCTGTTCAAACTTATGATCAAAGAAAACTGAAGCATTTAGAAATTAAATATAATTTTATAAAACAAAAGGTTGAGCAAGGTTTTGTTAAAGTTGAATATATAAGTACTAATAACCAATTAGCTGATATTTTTACTAAGCCTGTTAGTAAGTTTTGTTTAAAAGAATTTGTTGTTAAGTTAGGAATTTTAAATGTGATGTCTGAGGAAGAGTGTTGAGTATAAGTAAGTTAGTGGACAGCCACCACATTTAAAGGTTATATTCTATTATATTATATTGTTTATGGTTATCTCATAGAGTGACATTGTTGTTGTGAAAAATGGTTTAAATTTGTAAGACGTTAAAATGTAGCTGATAGAAATAGAAGAGAAATAAAATGATTTAATATAAAGGAACTTTAATTAATTGAGGCATTCAGATCTACAAAGCCAATACTAAGAATATAACTTAAAATTATTATAAATAATGTTATTATTACAGACTATAAAACAAAATTATATAGCCTTTAAAAGGGTTCGCTTGTGGCTGGAATATTCACATTGCCTGTTGTCAGATGATGTCCACGAGCAAAGATAAAACTGTAAAGAGGTCTTAGTGACGCAATCTATCATCTATCGTCGCCATGGAATTAGTAGGTACTCCATACGAAGCGCTTACTAAATCCATGGTACTTCCACAGATGTATAAACATACAAAACAGTTTAGGGTACTCCGCACAATGATCGTCGCGTCACACCCATGGATATAAAATGATCATAGCATATATTTAGAAAGGGCTTCGCGCGCGTGCGTCACACGGAAAGACGATGTTATTCCGAGAGAAGATATCTCAGATATAAGAACATTAATATTCTTTGGAAGATAGTGGTCCTTTTGAAAGGGCCCCGCGCGAGACACCAATCTCTAGAGTGGTCCTAATGCGGAACCACACGCCAACCTGTGTAAGCAAATGATAGTACTCGATATTGTCTATAATGTCACTTAATCTCTCGCTCCAAAAATTAGAAAGTTTCGTTTAAATTTGCATTAAAAATACATATTATTCGTCTGAAATTTATTTAATACATGGTAAAAGTTAACTACTATATAAACTTACTAATAATATATAAATATATTTCACAATCATTTTAATGGGCCGAAACTACAATAACACTGGAGACTAATCCTACGATTGCTTTAGAGGAACTCAAGGTTTTGGCATTGTTGCACAGATGTCTAAAACACGTACACAAGAATGTTTTATAGCCAGGCTGACCCGGCCATTTAGTGATGCATCCATGCTTTGTTACGTCTTTATAAGGGTTACAACGACGATAGTACTCTATTAAACCTGAAACACACATAATATACTCGAATACACATATATATATATATATTTTTTTTACATGATTCAAGCGACAACTACGGAACCAGGCACTATAATAAAACCAAGATTTTGTTTTCACTGACTTGATTATAATTATATTATTTTAATTTATTTACTTAAATCGACGCCCCAATCACAAATATTAATTAATGTGTATTGATAATAGGGCAAGGTTTCGTGCCCCATCCTCGCACTTAACTGTACATCTCAACCACATTACTGATGCTCCAACGTCAAACATTTGAACGCAATAGAAGCGGTGGTGATGTAATGGTTAAGACGCCCGCCTGTGGATGGAAAGGTCCCAGGTTCGAATCCTACTCATGCCACATGAGTTTGTATACCAATCTGACTCATGTATAGTAGTTTTCATCGACCACCAATTGCTTCCGGTGAAGGAAAACATCGTGAGGAAACCTGCACACTGGTTGATTTATTAACTTGTGTGTGAAATGGAGAAGGCAATGGCAAACCACTCCATTAATAATGTCAAAAAAGTTGTTGTTTAATTCCACGTAATAACCACGACCCTCAGCCATGAGGAATACGACTATGAAGATAATAAAATACAATTTACAATAAAAATAAAATACAAAAAACAAAAATGTAGATATTTACAAAATACATATGATTTTGAATACCTCTACATTTTTTTACACCTCGAATAAAAAAAAACTGCTTCCTGAAAATGGACCGGTGCACTATACGAAACCGTTAATTGCGATTCAATCGATTGCCAATCGATATACCTAATCGGTCCCATCCATAGATCAACAAAAAAGAAAAATAATGGAGGATTTTCTATTCAAGTCTTTATGTCAATTATTGCCAGGGATAGGGTTAGACGCATGCGCACTATAACGCTGTGCACACATAAAAAAATAAATCTGTAACTACGACACCACACATCAGTAAAAAGCACAGATATTTATATAGAAAATATTGAATGTCTGTGGTGAAAAGGAACGATTAATTGAAAAATTTTGCACTCTCTGTCATAATGACCTCGATAGTCTAATAAAAAAATCCCTTGTTGTCTTATGACTTCTGATAATCACAACTCGAATTACAAATGAACCACGTATATACGACCTCGGTGACGCAGTGGTATAGTTCTTGCCACTGAACCGAGAGGTCCCGAGTTCGATCCCCGGTCGGGTCATGACGGAAAATGATCTTTTTCTGATTGGCCCGGGTCTTGGATGTTTATCTATATATGTATTTGTTATAAAATATAGTATCGTTGAGTTAGTATCGCATAAAACATGTCTCGAACTTACTTTGGGGCTAGCTCAATCTGTGTGATTTGTCCCAATATATTTATTTATTTATTTATATACACAGCACACTTCCTATCATAATGTTTTGCGAAAATGTTACCGATGGGGGAAGTGCGGTTTTGCATTTCAATTCTCACCATCGAATCGGAGCGTCAGAGCCCCGGGTCCGCATCCTCAGTAGTCAGATTATTGGCATACATAACATCAAATCTTACCAGGTTTAAATTCAATAAGTTTTATACAACCATGAGGACACTCCACAGATTTAGGACGATAGTTTTTGAAACTGCCCCCTTCACAGGTGTCCTTTCTTAACATGAATTCCTTCATTGGTCCGCCTCCTTTACATTGGTAGCATCTGACGGCTATTATTACTGAAACTAACAGAATTGATACGTATTACAAATATTAACTTTAACAAGCTTCTATTCAAATTGCAATGAACTCGTAACTATGCGCCGAAATCTTGCAATTAAAATTTTTAAGCGGATATATCTTCAACCGATTGAGCTGAAATTTTGTACACAAGCTTAACTTGGATGACAATGCATTATTATGATAAGCATGACCTGATGGTGCACCTAGGAACAGCTCCAGACGTGGGAACTCCTCAACGGTTTACTGCCCAGGCAATATTTTTTTGTCACACATTGAATGCAATAGGATCTCTCCGATAACATTCAAAACTTGTGTCAAAAGTAAAAAGAATTTACGATAAGAAGTATTTAATAGTAATTAAGCAGGTACAGTCAACATCCATCCCAAATCACTAACCTACCCAAATTCATTGCAAACTCGCCGCTATTACCTCGCCATATAGATTCCTGCAGGGTAACTTGATGCACCTATGATAACATACAATTGGTTCCCACAGAGTGTTAAAGTCAGACAGGTCGTAAAACCATCACCGAACCGCCGGAAGGTTAATTTTTAATCTCGTGAAAATTTAACGTAACATTTTTTATAATAGTTAAATAACATTAATAACTTACATGTCCAAAACAATATGAGCAAATGTAAAGTAATTTTGAAATGCATTTGCAATCACTAAATAATATAATATAACCTCCTTTCAGCTCTGACGCGGCGCTTGCGTAGCCTGAATGCAAGCCCAATCTTTCTTGCTTCGGTGCAGTTTAACTTGTCATCACATTTTCCGGATGCACAGCTAGGAAAACCAACAAAATATCAATCATATTAAAAACTATAAGAATACAATTCAGAATATGTATATAAAATTATTTAAAAAAAAACTAACTGATATTACACAATTTAAAAAATTAAATACTATTTTAAATTAGTTAACTAATTCAAATTATGATTGGGTCCTCAAAGACTGAGTCCTCTGATGGGGAAAACTATAGAAAACGAGCTGGCATGACATTCAGACCGCAGCCATTCTGGCACATGTAACGAAAAACTCAGCCATTATTATGGGACACCATGTCTAGCTGTCACAGCACAGATTTGGGCACCACTACTGGGGATAGGCCACTCCCAAAGACTTCCACAACGACCGATCGAGAGCAGCTTGGGTCCAGCATCTTCCTGAGACATTGGCGACATTGTCAGGCCAACGATTGGATATTCAGCGCTTCGTTTACCAGAGCGTGGCCGCCTTTCTAGAATCTTTATACCCCACCGACCGTCAATTCTGTTCTATGTCGGTGACATTTGTTCTTCTAAGTACTTTCACATTCCTGACTAAATTTCGCAGAGAAGCACCAAGCATATACCCTCTCCATAGCTCGTTTATCAAGTTTGACCCTCCTCATGAGATTTCCTCATACATTGTAAGGGTGGTCGCTTTTTAGAACAATAAGTCACTGGTAACACATATAGAATCACGCCACACACACATTGATAGCAGACTTTTGTTCCATACGTAGATGTACATATCGGTTATTCAATTCTAAAGCCAAACGTCTTGTATTCACAATCAAGAGCCATTTTAGTTAATGCGAAACTTGAAATTTATACCAGATACTAGGGTTGACGGTGCCTTATCATCAAAATCAAAAATGGTCCAGGATTCTGTTTTTTCGTGTGACTATTAACAAATGGGAGCCTGGTCTAAACACACGGTTACATTTACCGTGTTTATCGTATGTGTAAACACGAAAATAATAAATTATAAAACATATACAACCACACACTATAAACATAAAAATGACACATGTCAAGGTCGTATCGCTGGATGTTCAGGCGGAAGGATTGTAGCAAGCGGAAATCTTTAGTCTCTGCTAACCTAATCAATCATCAGCGAGAGCGATCCTGACACACATATTATCAAACATGTCATCTACCGCGTCTACCTGTTTATTCACAATAAACTACTGCGTGGATTTTCACCAATGCACTCATTTTATATGAAAGTAATTACAAGTATAAGTTTGTATATTTATGTTTTATAAGTTTGATAACCTCCGTGGCGTAATAGTTACAACGTCCATCATATACCACCATACCATGTCCATCCACTCTCTGTAGGTTCTGGGTTCGATTCCCAGCACTGGCAAATATTTGTACTTGTGATCACGCACAGATTTATCTGTGTATGTATTGTATGCCAGTTTCTGTGATTGTGTCCATCTGACCCGCGATACGAGCTTGGGTTTAATGTGTGCCGTTGTAGTGTAGTTTTTTTTATGTATCTATCTATAGCAATCGTAGTATAGTAGTTTTCATCGACCATCACTTGCTTCCAGTGAAGAAAAACGTCGTGAGAAAACCTACATCGAAGTTGATGATTGTATGAAATGGATACAGCAATTGTATAACAAAATCTCTTATGAGTTTCATCGCGATACGTTGCTTAGAATCCGAGATATTGTCAATAATAAGTTACGAGCGGACGCATGAAACAAATGCATGAAACAAACGCGGGCGAAGCCGCAGACGAAAGCTAGTTAAAAACATAAACCTTATAATTTTGAAAATTCTGTTCATTTCCAAGCACCCGGCTTCCTGACGTTAAGAATGATATTGTTGCCAATCAGTTCAGGCTATGAGTCCCTTGGTCGTCTCGTACGACATGCACGGGAGGTTATGAAGTGTGTCTGTAGTTTTTTTAAATAAACCTATTTCTATTCTATTCTATTCTAAATGGTTCCATTCTAGGGCGGAACCACAACTAGGGATATAAATTAAATTGTATCAAGCGAGTAAAAATACATTATTATTAAAAATATATTATATATATAAAAAATATATGAAATATAGTTTAAAAACATATACATTACACATGGTAAAAGTTACCCACAATATAAACTTACTTAATATTTTAAAATGTTATTATAATAATTTCATTTTGCCAAATTTACAATGAGACCGGAGACGATTCCAGCGATCGCCGGAGGGGCGCTCGGCACCACAGCCTTATTACAGAGGTCTTTGAAGCAATAACAGACAGTAAGTTTTACACCATGTTCTATATCGATATCTGAACAACCCTTTTTTGCTGCTGCATTTTGGTTGCAGTCTCGATAGAAGGATATTGTGGCTGAAACACAAATCGAAACACAGTTTATATATCACTCTAATCAATATAAACAATCTAATCTAGCAAAGGAAGCGGTGGTGGTGTAATGGTTAAGACGCCCGCCTATAGATCGTAAGTCTCAGGTTCGAATCCTACTCGTGCCACATGAGTTTGTATACCAATCTGACTCATGTATAGTAGTTTTCATCGACCACACTTGCTTCTGGTGGTGAAGGAAACATCGTGAGGAAACCTGCACACTGGTTGATTATTATTAACTTGTGTGTGAAATGGAGAAGGCAATGGCAAACCACTCCATTAATAATGCCAAGAAAGTTGTTGTGTGTTTCATTACACGTAATGACCCTCAGCCATAAGGAATACGACTATGAAGAATGAATCTAGCAAAACATTTTATTGGTCCGACCGACCAATTTTTTTGACTGCGTAATGACCCAAGCCTTATCGACAGTTGTTCAACATGATGACAATATTATGTATATAAAAAGAATAGGTGGCTCGCCCCGGCTTTGCTCGTGTAAAAATATAATGAAAAAGTTGCCTATGGTTTCATATATCTGTTGCCTGATGGTTTCATCTATCCCTGTGCCAATTTTCATCAAAATCACTACCAAACAAAAGCCTTTGAGTTTATTCGTTACAAACAAAAATATAATTCTTTTCTCTTTCATTATTAGTGTGGAATTGTGGATTTGGTTCATCCGTAAATACTAGAAATACAGATGCGTGCAAGAATTTAGAATTGTATTCCACTATTGAATATTTTTTTTTACATCGAACGATTATTATTTCGGAATATAGGGAGTAAGAAATGAGAGAAATTAAAATTAAAACTGAGACGGGTCATCAATCATCATGCCACGGTAAAATGGCCGAATATATAACAAATTAGCTTTTGCTCGCGGCTTCGCCCGCGTGTTTTCCTAAGGGATTAGTTACTTTTCCGAGAATGAAGTTATGAAAAATTAAATTTATGAAAAATTTCAAGAAGATTGATTGAGTAGATAGAGCGAGTAGATGTTGAGAGAAGTTAACAAACAAACAAACAAACTTACTTTCGCATTTATAATATTAGTTATGATAATTAGGACTAGGATTTGCGTAACTTGTTGTCCTATTTATTGTATTCATGAGCAAAAAACACAAAATTTAAATATTTTGATACCAATACTGATCAAGAAGATCACAAAAAGTCGAAGAAGAATCATAAGATTGTGAAATTCTTTACCTGTTTTCGTTTCTATTACTTTTATGCATCCAAAAGGACATTCAGACACAGGAGGAGAAAATTTTTTGAAACTTCCTCCCGCGCATGTGTCTTTTTGTGCTACAAAATTTTCCGTACTGCCTTCTTCAGTGCACATATAACATTTTACGGCTATTGTCGCTGAAAGAAAACGAAGTCGTTTATTTTCTGAAAATATACTTTATGAAGCACTTTTCCTATTATATATATATATATATATATATTTTTAATAATAATAACTTTATTCACCAAAAAAAGTACAATAGTTTGACAAAATCATTTTAGAAAGTAGATTTACAATTTATACGTTAGTGTCCACAGTCCGGACACTGCACTAACCGATGCTTGTATCGCAGCGTCAATGTTTTGCAATTTATGTACATTACGATTTTTACATGTTCATCGGATCGAAATAAACACAATTTTAAGTAACATGTTCAATAAAATGTTGAAACAAATAAAACTGCTTTTAAATTTAATATAGACTTAAGATAGTAACAATAATTATATCACTAAACTTGAACCGTTTTATACTTATATTCCTAGTAAGATAGCAATCACTTTCGTATATCTATGTTCGGGCATATAATTATATCCCTAGGCATATAACTATAGTACGGCTTTATCTTTCTTTCTGCGATATACTTCGCAATACATAAGAAGGAATAGATTAACTTTAGACAGATAACTTTGTTTCTGACACATCGTAATGCCGCCTTTTTTCACGTCACTCACTTTCTTCTAGTAAGCGAGCGAGTGAACCTATTTTTGTGTTTAAAAAAATGCCATTTCCAAGAAAACCTCAAGAATTTTACATTTGCCGCCAACTAGAGTAGCCTATGATACGAAATCACTACAAAATATTTAATATACCCACTCACACGTCCAAAACAATGCAAACACAGGGAATATTGTTGAGAAATACATCTGTAATACATCAGCATACATTGAATTCTTCCTTACACGTCTGTGCCGCACTGATGAGGCACTCGGCTAACCTGGATTTGCATCAGAAATAAATAATAGAACAAGTTGCCCATTAATAATTACTCTTTAAAATATTTTACTAGCTATTTCCTGTGGCCTCGCTCGCGTTTATTTTCTGTTGGACTATATGGTCGCAATCTAAAATAAAAATAAAAAATGTCATCTTGAATTCTCGCTCCTTCCGTCTAGACTGAATACTAAACACGTTTTTTCACTCTCAACAAAATATAATAATCTTGTGCAATCTCGGCTGATGTTTTATTTCATCGATTACTTTCTAACATTTTCACCCCCCCATTTCGAGTCATTTGGGGTTGATTTTCAAAAATATAAGTAGCCTGTGTTTGAACAAGGGTCTTTACGTATACGCATACTAAATTTCATCAAAATCGGTCCAGCGGTTTAGCCGTATAAGCGGAACAGACATAGCTTAGGTTGCTTATGAATAATGAAATAATGTGATATGATTATACGAAATGAGCGGCTATGCCATTGTCTTCTTGGAATGATTCAAGCTTGACAACACTCACCTTTGATTTTAGGACATTAAACTTAACACAAACTGATAATCATGTAACTACCAGAATATACTAAACGAGAATAAAACCTTTCCGTCATCTTAAAACCACCATCTATATAAATCAAACACAATACGGATTTAAAAATTATAACAATATGATTTTATCGTAAACAACAGGTAAAATCCGAAAATATAACACGAACGAAAAACTAATCTTGTGACACATGAGATTTTTTGACACACACAGAGTCTGCTGGCCAGCACAGACAATTCCTTGAGGCACAGACATCCATACTTCCTTGTCCATCTGCACGGATTTTCATGAAGTTTTCACCAACCTAGTGTAATTCCTGACAAAGGCTAAGTTTATTAGGGTTTTACCCGAACGAAGCCGGTTATTATGACGGCCAAGAGACGACTAGAGGCGGGGGGTTCGTTCACTAGTCGCCCTACATAAAATGCAATTCCTGACAAAGGCTAAGTTTATTAGGGTTTTACCCGAGCGAAGCCGGTTATTATAGTTTTACCCGAGCGAAGCCGGTTATTATAGTTTTACCCGAGCGAAGCCGGATATTATAGTTTTACCCGAGCGAAGCCGGTTATTATAGTTTTACCCGAGCGAAGCCGGTTATTATAGTTTTACCCGAGCGAAGCCGGTTATTATAGTTTTACCCGAGCGAAGCCGGTTATTATAGTTTTACCCGAGCGAAGCCGGTTATTATAGTTTTACCCGAGCGAAGCCGGTTATTATAGTTTTACCCGAGCGAAGCCGGTTATTATAGTTTTACCCGAACGAAGCCGGATCACTAGTATTATATACATGTGTCAAATCTCATGTCGAATTTGAATGATCATTACAAAAGCAGTTTATGTAAATAACGGAGCGGCAACGCGCTGCATTGACGCACAATAGAGCAATGAGGTAGTATTAAGTAGGACTAATGAAAGCGGAATTGATCACTCCACTTATGGGGCTGCAATCCCTAAGTGTTAATAAATTAAACTAAGCGTGAACAAAAAATATTATTCAAGTAAAAAAAATACATGATAACACACAATATAAACTTATTTCTTAAAAAAGTAACAATAATTTTATTTGGCCAAAATTATAATATAAAATTACAAAAAACGACACAGGAGAGTATTCCTACGATTTCTTTTGGGACGTTCCATATGTCGGCTCTGTTGCTCAGAGGCGTAAATGTCGTGCAGATTGTTATCAATTCATAGTTGTTCAAATAATGATCAACGCAGCCCCTTTTTGCTTGTAAATTTAAGTTACAAGCACGTGTGACTGATGTTTCATCTGAAACACACAAAAAATAAGGTTATATTTAATTATAAATTCAAATTCAAATAATTTATTCGGAAATTAGAACATCACAGGCATTTTTTCACGTCGTACCTATACATTATGTATATATGTATACATGGCTACTGTTATCTAACGCATAACCTTCCAAAGGCGCATAAGGTACATAGAGACTAACAGCTTTTGTTCTACGACTTTTGTCTAAACGTAATAAATACAACAATTTTCCTTTTCTTAGTTTTAATGTCGTTTCAATAAAACGTTACCTCTATGTTCGATTCCGCTTCATAACGCTACTGTACTGTCTCGTGTTGCTTGGCTATTACACAGAATTAAGATGTGTAGAATCGCAAATTAGATTGTTTTTTTTTTTATATGAAAAAAAAATACCGAAGCACAAAAAGTCGTACAATAAAAGTTGTTTGTATTGATGTACCCAAGTAGTCTTTAGGAGGTTTTGCGTTTGATACCAGTAACCCGGTATATATTATATATTTCTTTATTTTTATTTCACTTATGCGGCACAGCTAACAATCGGCGCTGTGGTTCATGTCGCAGCATATTGTCAGCTGCGGTTACCTTTTCGGCTTCAATTTTCGGATTTTCCATTATTATTAAGTTCCTCTAAAATTAAATATGTTTTAGCGTAATATGTAAATGTGTTTAGCCGAATAAAGTTTTTCTTTCTTTATTTATGTACTCTAAAAAATATTTTTTTCTTGCAGGCAACACATGCGGCCTACCCTGATGGTGGTCACCACAGCGTCCCAAGGCCAAGGGTCTTTTGCCACACTGCCTATTTTTTCATCAATTGAAACTATCTACTGTAACTATCGTTAGAGAAAAATTTTCTACGTGTTACCTAATCTTTTTTTAATGATTTTCACGCATCCGCCGTGACACTCCGTTTGTGGGGGATAATATTTATTGAACCCGCCTCCTGCGCAAGTGTCCTTTTGTGGTATAAATTCTTCGGTTCTTCCCCCTTCAGTACATACGTAGCACATTACGGCTGTCGTCGCTGCAATTATAAAAAATAAGTGATTTATTTAACGAAACTATTACTAAATAATTGTTGATTAAAATGATAAATGTTATAGTACTTTGGGACTACCTAGTAATATTGTAATGCCGGCTCCACACTAGCACGGAAAAGTTCGCCGAAAGAACACTAGATTCGGTATAGATTACTGGTATTTCATTGCGGTAAATAAAATAAAACACAAAAACAATGCAATGTTCATGCATTCGCGTCGGCGTTCGACGACAGTGTGGAGACCGCATAATATTGACAAACATCCATCCACTTCCCACTAATATTGTAAAGGCGAAAAGTTTGTATGTTTGTCACTTTTCTTCACACACAAATGGCTGGGCAAATTTTAATTGAAATTGGTATTCAGATAGCTGATACTTGGGATTGCATGGGGTACCTTTGCCGGCGAACGTTAAAACCGCCTATTCCTCAAGCTCGCGGGCAGCCCTCCGCGCCTACGCGGGTAGGAATACCACTCTAGGGATAGGTACCATTTTGCGGCAATTAATTTCTGCCATAACTTTTGCAGTTAATAATAGTGATAAAACCTGTTTTAATTGCAGTCTGCCCGATAGATGACGAGCATAATAATAACGACTTCTCAACTTCTTCTAGTAAGCGAGCGAGTGAACCTATTTTTTGTGTTAAAAATGGCAAATAAAACACAAGTATATCCAAGAAAACCTCAAGAATTTTACATTTGCCGCCAACTAGAGTAGCCTATGATACGAAATCACTAGAAAATATTTAATATACCACTCACACGTCCAAAACAATGCAAACACAGGGAATATTGTTGAGAAATACATCTGAAATACATCAGCATACATTGAATTCTTCTTTACACGTGTGTGCCGCACTGATGAGGCACTCGGCTAACCTGGATTTGCATCAAAAAGAGTGACTTGCATTCTATACTAATCCTACTAATGTTATAAATGGGAAAGTTTGTTAGGTTGTGTGTATATGTATTTGTGTTTGTTACTCTTTCACGCAAAATCTACTATAAATGCGAAAGTTTGTCTGTTTCGCTTTCAACCGATTTCGATGAAATTGGGTATGAATATAGTTAAAGGCAAGTTCAAACATAGGGTAGATTTTTTTTCAAAAATCAACACTCAATGTACTATAATGAGGGGTGTTGTGTTCCGATTTCTCAGGATAACACATGCGGGCGAAGCCGCGGGCAAAAACTAGTCATTTAAAAATGTTAAGAGGCTAAACTTTGAAATGTGCCGCACCTACATTTAGCATGAGTTAAACTAGGTCTAGCCAAAGGAAAACACGATACACCTGGGTGTAAACACCAACATGTTCATATTATATTATTACATTCACACTTCTCTTTGGACATAAACCTCTCAGTACCTACACGAGCAGTGGTCGAAGCGATTGATGTCCGCCCATGATCGAAAAGGCCCATGTTCGAATTCAGCTCGTGCCACATGAGTTTGTATAACAATCTAACTCATGTAAGTATAGTAGTTTTCATAGACACCACTTGCTTTCGGTGAAGGAAAACATTCTGGTTGATAGTTAAGTTCACTAGTGTCTATGCGATCACTTGCCCCTAGAAGCGGTAGGTTCAGTTATCTTCCAGCTATCAGAAATCACACTACACATACACACAGACAGCGGGAAGCGTGATTTGTGCCGGCTCCACACTATCCGCGAACAGTATACGCCAAACTTTGGCATATACATTGCTGACTTTTCATTGCGGTAAATAAAAGCACTGATACTAAGTAATGTCCATGCATTCGCGTCGTCACATGTCCGAGTTCAACGATAGTGTGGAGCCTACATTGCACTGTGTGATATATGTGTGTGTGTGTGTGGGACGCCACAACATTTAGTGAAAATTCAAGGCACTGACTCACCTTCGCTTTTAGGACTTTAAGCTTAAACACAATCCGATAATCAAAATATAATCACCAAAATTAATATAAAATTAAATAGTAAAATTTTTGCGTCATCTTAAAACCGTAACGTAGATAAGACATACACAATCAATAAATACGGATAAAAAAGTTGAAACAATATGATTTTATCGTAATTAACAGGCAAAATCCAAATATATACGATCGAATAGAAAAAGAGTTTTGACACGTCGGATTTTATGACACACATTGTACAGTGAAGGACGGAAGGCTAGGCCAGCCTATAAAACAGAAATATAAAAATTCCTCATGGCACAGACATATTACTATAAAGGTACTCCCAATCACAATAACTGTACAGTCAACAGCACATGAAGTTCCTCTGCATAAACCTCCACGGCGCGGTAGGTAACAGCAGCGGCGTGTTTGCAATGAATTTTGTAGGTTGATGTGCTGTTGACTGTATTTTAAGTTTTTTTATAGTACTAACTAGTGTACGGTTTTTTAAGTACTCATATCAGATGCCTTTAGGCGAGTTGAATAAAATCTGACACCAGGAAAAGAAAGATGCTAGCGCGTGTTGTAGACTTGAGCTCTTACAGAAAAATTTAAAACTCATGCGTTTTTTAAAGACACAAATTTGTTAACTAGAAAAGTTTGTTAAGAAAGGCTGCGGTGAATTTATTGCGTCGCTTCTTTCACCTGCGCTTTGGAAGGCTTTTTTTGACGCACAGTTTTGACGTCAATAAGTGATGTATATCAACCCTGAATAAAGAGTTTTGAATTTGAAACGGGATAAATAAAAATACGGGATTTAAATTAAAAATTTATTTACAAATTGTATTCATATAGATGTACAATTACATTTTTTCGGAATTGACGAAATATGACATTCATAATATATTTATATAGCCAAAAATATAACAAACTGCATTATATTAAAAAGAATCAATAAATAAATCAAATTGAATACTAAATTATTGATGGAAAACGAGGACAGAAAAGAAAATTAACATAATATGAAACAATGTTTGTGTGAGTGTTAAATTCCAAATAGCTAATAGTAAAAGTTCACAAATGTATGTCATACAAAATTAGATACAACTTTGATTTGCAAAATACATTTAAAAAATATAAATGTACAACAAATACTGGCATTTCTGAAGAAAACGTACTAAACTATGCTCCCTTCCGAATTAAACCTATTGTATATAAATGGAATAAAAACTTCCCTTCCTGCTCATACAATCCATATACACGTCGAGTGCGAACGAGACAGCGTTATTTAAACGAGATATTCACATAATAATATTATTTATCAATAATACAAATTACATTTTGAGAATCTCTTTCACATGAAACATACTCACACAAACTTTACTACAAATTTACAATGAGAGCTGTTGACTTTTTTTTTATAATTTTTCTACGAATTTATTTAAAAACAGATCCACCCACATCCCTCGTATTAGAGCTGGGAAATCTGAATTATCTATTTGTAAGTTTGTTTAATTAGATCTCGTCGCGAATGTTGCCTTTGTAATGTCAACAACTGCAACGCCCAAATATAAAAGTGTATAAAATCTCTTGACCTGACAATCAAAAATGGACTTGTAATTTTTTTGATTGTATTGTCAAATTTAGTTAACAGTAGCGACGCCCACACCGATCCAGGTAAGTAATATGAAGCTAGGACCTCATGATCACTTGACTAAACAGAGATAGACAAAGAAAATATATTACATACTTGAACAATCGAATTATATGTAAATAGAAAAAATACTAGTGTATCATTCGCTACAAACAAAAATCGAAAAGCAATTTAAAATTGAAAATAAGGTCACTGCATCCATACAACATGAATAGCAAGATGATATTAAAATTTACAAAAACACTATATACAATACACGTCGACAGACACATAAACATTCACGACGATTGAAATATTCTTTAGAATCCCATAGATTCAGATTTTCTTATCCAAATCACAGTCATTTTACTAAAAATCCAGAGTATATTCGCCAAAACGTCACAATAAACGACAAACGTCTCATAATACTGATTTATTTATATACTATTGAACTGAAAGTTGAAAATTGATAGATAGCTTAAAACTTTTTTGCAACATACTAAATTCCATGAATACATATATAAACAAATAAATAAATTTGAATTTATAAAAAAGGAAAATAATAATACTGGTTTCAATAAACTGTGCTAATCAGTAGGAAAATTACATTACATATTTCGAAGCTAAAAATTTTAAGTTCATAGTTTCTAGTTAGACGTAGTCCAAATCGAAAGTCATAGTTTTTGAAACAGTTAATCCAGTGTTGAAAGTCAATCGTTTTGTCATGCACTGTGACATTGACACCTCTGATACATTTTGCCGTCAAACATACAAAAATACGTCATTGATGTACGGACATTGCGCTGTCGCTCCGTCTCGCGAAATTATTACATTATCGAATGTAAAACTGTATAAAAATAATCAAAGAATATAAAACTATTCCTTTTTTTATCGCCTCCATGAGCTTCTCACATATATCTGTAAATAAGAAACATAAATTTCAATTATAAAAGTTGTTTATTATCGTAATAATTGTATATTATTAATTATAAAAGTCGTTTATCCAACGATTTGGAGGGCTGACTCACTGCTGCGTCGACGGATCAACGCAGTATTGTATACCACAAATGCACTGCTCCGACGTACGTCAATGTCAAACAATGGGTGGTTCGCAGAGCGTTTAAACCGCTGCGGTCGCGCTGTCATTACAATTTTTCAAATTTTAACAATAAACAAGAATGAGTTTTAATATATTACTCTGTTTTTGAGTTTTTCTATATCACCTATGTAAAACGACGGAGCGGCAAGGGCCTTTGTTGACGCAACATACTGTAACGGTGCCGTGAGGCCGTACCCTTTGATACTGACGAAACAGCCAGTGAGAGTGTCGTGAGGTTCTGTCCTGAAGTACTAAGAGAAACATTGTCTTGACAGCTATTGGGAATCAGTAACAGTTCCAAAGAGTTGACCTTAGGCAGGCGGTAGGTCGTAAAATCTCAGCCGCATCTTCAGAATTCTAAGACTTTTACGTTGACCTCGGCCTTTGCGGCTTGTCAGACGTGTTGGGTACTACATTAAATTAACAGCCCTCAGCTGTTCACTTTTGGAAAAATCAATATAAATTTGGTATGACTTTTTCATATTTTGTGACAACCCTGAATGCATTTTCAAGGCTGTTTTACCTTAACTTAAAGCTGTTTTACCGTATAATAAATGGACAACACACAACGGCCCACACTAAACACTAAGCTTGTATCGACACCCAGAACCGCATACAAGTATTTGTAATATCAGGTACGAATATTTTCCCGAATCGAACCCAGGACCTCCAGATAGCGGGCGGGCGTGACGACCGCTACGCCACCGAGGTCGTATTTATTTCCAGGCCAGTCAGTAAATATAGAATGTGGAGTCTCACCGCTGCACCTTCAGTCAGAATCAGAACCGGAGCCGTCACTAAAGTTGTACTTCTTTTGCGGCCTCGCGCGCGCGTTGCTGCGCGGTTGCGGCGGCGTTGCGGCCGGAGAGACGTCCGACTCGGAGTCGCTGGAGTTCTTCTTCTTCTTCTTGCGCGGGTTCGCTGGCTTTGCTTTTGTCTGTAACGCGACAATACGTTCAAAGTCTAATTGGCTACTTGACTAGGTAAAAAATGATAAACGATAATTAACTGTTTTATTACATAATTACGCGATATACTATTTTTTTGTTCTGATCAATAACTATAAAGAATGCTTTTTGACTATAAAATTGTGACGTCACAAGATATCAAGCATACTGTCAGACAAGCTCCATATATATTTTTGACATTAGAAAAAAGTACCTATCATATACAGTGTGTGCTTACAGTTTTATTATATGTATAACTAAATAATCACATGGTGAAAAAGTATACAAAAAATTATGATTTCATGATTGTGATCAAGTGCTGGTAGGAAAAATATCTTTCATATATTTTTCGCTATTCTATGTACACATTTTTATTATATGTATATCTATACATATATATGCCTTCATCTGAAGGCATCGTGTCGTATCAAGTGCCGTAACATTTTCCCTTGTCTATTTTCAATATTCAATAAACACTAGTGAACTTTAACAGTGTGCAGATTTCCTAAAATAGTCCTACCTTTTTACTATCAAATATGCTGTCATCATCATCGCTGTCCAGGCTGATGACTTTGGCGGGCCGTTTCTTAGGTTTCTCCATCTTCTCCTCCTTCTCCGCGGGCTTCTTCTTTGGCGGCGGCTTCTTCTTTTGAGTTGACTCCACTACCTTGTCCTCGTCGCTTGAGATCACGTGAGAATGATTGTTTTGTTCTTTCTTAGTGTCTTCTATGAGGGAGTCGAATAGGCAGTCTGTAAGAGAAATATAATTGTGATGTGTGGTTCCCGTCCTAGAATATGATCACTCCGTATCCGCCTGTGATCAAAAGAACCCAGGTTCAACCTGCATATTAGTTTGATGCGCCGCTTCTTCTTCACCTTCGCTTTGGTAGTACTTAATTTTAGGTATGTTTAACATTTATCTGGTTTTATTATGGACAAATTCCATACCAATCAAAGTGTCAAGGCTATAAAATACTAATAACTACAAGAAAAGGATTATTTTTCCGGGACGAAAGGTACCCTCTTCGTAATACAAAGTAAATATATGCAAAAATTCAAAAAGACTGGTTGAGTAGATAAAGCGTGAAGAGGTAACAAACTTAAGCATTTATAATATTACATAGGTTACATTGCAAACGTTAGGTTACTTTTTTTTACACTACCAAGCAGGCAAACAGGCATGCGGCCCAGCTTATGGCAAGTGGACTCCACAGCCAACGCCTGCAACACCAGAGGTGTCACGCGCGTTGTCCACTTTGTGTCGTAGGATCTTTAGCCACAGCACCCAGTAATCTCACCGTCTCTCTCACCCTTCAAACCGGAACACAACAACGCAAGCAATGCTATTTGGTGGAAGGAATAAATGAGAGTTCATACTTTTGAGTTTATTTTCAACTTGGAGCGTATCTGTGTATTGCAATGTGAACTACTAACAAATACGAGCCTTCGGGTAGCATCGGGTATTGGTTTATCCATTTATAAAATACTTCAAATGATAATGGAAAGTGATATGCTAGGTTGAGAATAATTTTCAAATGCTCTGAAGGTATATTATTGGGGACTGTAAATCACTGTAGTGAGTGAAGGCGGGGACGTAGTGTGAGCCTGAATTAACGAAAATGATTTAGAATGCCCAATATTATACTATTGAGGTACGCACGGACCAATGATCACGGTTGAATCCACTAAAGACAATCTGTGTTTTTTTTTTTGGTTCACGATTGGTTACTACAATGTTTCTTGAATACACTTCTTGTTAAAGTATTACATTAAGTATTACATGCAACCTTTTAAGGTGAACACCACGCGCACTAATTTAAAACAATGCAGAAGATTACAAACTGACGATGAAAATCTTAAATTTCCCATATTATATTGCTAGGCGCACCATAAACTTTAGAAGAAACGTTAGAGGTGTTTACTCCTAAACATTGTCTAAAGTGTGTTTTGTAATAGGATTTATTTTAGACATTAATTTATCTGTTGGTTTCCTGTCTTGTAGTGCTTAAACATAATTGCAGACTCACCGGAGTCCATCTCGGCCGGACGCTTGTTCTTGTTCTTGTGGACGTGGAATTCGTCCTCATCGTCGCTCATGGCCAGCTGGCGCGGGGCCTCGTCATCCAGTTTGTTGTCCAGGAGTTCCGGCTCCGACTCTGATGACGATTCCTCGCCGTCTTTGTATTTTTGCACCTTAAAAAACGTTTTTTTTTTTTTAATAATAGTTTTCTCTGATTATCTCTACAGATACAGTATAAAATCACTATAACGACGAGGTAGACAGAGTCAGGATTGGCGAAGCTCGAAGGTATCGGTAATTAACGTCATCTAGTGGCAAGTATCACACACTAATAAATTAAGCTAGTTGGAAATGACTATACATTGTCGCGATACAGTTTGCCGACCATTCTTGGATTCAATATACACAGCTGGTTTTTCTTTGTGGTAATTAAAAGCTCTCATACAAACTACGCAATGCGTTGGCATCTGTCCCGAGTTCGGTGGTATAATGTCCACGTATACAGCTGTTTGAAATTACTAGTAACTGATTTGTTTATGATTATGATAGATGGCGATAATAAAAGTTTTCAGATAATAGGATAGTTGCTTATGTATAAAATAAATTTTATAATAGCATTCACATAAAGAAACACGATAATCAAATGGCATTATAATTATAAGTTTATTTATAGGTTCAAAGGAAGTACCCGGGTACATACACAGATGAGAGAGAAAGAGAGAGAAAAAGGGGCGTTTATTATTTTCTAAATAGTTAAATCAGAAACATATTGTGATGTCACGGATTTTGGAGTCAAAAGGAATTTCTAATATAAGTATATTAATGAAATAGAAAAATATAGTAAAGAAACTGATTAATTAAATCAATGTACGATTATAAAATGATCATCATACATATTATTTTTTATAAGAAGGACAGTGTTATTATTATATATATAATGATAATGTTTCCTCTGTCTAGGATTTATTAGAATAACACCGCGTGTTTCTGTGAAAAATCAAGAAACAACAAAGATCCTATTCCAAAGATTGTTTAACCAACTTGTAACAATAATATAAAATCTTAATCAATAACAAAAATAAATTCAGATTCTCCTTCATGACATGTGTATCTGACAGTACAATTTTTAAATTAAAGAAAATCTTATAACCGTAAAGGTTTTCTTTACATATATATTCGTTGTTTACTCAGTAGAATAGGCAATGGTGTGTAAAGAAGGTTGTCCTTTTTAACACACAATTGCCTATTGATTAATATTATTATGTGGATATTGTATTACTTACCATATTTAAGCAAATAAAATGATTTGATTTGAATTAATAACAAAATAGAGTGATAAAGTCGTGCCGAAGTAATTTCACGGAACCGTGACAAGGCGTTTATAAGTGTGCGCACGGATCCGTGTCAAGTCGGTGGAGAGGTGACATCACTATATGTAGGTGTAGGTGTAGATGCAGGTGTAGGTGTAGGTGTAGGTGTAGGTGCAGGTGTAGGTGCATGTGTAGGTGTAGGTGCAGGTGCAGGTGCAGGTGTAGGTGCATGTGTAGGTGCAGGTGCAGGTGTAGGTGCATGTGTAGGTGTAGGTGCAGGTGCAGGTGTAGGTGTAGGTGTAGGTGTAGGTGTAGGTGTAGGTGTAGGTGCAGGTACAGGTGCAGGTGCAGGTGTAGGTGCATGTGTAGGTGCAGGTGCAGGTGTAGGTGCATGTGTAGGTGTAGGTGCAGGTGTAGGTGTAGGTGTAGGTGTAGGTGCAGGTGTAGGTACAGGTGCAGGTACAGGTGCAGGTGCAGGTGCAGGTGCAGGTGCAGGTGCAGGTGTAGGTGCAGGTGCAGGTACAGGTGCAGGTGCAGGTGCAGGTGTAGGTACAGGTGTAGGTGTAGGTGTAGGTACCTTGGCGGCGGCGCGGCGCGCGGGCGCTCGCTCTCGCGGCGCTGCGGGCGCTGCAGCCGCGGCTGTATCAGCGTCGGAGCCCGACAGATCCTCCGAGCTGCTGCCGCTGAACGTCATCTTCTGTTCAACATGTTATTTTATCACATTGTCTATCTCACTTTCTCCTAGGTGTATTACACAATCAAAAATCATTTATATAAAATAATTCCTAACTAATTTTATATATACGAAAGTAAGTTTGATTATTTCTTTGTTACCTCTTCAAGCTCTATCTACTCAAACATTCTTCATATAATTTTAAGTGTGCAGAAGGACATAGGGCACCTTTCATCACGAAAAATGAGTCTGAAACGGCTCTCCGACAATTACTTCGTCTTCCGACAGAATGTCTATTCTGTCGGCGAATCGTTCGTAGATGAAGGGTTCTGTCGGTCAAACGCCCGATGTCGAAACATTCTGGCGGCGAAACACGTTCGTAGACGAAGCAATTGTCGGAAAGCCGTTTCAGACTCCGAAAAATTAACGCGGACGAAACCGCAGGCAAAAGCTAGTAGAAATATACGGACAAATCACAAATCAAATAATATAACTATGTAAACAACTAAACTATAAAATACGTGGTTAAGAGGTATACTAAAACATATTATAAACGGCCCAAAAGAATGTTGAACATAATATATACTTAATATTCTTAATGCTTTTTAAATTAACTGACACACTAACCGTGCGTCGTTTTTTCATAAAGAGAAAGATAACAATAATGACGACCTCGGTGGCGCAGTGGTAAAGTGCTTGCCTCTAAACCGAGAGGTCCCGGGTTCGATCCCCGGTCGGGTCATGATGGAAAATGATCTTTTTCTGATTGGCCCGGGTCTTGGACGTTTATCTACATATGTATATGTTATAAAATATTGTATCGTTGAGTTAGTATCCCATAACACAAGTCTCGAACTTACTTTGGGGCTAGCTCAATCTGTGTCATTTGTCCTAATATATTTATTTTATTTATTTAAACTAGTCACCATATTCTGATCTCATCTATTACATCGTCTATCTCCCGGACAATCCAATACGTTAACGCATGGCAAAAAAAACTTGCAAACCCACATTAAAGTGTTTACAAAAACCTACCTTTTTCGGCTCCTTTTTGAACGCGAGTTTAGTCTGCTTGAGACCGTCCTTATCTTTCTCCGCTTTCTCAGGTTTCTCCGCCTTCTCCTTCTTCACCCGACCTTTGGGTTTCTTCTCGCCGCTCGCTGGACTGATGCCAGTTGGATCATCCTGAAATAATGTCACAATACAGCCCGCTTGCAAATAAACTAATAATTATAACCTTAAAAATATTTAAAAAAACTAGCGACCCGTCCCGGCTTCGCTCGGGTAAAAACAATGTTATAATACACGTAAACCTTACTCAATAATCTATGAATTTAAAAAACCGCATCAACATCGGCTGCATAATTTTAAAGATCATACATAGGGACATTTTAAATTTACACATTTTAAAGATTAATACATAGGGACAGACAGACGGCGGGAAGCGACTTTGTTTTATACTAATGTTAATGATGATAATAATGCTTTTGAGCTAGTTAGTAAAAATTAATTTACCCGGTGATAATTTTAAAAGTCAATCAGAGAAGACATTTTCTTGTCAAATCTTATAAAAGACACATTTTTGAATAACATGCAATGGATGACAATTTTAATAGGTGTAACTAGATTAATCGTAATTAATTAAATAATCTTATTCATACCATTAAATCAATTGATTTGAGGGTACGAATAAGGGTGTGGCCCCACTGTGCGGAGGTCCAATGAATCTACCTGAACCTTAGTATACAAATATAATACTTACTGGATCGTACTCCTTCTTGATCTCCTTCCTGGTCTTGGCCTTCTCCGCCGCCTGGATCCGCTTGATGAGGTCCTCCGATATCTTGGGCTCCACGCGGCGCCCGCTCTCCGACGGTGCGATGTCCATCAGCGACTTGCGGTTTTTCTTGTTCGCGGCCTGATGGGAACAATTCATTTGCTTTAATATCTGTAGCACTTAATTGTTGTACTTGTGTTTATGTTATGTTATTATTTTAATTGTGCTTGTTGTATTTTTATTTATGTGTGTTCTGTAGCTGCAAATAAAGTTTTTTATCTATCTATCATTTGAAAGTAGCCAGTAGCAATTTTTTATATATAAAAAGATTCGCTCCCGTGGGAATTTTGAGATAAAATATAGGCTATAGAAATCTTGAATAATGTACCTTTCTAATGGTGAAATAATTTTTAAAATAGTTTCCGTGCCTCGAACATACAAACTCACAAACGCTTTTATTTGAACTCGATAGTAGTATATATAAAAGTTGGCTACTTTCCAAAATCGAAAAGTCCTATATATTTTTGTAATCAAATACAAAATATATCTCTCTCGCTCTCGTGTTGGCGTGTCCGCATCTTCGCGACTGGAACGCCGCTGAGCACGGGTTCAGGGTAAAAAAATAAAAATTAAAATTTTCGGCTGTGACTTTCCAACCGTCCGCCTGCGTCAACCTTTTGTAGAAATTCATTATGTATTTATTGCCCAACTCATCAATTCTAATCATTACACATTTGCGTCCAATACAACAGATAGATAATACAAATATTATTAGTTTTACAAGTGCACGAGACAAATTTTTAATTATATTTTACCTTCATCCTCTCCATCTAGTGTGCATAGAGTAAAAAAAAAACGGTTTAAATATTTTTCAAATCATAAAACAAGTACATAATTAATTGTAATTAGCTAGAGATATTAATTTTTAACTCTTGACTGCAGGAGGGGAGTTATAAGTTTAATGTGTGTGGTGTATTTGTATGTCTATCCCTGGCATCGTAGCAACCAAATGGCTGAACAGATTTTGATGTAATTTTTATTATTTGAAAGAGAATTTAATCAATGAGTATTTTGAGTTTAGGAAATCAGCTGTTTTGTAGTCATCAGCTTTTTTCTAACAGATGAAATGTAGAAAGTAAAATTTATAAGTGTGTATTTGAATTTAAAAAAAGGCATTAAAATAAATTGTAAACCTATGTTACTTCTCAACCTTTTGTCTATCTCTGTGCCAAATATCAACAAAATCGGTTGAGTTTGTTTATTGCAAACAAAAAACAATCGTTTTCTCTTTATAAACTGTAAAATGATATAGAAGTGAGAGCCCGCGTGGTGTGTGGTATAGCGTGAGCAACTCACCAGCGCCTTGTTGGTGTTCCTGCTGACCCTGAGCTGGTGTGTGGTATAGCGTGAGCAACTCACCAGCGCCTTGTTGGTGTTCCTGCTGACCCTGAGCTGGTGTGTGGTATAGCGTGAGCAACTCACCAGCGCCTTGTTGGTGTTCCTGCTGACCCTGAGCTGGTGTGTGGTATAGCGTGAGCAACTCACCAGCGCCTTGTTGGTGTTCCTGCTGACCCTGAGCTGGTGTGTGGTATAGCGTGAGCAACTCACCAGCGCCTTGTTGGTGTTCCTGCTGACCCTGAGCTGGTGTGTGGTATAGCGTGAGCAACTCACCAGCGCCTTGTTGGTGTTCCTGCTGACCCTGAGCTGGTGTGTGGTATAGCGTGAGCAACTCACCAGCGCCTTGTTGGTGTTCCTGCTGACCCTGAGCTGGTGTGTGGTATAGCGTGAGCAACTCACCAGCGCCTTGTTGGTGTTCCTGCTGACCCTGAGCTGGTGTGTGGTATAGCGTGAGCAACTCACCAGCGCCTTGTTGGTGTTCCTGCTGACCCTGAGCTGGTGTGTGGTATAGCGTGAGCAACTCACCAGCGCCTTGTTGGTGTTCCTGCTGACCCTGAGCTGGTGTGTGGTATAGCGTGAGCAACTCACCAGCGCCTTGTTGGTGTTCCTGCTGACCCTGAGCTGGTGTGTGGTATAGCGTGAGCAACTCACCAGCGCCTTGTTGGTGTTCCTGCTGACCCTGAGCTGGTGTGTGGTATAGCGTGAGCAACTCACCAGCGCCTTGTTGGTG
Source organism: Plodia interpunctella (assembly GCF_027563975.2). Taxonomy (NCBI): domain Eukaryota; kingdom Metazoa; phylum Arthropoda; class Insecta; order Lepidoptera; family Pyralidae; genus Plodia; species Plodia interpunctella. The sequence goes on along the minus strand of NC_071303.1, from coordinate 9,948,036 downwards.
TTCCTGCTGACCCTGAGCTGGTGTGTGGTATAGCGTGAGCAACTCACCAGCGCCTTGTTGGTGTTCCTGCTGACCCTGAGCTGGTGTGTGGTATAGCGTGAGCAACTCACCAGCGCCTTGTTGGTGTTCCTGCTGACCCTGAGCTGGTGTGTGGTATAGCGTGAGCAACTCACCAGCGCCTTGTTGGTGTTCCTGCTGACCCTGAGCTGGTGTGTGGTATAGCGTGAGCAACTCACCAGCGCCTTGTTGGTGTTCCTGCTGACCCTGAGCTGGTGTGTGGTATAGCGTGAGCAACTCACCAGCGCCTTGTTGGTGTTCCTGCTGACCCTGAGCTGGTGTGTGGTATAGCGTGAGCAACTCACCAGCGCCTTGTTGGTGTTCCTGCTGACCCTGAGCTGGTGTGTGGTATAGCGTGAGCAACTCACCAGCGCCTTGTTGGTGTTCCTGCTGACCCTGAGCTGGTGTGTGGTATAGCGTGAGCAACTCACCAGCGCCTTGTTGGTGTTCCTGCTGACCCTGAGCTGGTGTGTGGTATAGCGTGAGCAACTCACCAGCGCCTTGTTGGTGTTCCTGCTGACGCCGAGCTCCTCGCGGCGCTCGAGCTCCTCCACCTCCCCGAGCTTCACCAGGAACGCGTCCAGGTCCTCGCGCCACAACATCGACGAAGTTTTGGCCCTGACGGCAAATATATACACACTTTATTGTGGTTACACCCGAGTGAAGCCAGAACGGGCCACTTAGAATTGACGACCTCGGTGGCGCAGTGATAAGATTCTGGCCACTGAACCGAGAGGTCCCGGGTTCGATCCCCGGTCGGCTCATGATGGAAAATGATTTTTTTCTGATTGGCCCCGCTCTTGGATGGTTATCTATATATGTATTTGTTATAAAATATAGTATCGTTGAGTTAGTATCCCATAACACAAGTCTCGAACTTACTTTGGGGCTCGCTCAATCTGTGTGATTTGTCCTAATAATAAAAAAAAAAGAATCTGTTCCTCTAATCTATACTATTATATAAAGAGGTAAGCGTATGTGAGTTTGTATGTTTGAGGCGGGTAATATCCGAAACTACCGAACCGATTTCAAATTTTTTTTCCACCATTAGAAAGGTACATTATCCATATATTTTATCTCAAAATTCCCACGGAAGCAAAGCCCCGGGCGACATCTAGCATTATTATAAATGCGAAAGTTTGTGAGAATCTATGTAAGAATATTTGTTGTTTGTTACTCTTTCATGGAAAACCTACAAGACGGACTGTTATGAAATTTAGTACACGGGTAGAATATAACCTGGAATAACAGAAGAGTACTTTTATCCCGAAATTCAGACGGGAGCGAAGCCCCAGGGCGCAGCTAGTATACAATAACTAGCGGCCCGTCCCGACATCACTCGGGTGAAACCATCATAAATTATATACTTAAACCTTCCCAAGGAATCACACTATCGTTTGAAAAAACCGCATCAAAATCGTAGTTTTACAGATCTAAGCATACTCGTATATAGAAACAGACAGAGGAAAGCAACTTTGTATTATAGTATGTAGTGATATTGTGTAACTAGCTTTTGCCTGCGACTCCGCCCACGCGAATTTCCCAAAGGAGCAGTCAGGAAGGTATCGTATTTCGAACTTCCACCCGCGTGAATTTCCCAAGTTCGAAAGGTTATGGTATTTCAAACTACATGTAGTTCGTTCCTGTCTCTTAAAGCTACAAACTACTAGGCCGCACTAACTTGAGCGCAGTGAGCTCCGCCAGCTTCTGGTCCCTCTGCTTCAGCAGCTCGTCCTTCTTCTCCTTGGTCAGCATCCACATGGACATGCCCAGCAGGTAGTTGAACTTCTTCACTTCCTTCAGCTGCTGGAATGCTTTCTCTGTAAATTTATAACACCATATGGCTACACGACAAATTTTGTGAAATAAATTTCTAAACACGCGAACGCGTGTTTTATTTATCAAAACAATTGATCTTCTCTCAATAAGTTCATACTTTAAATATTTTCTTGATATTCGCCACAAAAATAAATGTCCTAAAATCACAGCTGAATGTTCAAAATTTTGAGGTTTGTTTTTCACGTCAACTTAGAATAGATGAGAGAGAATATTTTTTCCGACGTGCTCCTATAACTTTCTATCCATACTAATAATGTAAAGAGAAAAAAAAAAGTATTTTTGTTTGTAATGAATAAACTCAAAAACTACTTGGCCGATTTTGATGAAATTTTGCACAGAGGCGAAACCTTCAGTGGTGACATAGACTACTTTTTATTATATATATATATACCGAGCGAAGTCGGGGCGAGCGGCTAGAAATGTATAAATTACTGCAAATCAATATAAAAACCTGAGTCTACGGGCTTGCCCGTGTCCTGTTCGGGTTCAGCTTCTTCCTCGGAGTCGGGCGCTTCTTCCTCGCGGCAGTCCTCGATGCCTTGCATCTTGGCCGCGCGCTTCTTCCACTCCGCGATGGGGTCCGGCGCGTATCCTGCAATGGAACAATAAATATATATATATATACTGAGTGACTGACTGACAGACAACGCACAGCCGAAATTACTGGGCGTAGAAAGCTGAAATTTGGTGTGTAGGTTCCTAGGACAGTGTAGGGGAGCACTTCGAAGGGATTTCCTGAAAATCCCATGGGAAACGGATTTTTACTCGCATACGAAGTTGTGAGCAACAGCTAGAGTTCTCTCACACAGATCATTATTTTATAACTGAATGATTCACATAATTTCTTATGTATTTCTTGTGGAATTTCTATGCGAGGGAAGAAATAAGGATTATAATTTTTTTGAGGCTGGAATTTTTATGTGAGTTATTTTTCCGGGATGCAAGGTCATAGGACCTAATACTACTTCTATACTTCAAAGAAAATGTATATAAAATTTTATGAAGATCGGTTGAGTAGTTAAGATCGTGAAGAGGTAACAAACAAACTTACTTCCGCATTTATAACATTAGTAACAATCCGAAGTCATAACTAGTAGTAACAAGGTGTTTTTAATTACTTAGTTTAAGTGTATTCTGTGAAGAGTAAACGTTTTTATTAGTTAGGATTAAAAATAAAAGCTTATAACACACGCACCTCTTTTAATAAGTTCTTCGACCATAGCCTTCCTCTTCTTGTTCTCGACCACGAGTCCCCGGTCGCACTTGTCGAGGATGAAGCGCGCCTGGTTGGAGAGCTTGTCCGCCTCCGCCTGCAGCTGGCCCTCCAGCCACGCCTTGCGCCGCGCGTAGTACTTCAGCCGCAGATCGAAGAACGACCGGAGTATGCCTTCCACTTTCTCGTATCTGACGCGTTTGTGTTACAGATCTTATAGGGTGCTTACTTGATCATAAAAATATCTCAGCAATGGTCGCCCCAAAATGACAGTGCTTACTTAATTCACAGGAGAAATCACTATCATATATATAAGAAAAAACAAGCTTTTTTACTAATCAACGCCCAGCCTAAACCATAGAAGCTATAAACGCGAAATTTGGGCAATAGCTTTAAGTTATTGCGCGTGCTCAGATAAGTAAGGAATTTTCAAAATTCGACCCCTAATGAGGTAAAAATTGGGGGTAAAGTTTATATGAATCTACTTGAAAATTGGCATAAATGCTATGAAATAAAAATAATGAAACCCGTATTTTAAGAATTCTTAAAATTTGACATTTAGAGTAGCTAAATGAGGGTGAAAATAAATAACGAATAATCCCATTCAAGATTTCGTCAAGTACAGACACAAGTAGACAGCTCAGCGGTAAACAACAATGAATTCACATGTTTACTATAGATTCAATTATTTTGAATTAAATCTGATTATCTATATAGAGTGATTTGTGAGAAAATTTTATTATGGCTTTATCCTAGGGAAGTTGGGACGGGATCGGGACGAAAGATTTGATGTGAAAGTGCCTGTGAAAGTCTAATTTCTGAATAAATGATTTGACTTAATAATATTTTTTCACTTTGACCTGATGGATGGAAATATTGATTACATAAAGCATTATTACTTTTTACTATAATAGACACAAAATATTGAGAAATGTATGATCACCAATACTCACTTGTTGAGACAGTTGAGATGGTCAAACGCGTTCATGCACGTCAGTGATATTGTGGTCTGCAGCTTGAACACTTTATGAATGCCCTCCGCCTCCACCTCGGCCAGCTTGCCCGGGAGGAGGGTCACCACGAACCGCACTGTGGTGTCCGTGTTGTATTCCTGGAGAGATACACGCTCGTGTTCATCGCTGATATGTTTTGACAACATACCAATATACAGAACATACATTTTTTAATTCAAACAAATACAAAAACTCTACAATAGACTATTTTCATATATTTTTTGGGTTTTGGACATTTTTCCAAATGTCAAAAACGACAATTTATATAACTGATATAATTAAAGGTGTGGTTGTCCAATTATTGAGACGCCTGTGAACCGAAAGGTCCTTGGTTCGAATCCCAGATGCCACATGAGTTTGTATACTAATATGACTCATATAGATATTTAACAATTATTAGGCCACTTGCCTCCGATGAAAAACGGGCTTCGCGCGCGTAATTTTCCCACGGGAACGGTTATTCCGGAATGAAAGGTACCCTATGTCCTTATCCATACTTCAAACTATATGTATGAAAAATTTCACTGATTGAGTAGATAGAGTGTAAAAAGGTAACAACAAACTTACATTCGCATTTACAATATTAGGTTTAGGATATAGAAATGCCACAGAAATCACACTCACCCTGTACTCCGATATGACAGGCTTAACTTTGTCCGTCCCCAGCAGTGGCTCCAGCACATTCTCCTTATAGTTCTGTGTCCAGGTGCCGATGGGCAGCTCCGTGATCTCGATCTTCTCCCCGGGCAGCACTGCAGCTTCTCCGGAGATCACGTACTTGTCTCCGAAGCCTTCAATGGTGCCTCGGAAGTTTTTGTACCACGGGTGCATCGGTTTTGGCTCTTCGCCGTCTAACATTCGTCTGTCATAGAAAATGAATCATTCTAAACTGAGGTTATGCTATATATATATATATATATATATATATATACAATTTACATTTAGACTGACATGCTGTTTCGACCCTATATAAAGTGAAATAAGGGTAGGCTGATAATATATATTTATTTATGTATTTATTTAGTTGATACACAAACAGATTACAATCAAAACAGGTCTTAAGTATAGGCATAAAGAGGCGCGTATATATAGTTTACATATCATATATTGTTTATCGAATTAACGTAAGTAACCAAATATAGACAGAATATGTAAAAAAATCTAAATATTTCTTTTAACACTGGTGCTTTTATTCAAGTCGCATCTGACATGAATTCAACGACTACCTTACATACACACTAGTGAACTTACAACTAAAGTGAAGGTTCACAAGAAATTGTCACGGGAGCGAAGCCCAGGAGCTCAGCTAGTTTGAAATAAACAAATAAATAACAAGCTCAGCAACTTACAGGATATTCTGGACGATGTCCCTGGGGTTGTAGTTGGGTATCTTGGTGGACCAGCCGGTGCCGATGCCCTCGGCGCCGTTGACCAGCAGCAGCGGCAGGATGGGCACGTAGTGCACCGGCTCGATCTTCTGGTTGTCTTCGTACTCGTGCTGCGGGGACGCGATCGTGTGGTCAGTGTTGGAATATGCAACAATAAATGTGTCTCTCTCTAACTGTAGGAGTCTAACTTTTGACGTTACACAATTTTCACGTTTGTGTTGTGCGATACAAGTTTATAGCTTCTATAGTTTAGGCTGGGCGTTGATGAAGCAATCACCCTTGTTATTTTATAATATAGATAACAATTAGTAAAAAACCTTACCACCAAAAGAGGGTCGTCGTGCGGATGGAATATGAGCCTTGTGAGCTGGGACATAAGGGTGAAGATGTAACGGGGGCTGGCGGAGTCCTTGCCGCCGCAGAGCCTGGTGCCGAACTGGCCCCGCGGCTGCAGCAGGTTGACGTTGTTGGAGCCCACGTAGTTCTGCGCCAGGTTCACGATCGTCATGGCCAGGGATTGCTCGCCTGATTACACGTACTGGTTTATTATTCATGCGAAACTTTATGAGGATGTATGTATGTATATGTGTTTGTTTGTTACTACTGTGGACGAGTTGTTAGGAGGTATACGGGTAGAATATAACAATGAGATGACTACAGCTACGAATACACCTGGGCAACATTTGATGCGCAACATAATATCACTATGTCTCACGCGTTACCATTGACGTCAGTGAAATAGCATACAGTCGATCTGACTCATGTAAATTGTAATGAAAAGGAAAGAATGATATATATTGTGCATTAGTGTATTCGTGGCTTAAGGGACATATAGCCTCTAGTGGCAGCTTAGCTTTTTGTAAAAATCTATAGATATATCCAAAACTATAAAACATAGGTTTATTTGTTTAAAAAAATCAATCAATATGCTGTAATAATGAATATATATATATATATAATAATATAGGACAAATCACACAGATTGAGCTAGCTCCAAAGTGAGTTCGAGACTTGTGTTACGGAATACTAACTCAACGATAGTATATTTAATAACAAATACAATGGCATAGACAAGCAGTCACCGTGATGGTAGGCCGAGTGCTCAGCCACGGAGCCCGCCAGCTGCGCCACCTTCACCTCGCGCTTGTCCCCGCGCTTGATGCAGGTGAAGATGACCTTGCGCTGTCCCGGCTTCAGGCCGTCGACCATCGACGGGATGGACCTGCGGCCGCCGCCCGACACACAACACGTCAATGACGATTCCAATTATTCCACTTAAATAAATCACCCAGGTGATTTAAGTCCACTGAGTCGGTGTACTTAAAAATCACCTCCGCTCAGGTGATTTAGGTCGACCGCAAGGCGACAAAGTGATTTCATTACACAAATCGTTGGACGTAATTCTCCTAAGGATAATGTATGAAAATTGAATACGTTTAGATATGAAAATGAAACGCATAGTATTTTCTTATGATTTTGTTGATAAAAAAAGACTTATTAAATCAATGTATAATAATGTTGTCGTAATAAAAAATAAAAAAAGTAAAAAACATGGAATTTGCTCCACCAGGGAAAAACGAACCATAAAAAAAATACTGTTTCATTTTTATAATCTAAAAGTATAAGATATTTTATATCCAATTATATCTAAAGTCATTTAATTTAAGATTAAATGGTTTTATAAATACATGTAGAAACAAGATTAAAAATGAACTCACCTAACATTATCGCCATTTGAGAAGAGAACCAACTCCAAATTGACAAAATCCGAATATGAAACAGTTTTTGTTTCTTTTGTATACAAATATCTCTCCGGGAGACCAATTTCCTTCCTCCTCTTCACTTCGTCCATGTGACTGGTGAGCCACTCTTTGCGTTGGTCGGCACCTTTCTTAGAAAATGCCAACTCAATGTGATGGTCGTCTGTTGGACCGCTATACTTAAATCTAATCCTATGCCTGTCCATATTCTGAAAATATTCTTTCGCCTCCTTCGATGTGGAGGTACCCAAACCTTTGTAGTATTTGATAGTATATGTGTGATGATTGTCCGTATCCCTCTTCCATTCCTCGAACTCGGGCAACGAGTAGAATGATATCTCTTTGTCTTTTTTTGTAGCTTTTACGATAGGGGTTATAAATTCCTCTAAAAACGGCAGTTTGAGCAACTCTGGCCAATTGTGGTGGATGAAATTGATGATCAAGCCTTTGATATGGGAGCCGTCCTGATCCTGATCGGCCATGATCATGCATTTGCCGTATCTTAACGTTTTTAAATCATCCACTGTGTTGTACTTCTTTTTGTACTGTAATCCAAGGATTTTTATCAAGTTGTTGATTTCCACATTTTCTAAGACCTGTTTATGCGATGCATCTCTAACATTTAGGGGTTTGCCCTTCAGTGGGAAGACACCGTAATGGTCTCGGCCCACAACACTGAGCCCCGACACAGCCAAAGTCTTAGCTGAGTCTCCCTCAGTGAGGATCAGCGTGCAGAGATGAGCATTCCTCGTCCCCGCGTCGTTCGCATCTTCCAGTTTCGGAATCCCTTTAAGTTTGCTCTGTTTCTTCCCTGATGCCTTCACCAGTTCATTCTGAGCCTTAAACTTGGCCCATGTCAATACAGATTCCACCAATCCTGACTTGGTTACTGCGGTCACAAACTTCTCTGAGAAGTTACATTTCGATCCAAAACTTTTCGCTTGGAGAGTCATATTTTCTTTGGTTTGTGAATCAAAGGTTGGGTTCACGATAAGACAGTTAATAAATAACCACATGTGATTTTTAACTTGAAATGGCTTAATATTAACTCCTCCCTTATTTTTCTTCTTAAGAACTTCTAGAACACTCTTAACTATATGGTCGGACACAGAATCTACATGTTTCCCGCCTTTTGTTGTAGCGATAGAGTTCACAAACGAGACTTGTTGGAAACCTCTATCAGACAATGTCAAAGCGACCTCCCAGCGGTCGTTGACCTTCTCATATACAACTTTCAAAGGCTGTCCGTTTTCATCCTCTTTACCTTTAATATACAAGTCAATATAATCCTTAAACTTATTTATCTTTAGTCTTTCACCATTCAAGTATACTTTGACGCCTGCAGTCGAGGCAGCGACGTCATAGGCTCTCCGTGACATCAACAAAACAATGTCATCTTCCAATTTATCCATTTTGAATTTAGCTAAATCAGGACTGAATGTCACTTTTGTGAAATCGTCATCTTTACCGGACTCCTTGATTTTTGGCTCTGAAGCTTTCGTCATGTTGGAACCCCAAGTCTGTTTGAAGTGTTTCTTGTATTGTTTTGAAGCAGTTTCGACTGTGAACTTTGTAGAGAATATGTTGCATAGCTTGGCTCCATAGCCGTTCCTACCGCCTGTCACTTTTTCTTCCTCGTCATTATAGTTTGAAGATGTCAAGAGATGTCCAAAGATCATTGTGGGGACATACATTTTTTCTTCCTGATGCATCACTACGGGGATGCCACAGCCATTGTTGTACACTGAAATGGTGTTCTGCTCCTGATTGATATCAATCTTGATAACGTCCATCTTGGGGTCCCTTTGTTTGTTGTCAGCTGCGTTTACTAAAATTTCGTCATATATTTTGTAGAGACCTGTAATAGGGAGATTTAAAAATATTTGAATCAAGAACTAAAATACTATAATTACGTGAGACCAAAAATTATGAATTTTTGAGAATCATATGACTCTCTTCTCTTGCAAGATGTAAATTCGTCTTCCTAATTTTTAATATATGTATAAGACTTATATTTGTTAATTGACATCCTTGGAGAAAATGCTGCAGTGAAGTTTGTTGCGCCGCTTCTTCTTCACCTGCGCTTTGGAAGCCGTCAGTAGACCTTAAGTAATTTTTGTAGAGTTTAAGTAATTTTTTTGACGTCAATAAGTGATGTATATCATTCTAAATTGAATAAAGAATTCTGAATTTGAATACAACAGTCAAATTCACACATACCAGGCACAAAATTCAGCTCCTTCTGCACCATGCACTCCTTGTCTTTATCAAACACCCACATATTCTCGGTGGCCCGCTCCACCGACCCAATGTATGTGTCAGGCCGAAGCAATATATGCTCCAACTGTGATTTCTTCTGGTATATCTTCTCTATGGTGTTTTTATTGCCTTTGGGTTTGGGGGCTGGGGCGTCCCCTGTCCCATTTTGGTTCATCTTATTGAACATTGCCTGCAATTAAACAAGTTTTCTTTTTTACACAAAGGTGAATATTATTTTTTTTATAAATTCCAAGTCCAAATCATATACAGGATCACTGGTATCAAATGCATAAACTTCCAAAGGTGCAAAAGATACTTTAAATTTTTTAAGTTTTATTGTCATTTCTATAAAATGTTAACTCTATATATTAATTCTGCTACATAACGCTACTATACTGTCTCATTCATGTTGCTTAGCTATTACATAGAGTTAAGATGTGTAGAATCAAAAAATTAGATTATATATTTTTATATGAATAAAAAAAAACTACAAATCACAAAAACTCATAGAATAAAAGTTGCTTTTTTTATGTACCCAAGTAGTCTTTAGGAGGTTTTACGTTTGATACCAGTAACCCTGTATAGTGACAGATTGGGGGTCGCAAGGACAAATGAGGGATAAATGACATTGACATCATCCAGTTTCTTCTCGTTTATTTCTAATACAAATTTCTTTTTCATTTATTAGATATGATGAGGTCTATAGCTTTGTCTGTCTATGATAATAATAAATTGAGAACTGGGTGTTGATTCCATTTTATCAGATGTAATTGAGACTATATTATATAAGCATGTAACTGAGAAAAATTAGATACATTGTTCGCAAAAACTATATTTTGTTAGTTGGAGTCAATATGTACCCTAGGTGTTAAAAATAAATGCACATGTTTTATATGCTAAAAAACATTAGCATTGAGAATTATTATTTTACAACAATAAACAGACTAAAATTTTTTAACATTCAAAATTTTGAAGGTAGATTCAACCATTAAATATTTAAAAACTAACTGTTGGCCATTGCTGTTGGCTTTCTGTAAAAATTACAAGTTGCCAGCGAAATGATGTGGTTCAAAATAATCTTCGTTCAGTCGTGGTTTAGTCCCAACAGATGTATTACGAAATACCTAATAGTGCGACCCAATTAATTCTATATTCTGTGGAACCGCTAAATGTATAAACGCAATAAAAAATCCAAGGTTTATGCAGGCCGATTTACCGCTAACGAAAAATGAACAAATAATGCATCGAAAATTACATAATTGGTTACCTACATATTTATGTTTAGCGGATGAAATAAACAAACTTAAGAATTTGTTATTGCTATGACCGTTACAAAATAAAATGCCGCCAAATATGCTTACCTTTATATCAGCCATCTTGGCAGTCGTATTTATGAAACGCGAGCGATCAACGCTGTACGCGATTTGCCTCGATATGAAGACGAAACATGTAATACTCAGATTAGATTTTACAAAACAACATTTTTACAATGTTTTACTGGAAATAACACAACCGCAACGAAATGACGAAGACGCCGATTTCACCACAAACAAATATTTTGTTTTTACAGATACCAGCGACAACGGTTTATACACTGTGGACACAGATCATCACAGTAAGTAATAGCCAGCAATTGGCTGGCACTGGCACATTGTGTGTTCATAGATTAGGCCTCTTGCAATGAAAAGAAATGCCCTAGAAGTAATATATGTGTTATTAGCAGCCCGTTTCAGCTTCGTTCATGTAAAACCATAATACAAAACATCTAAACCAAAGAATATCTTTTTTTGTTAGTGAAAACTCTACTGTAATGTTTTTATATCTGTGACTAAAATCTGTCTGATAGTTTTTAACTTTATCTCGTTCAAACGTTTGTATGTAAACAGACACACGTATTAAAATAATTATTTTATAACTATGTAAGGTTGTTTGCATCTAAAAGTTCTTGCGAGTGTGGGCTCCAGTATACGAATCCTAATCTTAGATCGTTACTCGACGTATGACCGCCGCTTTAGGAACATTATCCTTAGATTTGGGGAATGTTGAAATTCAACAGACACAGAATTCTGGATAAGTAAAGCTATGTTTGTCTTCGCTATAAATTTCGTTTTCTTTGCCACAGTATCAATTTGATTTGCTGTCAGTGCTATAGTGGTGTCATTGTCAGTGACGTGACGGTTAAATAAATAATCATACATAACTTGCAAAAGGTTATGAATTAAAATGTACCTACCTACTAGGTAGCTAGCAAGATTTTGATTTTTGAAAAAATATTTTATACTGAAAATGTCCTATATATCATTATCTTCCAATATTTTAAAAAGATGTGCAGGTCTCCGTTTCCCGTTTATGTGCACTAAAGCGATAACCTCGCAGAAAGCCGCTTTCAGCTCGGTTACTACCAAGACGATTCACGATGTAAACACGAATGTAGCAAAGGATGTTATATTGTTTAAATATGAAAATCCAAAGTTTTACACGTATATGAATATATTTGCTATAGTACAGTATATGTTTTGGTCATATTTGGGGTTGTTCGCGTTTACCAGTTTGAGGGATGCCCCTGTAGACCAAACGAAAGTGGATGAGAGTACTCCTTGGTTTCGGAAGATTAATTTAGGTGAAAATAAATATAAAAATGGATTAGCTACTTTATCTGTTATCATTGGTAAGTTTTAAATCTTTTATACTAGCTTTTGCCCGCGGCTTCGCCCGCGTTAGTTTTCCGGGATGAAAAGTATCCTATGTCCTTCTCCATATTTCAAACTACATGTATGCAAAATTTCAAGAAGATTGGTTTAGTAGATACAAGCATGAAGAGGTAACAAACATTTTGTCATGCTATACAGTCTTAACTACTGTTTTTTAGAAACTTATATTTGTAGGTACGGGATCTTTAGCCATAATATGGATGTACACCCTTAAGTCCGTACGCTATCTGGTCCTTCACAAGGGCGGACAACACATCACCTTCATCACATACGGACCCCTGGGCAAAAACCGGATTATGAAAGTCCCCATAAACTGCATTTCTTGTAAAGAGAACAGAGCTAATGCAACAGTGCAGTTACCAATAAAAGTGAAGAATAGATGGATGCATTATATGCTGGATATGAGAGGAGAATTCAGGAATCCTTTATTGTTTGATGCCACTGCCGGACTTTCTAGGAAATGGTAGTGGTGTGAAAACTCCAAAGCCCACTGCGGCTTCGATTTTTTAGGAAACTGAAGAAGTAGGTTGGTGTAGCTTTAATGTCTGATTATTCAAAAGTATTTGGCAAAGATATTCCCTCTTATTCATAAAAAAATTTAATCACTAATTTTGATTTTTTTCACCATTGGGGCATGGACCAAATTTACAATATTAGACATTAACAATGAGAAAACATACTTTAACATAAAGTATAATTTAAGTTTTTGATGAATAGAGGGATTGACTCACCTCACCTTATTAGACATACATTGAAAGGAACTCCTCTCAACATAGCACTAGTTGCCTGTAAGAGATTCCTACATGGGACAAGCCACACAATATGCTTTTGAATATTCACAACATGAAATTGCATTTTATTTTTAAATGTGTAAATAAATTGTTATTTAACTGCTGTGGTTTGGTTTATTATTATGTATCTGTTATTATAGTAATAATTTCATAATATAGCTTAGAGGTTGAGTGAGAGTGGTACACAACAATATTACATGTGAAAATTTCGGGATTCTGGACACATATGAATGTAACTGTCATATAATTTGAATCTTTTATTTCCTTTAAATCTAGAAAAGAAAAAAAGCCATTGATGAGATTATCAGAAAAAAAAAGTTTATTAAATTGTTTATAATTAGAAGCAACAGAATATCCGTCTCAACACAATTAAACATGAAGTACAAATGATAACAAAAAATAAAGTTTTCTTCTATTTACATATATCCAAAGTGTTAAGTGCAAGCATTCAATAACAATTAATATGAACAAATATAAGTACATTATGAGTCCAGTACGCAACCTTTGCCACTGACGACGCTACATAGAACCCTTGTAAATTTTTGAGGCGGCTTAGAAATATACATTTAAAACACAATCCATTATTTCGAAACAAAATTAGGCTGCTTATACACACGCGTATTTGTGGGAAAATATATTTTTCAAATTAGACCATGTACAAAGGCTAATTTTGATTGGGCATTTTAAATCTAAAAGAGTCAGTCTACCATAGTGCAACCTAGTCTATGGTCAACATGCTTGCACTTAACAAGAACGCTACGAGAAAAAAATATACTACAGTCAAGAGTGATTTTATAATCAACCTAAATGGAAACTTAGTCAATCGCTTATTCCTAACCAACTACTGACAATTTTAAGTCTACAAATGCTTCGTCTAGCTTGCTACAACAAGCTATGGGTCGATGGGCGTTAGATGTCGGTGTTAATTCTTGCGCAAGCGCATATATAGCTCTTAAACAAGTAATTCTGAGGCTACTATTAATAGGCCTATTATATAGGCTATTAATAGTAGCCTCAGAATTATATAGGCCATTTAATAAGGAATTACTGAGATGTTGTCACACTAAACAGCAGCACTGTCATAACGTGTAATCACCAATTTTGACAGTTACAAATCACCCTCTTATTCATAATAGAGCATACTTTATGTTAATGTGTCTTGTTCTATCATTATATAAATATTGTAGTGACAAAATGTACATAAGTATTATTCAACTTTTTTACGAATAAGAGGTAACATTTGCATCGGCAACGGGTATGTTTACCGCATGTGCTGGTGGCGCCATCTGTTTTGAACCTTGTTTTGACATTCAAACTGCCTGCGACCATCGACCTTAATCATTAAGTACAATATTAATTCTTATTTACAGCAAGGGATAAACACATACGGCGTAATTTACAAGCTTATTTTCTTTATATATGTTTTCACTCCCTTTATCGAAAAATGTTTTGAGATCACCAGGCGGCAGTCCTATATTGATTATAGTAAAAAGTAATTAAGATCAGTACACAGTTTTACGCGGAGACTCAATTTATATTGCGAAGCGGAATAACAGAGAATTTTTGTAGGGTGCGTAGGATTTTAGACTGTGAAGCATTTCGACAAAAGTTACTTTGACTTCCAACTGTCTATTACACCAGGGCAAAAAATATTTTCACAATAACACTGATGTGACGCAAATTTGTTTTCCTTCAGAATTATTTTTTAATTTGAAATAGTCTTATTTAATAACCCTACTTACCTACAAAAAATCGCTATCATCGCTGATTGCAATTTAAAATGTACCAAATCCCATCGCCGCGTGTGTCGTTCCCCTAAACATAAATATTTAACGTACTACCAATAAGTTACGATAAGGCTGTATACACACTATACCCTATGCATCTTGGACTGAGACAAAAGGTAAACAAATCTTGAACAAAAAAACATTATTTCTCGTTATTCCTTTGTTAATTTTGTTCTTACTTTCTAATCGTTAATGTTAAATTTTTTAAATTAACAAAGGAATAACGAGAAATAATGATTTTTTGTTCAAGGTTTGTTTACCTTTTGTCTCAGTCCAAGATGAATAGGGTATAGAAGCGGTGCGCCGTCATAGTGTCCCTCTTTACCATCACAGGTTATTAATAAAATAAAACCATATATGCATTGTTGATCTGCATTGCAGCTACAGAACACGATTTTAATCTGTCTCGTGTTAATATAAAGAAAGCAGTTTCACATGACCAATATCCAAAGTTAATTAAGCAAAAACGTATGTCTAATGGTGGTATTCCACTATTAAATTGATCAAATTGCAGATAATTTGATAGTTTTACTTTGGATAATAAAAACCTGCGGTGAAATTTGTTGCACCGTTTATTTATCTGCAGTTGGGAGTCGGCCGTACACTTTACGAGTTTTAAGTTTTTTACATCAATAAGTGATGAATATCATTGTAAGTTGAAGAAAGATTTTTGAATTTGATATTGAAAATAAAAATTATCAATTTCTATGATTTTTCAAGGAAAATATTTTTTTTTTAAATTGATCAGAGTAATTTTATAAGTAATAACTCCATGAAACACATAATTACAGTTGAGAAACCTTATTTAAAATTACTTGAAATATTCGCGCACTAATGTTATGTATTCATAAGATTCTAACACAAACGCCAGCCATGTGAACACACCTTTGTATCGATTTATTTGCTGATAAATATTATTACAACGCCATTTTATTTTTTCGCAGACGGCTATGAGGAGTAATAAATATTTATTTACATCATAAGACTATATTTCTCAGCCTTTCTTCAACGCAACTGTATGTTAATTGATGTTTCAAGTTTTGACATTTCCTCGGCCAATCCGAAATTAGTAATCATGACTTTGTTATGATTGGCTGAAACTTGAGACGTCACTTCACATGCCTCGTCAAAGGCCATTGCACATCTACTGCGTTACATAACACGTGCACATTTTTATATGACAGCACACAGTTCCATAAAAAAAATGCACACACACACACGCGTTTCGCAGTCGATGGGACTGGCTTTAAGTTGCATCGAAGTAGCAAACTTGACATACTTGACTTTTGATATAGAATATAAAAATATGTGGTCGTCCAAATCAAAAGGGACCTTATGGCGCTCGGTGCTTACGTCATTATTGCCGTTGTTTTGTATTCGAACAACGGCAATAAAGACCAAGTGGCAGCCGCCATTAGGTCCCTTTTGATTTGGACGACCACATATATATCCGATTACCATTACATATATAGCCAAGGACGATGGGTTTGTGCCCAAATTTATTCATAATTTATTTTTCAATTTTTCAAAAATAGGACGCAGTCAAATCTTACCTTAGAAAATAAAAAATTTCACTGCTATTTTGTGAATGTCAAATTAAACCCATTTGAAAAATCAGCCATTTTTACATAACATAAAGTCCTAGTTTCTTTTTCATGTCAATTCGTTGTTAAATTTTTTTTCGGTGTTTCAGAAAATAAGTTACGCAACTGTTAAGTTTTCACAACAATAAAGCGTGTTACACAAAGAATTTTGTTTTCATCGAGTCAGAAAAATGACATGAAATATTGGCACTCACTCCGATACATTCATCAGTCTCTGCCATTTTTTTCAGTCCCAAGTGTGTATTTAATAATAACTTAATGAAGTGAATCACACAATATTTAGTTACCCTATTTCCCGCCTGGCAACAATTTACTGCTACTCTATTTTAATTTTAATTATTACTATCCCCTCTTATTCGTAAAAAAGTCGAACTCAATTTTGTAATACTTATGTTTTATACCATTCTGTCAATGTCAAATCTTGTAAAGTGAGGCAGTGGATCAACCTGGGAGAATGTGGTTATGAAATTTTCGCAATTGACTGTTCCGATTCATGAAAATGTATATCTAGAGCTTCTCCGTGCTTCGAAAGGTACGTAGTAAGTAAAGTACGTGTGTAAGACGATGGTCCCAGCTGTAATTGCCGTCGTAAGACCCGCCAATCCGCATTGGGCCTGCGCGATGGGTCCCATTATCCTTATCCTCCCATAAAGCCAGTGCATATACGTAAAATATAGCTTTAATATAGGAACAAAACGTTATAACATACTAAAAAAAAGTACCTTTTTTACGAACAAGAGGTATAATGTTCACAATATTATAAGACATTCAACATTCATATAGGTATAGATTTGTTAAAAAATATTTTACCATAGAATTTGTGAATTTGCGTCTTCGTATGTCGACACTTTCCAACGACACGACGTGAAAATGCATATTATTATCGACAAAAATAATTCTATACAAGTATCTACGGAGTTTCGATAACATCACTTGTTTCATTTTAAATAAGTCACATTCTCATGTCTATTATACTTTTCCATAATTTTGGACTACAAATTTTCGCCATAGTCATAAAAATCAGCTTTATTAGACAAAGGAAAATCGAATTTTACAACTTTCTTATAAGCAACAACATCGTTTATAACCTTGGTGTTTAACATTCAGTCAACTGACCCACATATATCGCACAACCTAGTCACAATTTGATGAATCTTTTTCTCGAATCGAGTTACTTTCAATTAATAGCCCCAACCTTCACTGCGAGGTACTGAATCTTCGTCAATTATTTAAGTAATATTTGCTTCGATAAATTACATTTGACCGTGACATTTAGCCGACTGAACAAAACTTGCAAACAGTCATTCTCATTTGTAATTGAGATAGGTAATAGAAGTTCGCATTGCAAATCGACAAAACAATGGACCGACCTGTTACAAATTTGCATGCACAAACCGCATGCCAAGTTAGAGCATAGACCTCTATAAAGCGGTAATAGGAGCGATTTTGCAATGTGTGGTTGGTTCATGTGCTGTCGACTATCTGTTCGTAGTTCGTATTCGGTCAAAATTTTGTTCTTGATCGAAACCACGGGATTTCAGTGGAATCATTGGACTTTCTGGGTGCCGTTTTATCATATTAGCCGATTTACTAACATAATGATTTACAGTTACCTAAATATTATCGTCAAAATAATTTTAACACAACAAATTGGAAGCCTCGATTCCCAGAATTCGCCGCGGTATTGCCATTTGACTGAATCTAAATTTAGTACGCGCTCTTTACATGTCTAGATGACAGCATAAACTTTAACCGCAAATAAAAGTGACGTAGAACCGATCAGTTAACCCTTGAATTATGTAACAGCTGATCTTTAGTGAATCCTCTTATTTGCTCGTAGTAAGCGCATGCTATCGTCAAAATGGCGGCTACAAACAAAATGGCGGGCAAACAAAACGAATCTAGAACCGTCAGTCGGCGAGGTAGCGCGCGCGCACGTCTTCCTCGTCACGAGGGCTGATGCTGTCGATCTCGTCCACTTCTTCCAAGTTTTTTGTGCTGGGATTACATAGTCTGAAAGAGAGATAGATTGTTTTTATTTGCTATGAAAAAAAAATGTACCTTTAAAATATTACAAAACTAATAGAACTTTTGTCTAGCTAAAAATATATAGAACTTGTATGCAAAATGAAAATTTATTTGCAAAAAAACTAGTGACCTCGCCCGGTTTCGTTCGTAGTCATTTAAGTATAAACCTTTTAGAATAAATTGTCTAAATAACATTGAAAACTGAAACAAAATCCATTGCATGGTTTAAAAGAAGAAAGCCTAGAAACAGACAAACGCGGAGGGCCAATGGAATCGAGTAGCTCTGGTTTTATTCACAACAAACTTTTTCTTGTTCCTTCTAAATCCCATTTTAAATGGGGTCGGCGCATAAATATATTTTTCTTCAACACAACCACTATCTTTCTCTATAGACTGTACGTAGTTATACAAAATTGTCTCCAATTTACCTGCACTTGCAGCAGACGATGCACGGAGCCGCCAGCAACAGTAACGGACTGGCCACCAGCAACAACAGGCCGAACCCAGCGAATATGCCGACCACCTGACGAAACAAAGATTAAATTCTCTTTCTAATAAAAAAAAACTAGACGAAAATCGGTTCAGGCATTTAGCTACTACACGGACAGACATACATATACATAGCCACGATAACGTGTATATCTTATAACCTTCTTCTGTCATTGGAGGTTTAAAAATACACATTAGTGTTCATAGTTCATAGTTCTTTATTGCTTTCATTAGGTATTATTGTAAGTAACATTTTAAGTGCACAAATGAGCCCTGACTGGCGTTGCAATTTAATTATCGTTATATAATATTAAATATTAAATTATTATTACTATTAAATCATTATATTGTTTTATACTATAGTTAATTAATTTATATAATAACATAAAAAAACAAAATTCTAAATTATATAAAAATTACAATAATTGACTTTCAGTAGTGTTTTATTTATAGTATGATATTTATATAGTAAGTTGTCAAATGAGTGCGACGGTAGACATAATATTTGTTTACCTGTGCGCGATGCCACAACACAGATGCGCGGGAGTGTCCCAATTTGTTCTTACAGGGGCCCTTGTCGTAATGACGTAGGAGGAAGTCGTCCTGAAACAAATATTTTCTATTAAACACAATTTTCAATTGATACGATATAATTTGACGCATTTATTAAGAGTTAAATATTTATTCATCCTCTTCCACAATTTTACAGCTTTTCTATAGCCTATATAGATGTTCCACTGCTGGGCAAAGGTCTTCTGTCTTCTCCACAGATTTCTATCTTGGGCAATCCGTTGCCAACCACAGCTAACAACAAGAAAGTAAGAACAGGAAAAAATAATTTATCGTAAATTCAAATCATTCATTCAGAAATTAGACATTTACAGGCACATCTTCACGTCAATTTTTTTGCCTTGTCGGGCGTGCAAGACAGACGTGTCGCAAATTTATTTTATTTATCAACTAATAGCTTATATTCCATTCTGAACTCTTTTATTAGCACATTACGATATCCTTTTGGGATGCTCTTTTTGCGCAAGTTATTACTAATTACTTCTAAGTGACTGTGCAGTGACGCCCCTCTCCCCTTTGGGTAAAGAAGACGGACCTATTATTATCTGTACTGCTTACACAGAGCTACGCACGCGCAACGATCGTGATCAACCTACAACACGGATATAAAATGAGTGTACAACGATCCCCTACTGGAAGTGGCAAAAATGAAAGACTCGGTGGTTCGCAACCGAATCTCTCAGTTATGAATCCTGGTCATGACACTACACCAAGTCATATAACCCAACGGGTCAAACGAAAACAATTGGACGATGAAGCGTGGATAAGATCAGAGCTCTCGGACTTGAAAAAACAAATGTCAGAAATGATGACAGTGCTAAAGACCAACACCGTTTCTCAAGCTGAAAGTATTAACAAAATCCGTGAAGACGTCGCAACTATAAAAACCCAGGTAAATAGCATTGGCGAAACTATCGATAATATTATCTTAAACCAAAACAACACAAAATTAAGATTAAGCACTTTAGAAACATTAACAGAAAACATAGAGAAAAAAAATAGAAATCTTAGAATCTGACATAAGCACAATAACTGATAGTTCCTCAACACAAGCTACGATTCCATCACCTGCAATAAACTATGAAGATATTATAAACGAAGTCTATGAGCGAAATATAAGATCCAAGAATATTGTGATTGTTGGTATCCCTGAGCCAACTACTGCAGAGACTACTATGGAACGTCAGACCTACAACCAAATGGAAGTGTCTAAAATAATAAAAACTATCTCAAACGACTGCCCAGAACCATTTAAAATTATCCGACTTGGCAAATACAAACCTGAACATACTCGTCCTGTCAAGATCTGCTTCAATTCTGAAGAAACTGTAAAAAACTTACTACGAAATAAAAATAAAGCACAGTTTGATAACATAAAAATTTTCTCTGACCAAACACCATTCCAAATAAAGCAAATGCAGAAATTAAAAGAAGAATTAGAAAGACGCAGTGTTGCAGGAGAGAAAAATTTGACCATAAAGTTTTTTAAGGGAACTCCAAAAATTGTTTGCACCACTGAAGGAAAACAAGGTGATAAGACATTACCTCCAAAAAACTAAGTAGTTCGGCAGGTAAGGTGTCTCACAAGCTTGCCAAAAACTACTCCGAGCTAAAATGCACTAAAAAGACCTTAAAATGTTTCTACATTAATTCACGCAGCCTCGTTAAACGGGGAAAATTTGATGAGTTAAAGTGTATAGTTGCTAACACTCAACCTCATATTATAATAGTAACAGAAACTTGGATAAAAAATGAAAATGATGTCCAGAAACTCCAAATAGCGAGCTACACCCACTACAATAACTTTCGAAAGGACAGGAAAGGAGGAGGTGTCTCAATCTATGTTCAAAATGACCTACAGCACAGTTTGCTCGAAGAGCACTGTATAGCAAATGACAGCCATTACCTTTGGGTTCATCTAGAAAAACAATCCTTGGATATTGCTGCAATATACAACCCTAATGGGAAAAAATCAGATGATTTTCTTGACTCATTTCCACAACAACTAAAACGTAGCAAGAGGGCCATTATCTTTGGCGACTTCAATCTTGATTTATTAGTCCCAGATAAAGAAACTCGTAAATATAAGGACGCCTTAAAGGAAAATGACTACAGAGTTTTGAACAAAATAAATAGAAAGTACTGTACTCGTGTGACACCGACCACCAACACTATTATTGATCACGTTTGCACCAATCTGAAAACAAACAACTTTATCTTTTATTTATTAGAATCATCAATGTCTGACCACAGGCAGATTTATCTAGAAATTGAGAACTGCAAACCAACACCATTACAAAGAACGAAATATGCCGCTGTTAACTATAATAAACTATGTGAAACTATGGAAAACGATCTAAGGGCAAGTGATAAAATTTATGAATACGATATACTGGAACAAAAAATTCTGAATTGCCTCTCTAAATGTAAAACTATAAAATCAAAATTACTAAATCCCCCGCGACAGGACTGGATTAATAAAGACATAATAAATGACATTAATAACAGAAATGAAATATGGCAAAATTACAAAACAAACCCACAAAATATATGTTTGAAAAAAGAATTTAAAGCTGCTAGATCTAGAACATTCAACAACATACAGAAAACTAAAAAATCGTATTACTTTAAGTACTTCAAAGAACACACAAGCAAACCGAAGAAGATGTGGAGGGCTATCCAGGAATTGGCTAACAATAAAAGAAGGGATCCTGTCAAGCTGAACAAACTTGTCATGGACTCAACGACAATAACGGATGAACAAGAAATTTGCGAATGTTTCAATCGCTTCTTTTCTACCATTGGCTCAACTCTTGCTTCCCAAATCCCGAATAGTCGATTAGCAGGCACTCGTACATTACGTACATCTGCGACGAGAACTACTGAACTCACGAACTTCGCACCGGCAACCGTAGATGAAATTAGTCAGATAATTGATGATCTGGACTCCAATACGAGTTCTGGTATTGACGGTATCAGCCCAAAAACAATTAAGTGTCTAAAGAACATAATCATCATTCCTCTCACAGACTGTATAAATTATTGTTTGGAACGGGGAGTTTTCCCGGATTCTCTAAAACTTGCCAAAGTTACGCCAATCTACAAGTCCGGTAGTAAATCTGACCCATGTAACTATCGCCCAATTTCGGTTCTGCCTATAATTTCTAAAATATTTGAAAGAATAATTTATTTTCGCCTAGAAAAATATCTGAGCTCTATAGACTTTTTGTACAAAAAACAATATGGTTTTAGACCCAAATCGAATACGCTCTCGGCGACCGTGGACCTCGTAACCAAAATCAAAAACAAAATTGACGAAAAACAAATAGTAATCGGTATATTCATCGACTTAAAAAAGGCGTTTGATACCATCAGTCACAAATTGCTACTCAAAAAACTGTCTGACATTGGTATAATTGGAAAGGCACACGATATGATAAGATCGTATTTTGAAAATCGTAGACAAATAGTCAAAATAGGTATACATCAAAGTTCTACCAGTCAAATTGATTTCGGTATCCCGCAAGGTTCAATATTGGGTCCACTTCTGTTCCTCATATATGTCAATAACATTCAACACATAGGCCTAAATGCTGATATCTCTCTCTACGCAGACGACACAAGTTTATTCTATTACGGTAATTCAATTAAAAATATGATACCAAAAGCCCAAAAAGACTTGAATAAATTAAATAAATGGTTCTTGTCAAATTTACTTACAGTAAATGCCGAAAAAACAAATTTTGTCGTATTCGCTGCAAAAAACAAGAAAATAAATGAACCAATACAACTTAAGATAAATGACATAGAACTCAAACAAAAAACTAGTGAAAAATATCTTGGACTTAATTTAGATCACTACCTTAACTGGAACAAACATATACATTCAATCAAAGCTAAACTAACATCTTTAACCGGTACTTTGCGTGGAGTAACAAATTGTCTTCCACAGAAAATAAAATATCTAATTTATAACTCCCTAGTAAAACCGCATATAGACTATTTGATCGAGATCTGGGGTACAGCAAACAAAACTAATTTAAAAACAATACAAGTAGCTCAAAATAAACTTATAAAATGTCTTTTTAATTATGACTTCAAAACACCTACTGTTAATATATACAAAAATACAAAAATAATGACAATAAGGCAAACATACTTTTACTACACATGCTTGTTAATATATAAAATTATAAATAACCATGTCCACACACTAATATCTTTCCGTAGAAAAAGTGAAATACAAAAAATTAAACTACGCAGCGCAAACCATTTAATACTACGCACCCCAAGAACAAACTATGGAAAATTTAACATTCAGTATGAAGGTGCAAAAATGTATAACAACCTACCAAAAGAGATAAAAGACGTAAAATCAGTAGGCATTTTTAAAAGAAAACTAAAAAAATACATACATGATTTTTATAATTAATAAACTTACATGGCATATTCTTGCAAAAGTATATATATAGTTACATTTAAAAAAAAAAAAAAAAACGAAACCTTTAAATCAAACAAAATTTAATATCACAAAAAAAAAAAAAAAAAACAAACTAAATTCATGCGTCATCTATGACACATCTAGAACAAAGTAATCTGTGTGTTGCCGGGCGCGATCGCATGCAGTCGATGACGAAGGCGACGTCACTCCGTAGATCTACCCTACTAATATTTATATTTATTATTCTTTGCTTTGTGTCGAGGCTATTAGTTTTAAATATTTATTTTGTATAAAAAAGCATGCCCATACTTATGTAAATATTGTCTTCTCAGTAAGTGATTTATTTTATGTAAATCTTATGAGAATAAAGTTATTCTAAACCTAAATTTTTAATTAAATAGTTATTTCTCACAAGCTACAAACTACTAACATTTCGGAACGACCACTGCTGAGAAGAAATGCCGAAAGAAACTCATTTGAACAGTGTTCCCTGTCATGCCAGCCAGAAGGTCTTACCATTATTGTTTCTTACAATTTTTTTTCTAATAACATATCAAAGTACATAATGTATATTGTCAAAAAGTATATCAAAACAGGTTATGATTGTCATCCGAGTGCTGATAAAAATATATATATTTTTATCTATTATGTCTATATATTTATATTATTTTTATATAACACAATTCATTACACAAAAATATATGAGAAACGAACTGCAGCGAACCAATCATATTGTGTTGACGTTGCGTCACAATGGCGCAATGTGATTGGTGCGCTGCGTCTCACTTCGAGTCTACTCGATGTTGGGAGGTAAATATTAGGTCCTTACATATGAAATTGGCGTTTGGTATAGGAGGAACAAAAAGTCGAATATTTTTAAATATAATATATTAATTAAACACGCTATATATAGAATGGTAATGACTAGTTATATACATAATTTATTATCAAGGAAAAATAAATACACTTCATAATATAAAATGCAAAACGCGATTATAACTCATAATTAATTGGTTCCGAAGGATATCGATCCTCGAATTCTTATGCCAGCTACGCACTATCGCATAACTCAGACAAACACAAAAACAATACAAGCCACACAGATGATTCACAATACTGTGGATAGATGGCGCTGTGGACGAATCACGGTCCAACTGACAAGTCTAGAACGCGCAAGTGAAGTTCAAGATCGGATTCATAAATTCAACAACACACCAGATCATCGCTTGTACATCAGAATATTTGTATTTGACGGGAACAAAAGGTCGTGGCCAGTATCAAGATACTGGATTCCTCTGATTATTACTGGATTCCTCTTAAATTCGCTCGCGCAACAGTCTACATTGTTATACTCACGTCGAGCGAGGCGAGGCAGTACCAGCAGAACACGTGTTTGCAACGCTTGCACATCATCTGCGCGCAGCCCTCGTCCTTCTCGATGGGCACGCGGCACATCGGGCACAGCTTGATCAGCTCGGAGGACGGCAGCAGCGGCGCGCCCAGGCCCGACGAGGAGGATGCGGCGGCCGCTTCGCACGTAAGCCCGCCGTGCCACTAAAGGTAAAATAAAACATTTTTAAAATCCACATTTCCATATCAGCGAAAGTTTGTTTAATATAACTTCATTGTACATAACAAAATACATAAAAACTATACATTGAAAAGAAAACTTAAAGTCAGTCTGTCTGTCTTGCTTTCACGGCTATACTGCTGGGCCGATTTTGATGAAATTTAGCACAGAGATATAATTTAATTTCATGAGTAACCTAGCGAAGTCACAGTCGGCTGTTAGTAACACTAAAAATAATTCACAAGGCAGTAAAGAGAACATTTTTTTATATTATAATTAGTGTTTACTCCGAAGCGGGGTATAGCGCAAAAAAATATGCAAATGTTACAGAAACTTTGCATTTTTTCATTGCGACGATAAATAAAACAGGTACATTCTAATTATAGCGGTTCTCACTGGCGAAACCTGTTCTTTGCAACACGATAACATAATTGGGCAAACTTGAGTCAAATTACTTATCTAGATATAAATAAACATACACAAGTGTGTATTCGTGGCAGCCTATATAATCTGTGGTAGAAATGGTAACGCTCCATTGATCCATGAATCCATTGCGTTAAAACATAACGATAAAACCTGGACAGGCTATTTAAAAAAATCACAGCAGGACCATACAGTGCCCAGACATATCGACGTTATATTTCGACGTTCGTATGAATCAGTCGATCGTGAATTTGTATTGCACTGAGCTAATATTATTTGGGGACTAATTGTCATTCTGTCAAGAAAATGTTTTATATAGAGATGTAGGAATAAGATATCGCTTATATTAATTTAATTACTACTTAACACAAGTATTCAATTTAATTTTAACGACCACTCCGGCGAAATGGTCTCCTCGTCCGCTATCTGAAGGCCCTAGGTTCGAATACCAGCGCGAGCAAATATTTATTTATTTCTTTATTTTACTAATGCGGTATTGGGTGTATTGTGCTCGTTTATTTGTGTCGATACAAGCTTAGTGTAGGCCGTTGAGTGTTCCATTAATTTATTTAAAAACAATGTTTAATAGGGACCCTTTGATGCTCGGTGCCCTGGGCTGTAGCCTAAAAAGCATAACTGGGTGAATTACACGACTGTTTGAACGCGGCGTGTAGCGTTTCGTTAGTGTTGCACATTTTTTAAAATTGAACATTTATATAATTAACATTGTAGCAGTACTTTACTTATTTATAACATAAGATAATTAAATTATTACTGTGTATGGTACAATTTAATAAACACTAATGGCAGCCCACGGCGGCGTTCAAAACGCTCGTGAAATTCACCCAACTACACACAAACGCGCCTGTGAATCACCGGCAGATTTCAGTAAACACAAGTCAAACAGATATATTTCCGAGGCGTGGGCACAGGAGTAAGGAGTGGGCGTGAAGTACTGTATAGCTACACTAGCCCGATTGCTTTGGCAATTGATATGTCACGTGTGGGAGGTATAAGGGCTACCTACAGTATTAAAAGCTCTCATAAATAAAATAAATATCAAATACATAAATATAATCTATACTATTCTATACTATTATTATAAAGAGGTAAGCGTTTGTGAGTTTGTATGTTTGAGACGGGTAATCTTCGAAACTACTGAACCGACTTCAAAATTTCTTTCATAATTAGAAAGGTCCATTATCCGAGATTGCTATAGGCTATGTTTTATCTCAAAATTCCCACGGGAGCGAATCCCCGGGCAACATCTAGTAAATAATAAAGGAAGAAACACCCCGACTCCGACGTTGCTGGCATCTTCATCCGCTAGAAAAGATTATATTAAGGGTGAATTTCACGAGCGATTTGAACGCCGCCGTGGGCTATCATTAGTGTTTATTAAATTGTACCATACACAGTAATCAATTTAATTATCTTATGTTATAAATAAGTAAAGTACTGGTACACAATATAAATTTTATGAAAGTTTTATTTTAAAAAATTATTCTTTATTTAAAAAAAAATGTGCGACACTAATGAAACGCTACACGCCGCATTCAAACGGTCGTGAAATTCACCTATGATGGAAACCTTCATAGGAGGCTGAACACACATTTTTCAAATACATATAGCTAGGAACATTCTAGATTAAAATATCTTTCAAATAAAACAAACTAGATCAAAATCGGTCCAGCCGTTTGGTTGCTACGATGACACGGACAGACATACAGATACACAGACACGTCTAACTTATAACTCCTACTGTAGTCAAAGGTTAAAAAGGCACAAAGGCTAAACTTTAATCTGAACGCTACCCGACTGCCATTTAAATAGTTTTATAATAGCAATTTCGTAAATTCTCCAAGTTTCTCAATCTATACTATAAAAGTTAAATGCTAACTGCACTTTTGCAAGTTGGATGCCATCCAAATTAATTGTTCGAAGCTGCTATTTATACGTACAGGTACAGGACTGCCAATACTTTTCGCCGAATTACAAGAAGGTGTTTACAAAAACATACGTTTATTTATACTTTATTGCACAAAATAAAATTTGTGAAAGTAGGTACAATTACTCCTTTTCTTGCACCAATATACGATTATAATCTAACTTGTCGATCGCGCAGAATCGAGATACAATAGATAAACTAACGTTTGACCCTCATTGGGAATGCTGATGTTGCACTGCGTGGTAGTTAGTTGTAGTCCCTAAGTCACCTCGTACGACATCCACGGGTGCACGAGTACACGTATACAGTATTCGGCCTAATTTCCAAACAATTTACTTCATCGAAAACATAAAAAACTATTAGAACATTTATTCAAAAGTGTATAAGTAACTTTTAGCCCGTAGCGCGGTGGGACGAAATGGCACAGTCAGGTCCATTGTGGTCGAAACGACCTACTTCAGTGAGAGTGGCATGAAATGATAGATAAGGGCGCTTTTAATAAAATGTTTTGTTGTAAATCTGTTTAGAAATCTAGCTCTGTTCTGATTCTTATGATATATGTAAGGATTGTATCTTCTATGGGATGGAAATCGAGCTTCACACGGGCGAAATTTGAAAGGTAGATATTAAAAGAGACCAAAATTAAAGGTAAATTTCCTTCCTCATTAATAATTTATTATAAACTGGAAATGGACGAATTGAAGTCCGCCTTGTGCTTTTCGTGTTATTTTTTTTATTTGCAAGTATCTCTCTTTTGGCAACAAAGTATCGTTTTTATTGTATCATATTATCAAATTGATTTGAGCATTATTGTACAAAATATAAGCAGTGATCGCACAAAAAAGAAAAATAAATTACAATATATAAAGGAATAACAATAACATCAAACAAAATGGAATAAAAAGAAAAACAGGCTTTTTAAATTAGAAACGGAGTGCGTTTGACTTCTATCTAGTCTGATGTGAAGCAGAGGTGAGGTCTAAGATAATATCATATTTTTGAAAGAAGAACACTGTCCCGGAAAGACAGGGGCGCGGGTTCAATTCCCGCTCGATTCCAGAATTGTTTCATCTCATTATTATTTTCAAAAATAAGTTAAAAAGCGTGTGTGACATCTATAACAATACATTTAAGATAATATCAGCTGAAATAAGAGTTAGAAAAAAATATCAATTGAAAAAATAATATAGCATTCACACAGTCAACCTTGGGGTCACCTATAGAACTTTATTTATGAAAGACAGCATTATTTTGCGAATTCAAAAGTCATATTTGAAGTCTTTTGTGCCATTTCAAGCATAGTTGACCGCTCCCATTGTGCACCTGGCCCAGTTCTCCCCGCCCGCAGCGAAACTTGCAAATAGGGGTAACTCCACAGACATGTATCGAAATAGATAACGCTTCTTCGTCTTCTTCTTCTTCATAGTCGTATTCCTCCCTTCAAACACACAACAACTTTCTTGGCACTATTTATGGAGTGATTTCTCATTGTCTTCTCCATTTCACACACAAGTTAATTCATTACACCACCACTGCTTCTTCGGCTAACTCTAATCAACTTTCTGCCGCCAAATAGAAGTGCTTGTATTGTTGTATTTCGGTTTGAAGGGTGAGATAGGCAGTGAGATTACAGGACAGTACCCTGTAATCTCACTGCCTCTCAGGGTACAGGGTACAGATCATGAAGTAGGCAACGCGCATGATACTCCTAGTGTTGCAGGCGTTGATATACCACTATTAAAAGGTGGGCCGCATGCCTGTTTGGTAGTATAAAAAAACTGCAGGGGAACCAAGCAAATTTTAAATTCCTACTATGACGTCATTAGAATGTTTTAGTGGTAACTATCTGTGTGCGCAAACCGAATCAAAGTCGCCGCGACGCCAGCAACAATTTGGCATATTTCAAACACTCGTATGACGTCACACAGGTACCTATGTACTATGTACACAATTATCTGTAGAATAACTTCACGGTGGAATTTTATTGAATTTCCGATTGCGACTTCTGTTCTATTAAATTCCTTTGAATAGTAATCGTTCTTCAATAATTAACGACAAATTACTATAATATGTACCACGCTTTAATTACAACAAAAAGGATTTACACAAGCAAGACAGGCGATTTTGTAATTATTACATTTGACATTAACTTAACATTTCACACAAGTTTATAGACAAAAATATTTATTTATTGAATAATCGACAGGCAGCTTCAGTAGCTGATGTGTCTATATCAAGCAGCGCTGAAAGTTTCTAGATATTTCACTATAAAAAGTAACATCACTGATATTGTTTACACAACTTTATATTGATTCAGATTTTATACAACAGTGACACATTGTTCACTTCTATCCACTTGTCAAGTCTATTTTTAAAAGGGTTTACTGATGGTGCAGAAACAACTTCCTCTGGTGGTAATTAAAGTTATATGCTGGTAGAGGTAAAAAATCATGTCTGAGAGACAAGGTCCCTTTTTATCGCATAATTTATTTGTTCCCTTTCTTTGGCATACCAATTTTATTTCCATTAAATTGTTTGTTTGTTACATTTAAACACTTTATCTGCTCAATAAATCTTCTTGAAATTTCTCACGGAGAAGGACATATGCTACATTTCATTCCGGCAAAAAATCCTGTTCTCGTGTGAAATTCACGCGGGCGAAGTTGCGTTTTTTATCATAACAAAGTCTTAAAGGAATGCAGCTAGTGGGGCTCGCGTTATGAAGCAAAATGTTGGTTTTTTACTCATCGGCACCCTGAGGAATAAAAGAATTCCTTTGCAAATTCTATGAGGTATTGTGAACGAAGGATTCCTTGGAGCCAGGGTAAATACCACATTCTTATGTTTCACTTATGCCCGCTACTTCGCCTGTGTAATATTTAGAGTTCTGCAAAAAACCATGGAGATTTTTGGGACTAAACAAATCTTATGTACTTCATCCGCACGTCATTATGCAACAAACGTAATGACGATTAGCCGAATTAAAACGAGAATGCGAAACGAAGTAATATAAAACCTCACATAATTTACTATATTGGTCGGAAAGATACACGGGCAGACTGATAGGTTCAGTATTCGCGTTTCAACCCTAAAAACGGGATATAATCAGAAATTTTCTCTTTAGGTATTTCGAGTCAAGTATAAACGAGAACAAATAATTTTCTACGCGTATTATTTCGGTAAATATTAGCAATTTTGTTCCGGCTATTCTATTCCCAAAGACCCGTACACACAAAATGTCGACATTTCCACTCGGCCGACAATAATTCCCAGGATTTAACGCTTTCCACCTCTCCATTGTTTCTATGAAAGCGGCAACACAATGCGACCTTCGGCAGAAAACGGCGCGTGGAAACTATGGGTTATATAGATACTACTTATAGAAAAACTTGATATCTACATACGTACTTCGTTCGTATTACCATAAAGTTGTATCCTTTCTCTCTCTGCGACATATATAAATGTATATGTTACGAGTTAATATCCCATAATACAAGTCTCAAACTAACGTTGGAGTTAACACGATCTATGTGATTTACATTTTCCACTTCTTCACTCACCTCCTGATTGCACTGTGAGCAGAAGTCGTGCCTGCAGGTGGGGCAGTGGGCTGGGCTGGCCGCGTTCACGGTCACCACTGTGTCGCAGCCCACACGGGGACAGAAGGCACGACCAGAGTCCATCGCCACTTCTGTAAAAGGAAGATAATTATATCAGAAATCGTTCAGGTGATTCGCCATGAAACGCTTCTTTTGGAGTCGTTTTGGTTTTTAATTATTACGTGAAACCATTTAGCGTGTGGTCCCGTCCTAGAATAGGACTACATATGCTTCTGTGACAAATTCAAATTATTTATTAATTACTGGCTGATGCCTGCGACTTCGTTAGCGTTGTCGAACAATTTTTGGTAAGGAGTCCAAACTATTAGAGAAATTCATTTATGCCAAAAATTGACTTGAAACTAAGTCTACTGCCGACTTCCAAAGCGCAGGTGAGGAAGAAACGGCACAACAAAACTTCACCGCTGCCTTTCTTGAAAGACGTCATACCTAGCCTTGGCAGCTGTAGGCAACATAAACATTCCCAAAGAGGTGTTGACGTCAGGGCAAACGGACGGATGTAAAATCACAGCCTAATTTACAAAATCTTTAGGTTTGTTATTACGCAAACTCGGGTTTCGTGACGTCACAGGCACACGAAGATGGGGGAGTGAGGCTCAGGTGTGATGTGAAGGAGGATTAGGATATACAATAGGACGATATGTGAAATAACAACGTAGTTATTAATACCATAATCCTACTAATATTGCAAAGGCGAACGTGAGAATGTATGTGCACGTATGTTCAACTCTTATTCACGCAAAATCTATACTTTGTTGTCTATAAATCTAATTAGTATGAAATTTGGTGCACAGGTAGAATATAATCTGGAATAACGCATAGGGTACATTTTATCCCGATATTCCCACGGAACGAAGACCCCCGGGCGCAGGTAGTACTCAATAATATAATAAAAAAATAATTTCTGGCAACAAAGGACCCATTTGTTTATTAGTACACTCAAGTGCAAACTCTCCGCTAATACCGCGTCTCCGCTAATAGAAGTTCATGCTGATGTGCTGTTGACTGTACATATGGTAATACATTAAAAACAATACCAGCGGCCACAACTACTTTAGCTATACACAAGCTGCGCTTGAGCTGCAAGATAGTTCATATACTTTTTTCTCCCCTATCGAGATCAACGCTCGGCCGTGACTTCGTGTGTATCCAAGCATGTCTGTGTTAGGGCTGGTGGTGTCTTGTTTTCTGAGCCTGATTTTGACGGAGCTATAGGGCTGTCACAGATACATTATTTATTTTTATGGGCTTGACATTGAAATTGTTAATTATATTGTTTTTTTACCAAAAAATATAGCTTGCAATTTAAATTATACCATTCGAAACTGAACTTCGGTCTTTTTTCTCGCTTTTCTCTATTTACTTAATCTTATCTATGTATCGTATAAAGGCATCTGAAATGACGTTGGTATATTATATATGTAGGTATATTTATACAATTTTTATACGTCGAACTAGCTTTTGTTCGCTGATAAGCTCGCGTGAATTTGCCACGGATATGAATATTTTTCCGGGATAAAAGTAGGTACCCTATCTTCTCCGTACTTCAAACTACATATATGGAAAATTTCATGAAAATTGGGCAAGCTGACAAAGCGTGAAGAGGTAACAAGAAACAAAGAAACAGACTTACATTCGCATTTATAATATTAGTTATGATTGAAGTCTTCGTCGAAATTCGGTAGGACGTAATAAAA
This sequence comes from Plodia interpunctella, assembly GCF_027563975.2. Classification (NCBI taxonomy): domain Eukaryota; kingdom Metazoa; phylum Arthropoda; class Insecta; order Lepidoptera; family Pyralidae; genus Plodia; species Plodia interpunctella. Next base: position 9,914,828 of record NC_071303.1, on the reverse strand, counting down.
ATATCTCTAAAGTAATATTTTCCTTCCCACGCCACGCTATTTAGATACCGACATTGCCCTGAATGCAGAAAAAAATACATAAATAAAGGCCCTAAGCTTTTTAAATCCCCTAGCGAGGCACAGGCTAAATATATCCGTAACAGAATCGAGTCAGCTTTGAATCGATTCTGCTCATCAGAACCTACATTGCATCTGACCTAGTTTTAAAAGGTCATATATTTCATCTGCCAGGCTTTCCCTAGATGTAATTAAATATATAGCTGCATTTTATGAATTTATTAATTCACGCAACATTTTCTCTGTTTACGGAAGACCCCAGACTGGGTTATCTTGCAAGTCCCTCCTAGATTTTTTAAGAGATATGATCTCGTCAAAAATATATTAACTAGTTGTTCGCCGCGAACTTAGACCTCGCGAACATAATACATTTTTGATGAGTTTTTCCAAAATTGTGAATATTTCAAAAACGACTATTGACAGATCCTACATATCTTATAAATTTCATCAAAATCGAACAAACGGTTCGTAAGTTATCGCGTTACAAACATACATACATACATACATACATACATACATACATACATACATACATACATACATACATACATACATACATACATACATACATACATACATACATACATACATACATACATACATACATATATACATACATACATACAAACAAACATTCATACATACAAACATACATACATACACACACACACACATGCATACATGTAGACAATTATTAATACGTTAATAAAAATGTAGCAATAGCAAAAGTATGTCATCGCATGAAGACTACGAATTAGCATCGCCTTGGCAAAATTAGTATTTTCATATCAATACGGATTAACGGAACTAACTGGTGGAATTGCTGATATCCCAGGACAGCGGCGATCATTTACCATCAGATTACCCTCTAGCTTGCCTGCATATATAAAAAAAACAGTGGCGGAAATAGGTGTGTAAGCCACAGGACATCACCATAGTTTTCCACAAACAATGCTCTGAGAGAGCCAATCGAATGGAAAGTTATGGCCAGCACAAACGGTCCACGCTCTATTTGCCAGTTCCATTGAGGAATCAACGCTGTTCATTTTGGATTTTATTCAGTGGAAGTAATGGCTACTATCTGTGAAGTGAAAGCATTAAGTAGAATTTTTAGGGAATATCTACCAAAATCAAAACATTAATTTATTTATAATACACAATTTCTAAAAGTTCACCATTGAGTCATACAGATAATGCTCTATGGGTGCAAAAAAGGACAACAGTTTTGTTATAAAACTTTTTAGTTTTGTATAGCTTTTAACTAATGAAAAAGAATACTAAGACACTTCAAAAATAAACTCTGTCATAACAAACATTTTAATTTCTTTTAATATCTTAATATTCGCTATCAGTACGAAGAGCTCTAGAATTTAAAGGAATTTAAGCAGATGTATTTTTGTTGTCACTATTGCTGTGTATTTTGTAAAGATTTTGTGGTTTTCTTTCGAATAAACTCGGAGTCTGAGACTAAACAAAAAGGACTCGAAGATGTCATCTGGAGATCAGTCAAATGGATCAAGTCTACGTACTCTCGCGGGGATCACTCCACTGAAAGGGCGAGATGGATATACGATTTGGAAATTCCGAATGAGTATGTATTTAAAACATGAAAATCTGTGGAATTGTATAAGCGGTTATCCAGAAGGTGACAGTACTCCAATAAATGTGAAAGAAAGAGATGATGAGATCACTTTGGCCAAGATATGCTTGACTTTGGATGGCCCAGCCATCACAAACGTCAGGAAATGTAAGAGTGCCCAAGAAGCATGGAGTGCTTTAGCAGCTGCTTACGAGGATAAATCCTTGGGACGTAGGTTAGCATTTGAGCGGAAGTTGTACAGGTACAATTTAAGCGATTTTGATTGTATGGAAATGTACATAAATGCCGTGATGTCTACTTGTCAGGATTCAGCAGATATAGGCAAAGAGGTTGAGGATACATCTTTAGCAGCGATATTACTAAGAGGTTTGACAGCCAGATATGACCCTCTAGTAATGACACTTCAAAAATAAACTCTGTCATACAAACATTTTAATTTCTTTTAATATCTTAATAAGTTTTGAATGATGTGCTATACACGAAATGCACTCACGAATATCCATTACAATCATACAATAAATCAAAACCTATTGACATGAAATTACACATGCTACAGTCACCCTATGGACCCTATGCTTAGGTAGTAAGAACATATTTGCAATAAACTTGTAGGTCCGACGGTACACGAAGGTGTCAACGGTTATAATTATCAAACAATTGATTTTAATTAGTATAAAACATAATAAATTTGTATCATCTTTTAACATGACAGCAAAAGTCTTACAATACGAGTTGACAAGAACACAACAGATAGACATGATTTCTAAGCTTGGCTACTTGACTATAGGTAAACAAAATTAATACATAAAAGTATTTCCAAAAATCGTGACTAATATTATAAATGCGAAAGGAAGTTTGTTTGTTAACTCTTAATCAATCTTCTTCTAATTAAGAATGAAATGAATGCTCTTTGCTTCAAATTTGTATGGAGAAGGACATAACTATATAAACAAATTTCGGCGTGCGAAGCCGCGGACAACAGCTAGTTTCTGAATAAATGAATTGACTATAATAGTAGTTGTTCGCCGCGAACTTAGACCTCGCGAACACAATATTTTTTTTACACTACTACTTAACTGATATTGATGCCCCGCGAACTTAAAAAATCGATTGACAATTCCTACATACCTAAATAAATAAATAAATAAATATATTAGGACAAATCACACAGATTGAGCTAGACCCAAAGTAAGTTCGAGACTTGTGTTATGGGATACTAACTCAACGATACTATATTTTATAACAAATACATATATAGATAAACATCCAAGACCCGGGACAGTCAGAAAAAGATCATTTTCCATCATGACCCGACCGGGGATCGAACCCGGGACCTCTCGGTTCAGTGGCAAGAACTTTACCACTGCGCCACCGAGGTCGTCAATCTTTTCAATCTCATCAAAAATCAGACCAACGGTTCGAATATAATCGCGTTACAAACATGTTGATTTGCAGACCTCGCTCGTTTCGCTCGCTCGATCAATCACTAAAAGTCAGCGTATATTTGAGACACCAAGACTGAGAACCACAATACAATACAAGTTAGCACCTACATACTAGAACATAATCTAGATCTAGTGCATGAAATGACATGGACCGTAGCATTAGGGAAACAGACCGAATGATACAATTACGTGATCACGCCAAATCACAATTTTCTGAACCACTGAAGATTCCCATAATTGTTTTTAAATCGGCTTCCAAACATTACAGATTGTTTAGAATTAGATGTTGCTATGTCCAGTTATCATGTCATCCGCCTGTGATCATAGTCCCCGGTTTGAATCCTGTTCGTGGCCAATGAGTATGTATATAGGTATACAAACTCATTGGCTCATGTATGATAGTTTTCGACCATTAATTTCGAAGGAAGAAGAGTAAGGAGAGCACACTGATTGATGATTCATCAGATGTGTGAAATGGAGAAGGCGATGGAGAACCATTCATTTAATAATGGCATTCCACGTAATGGCCATCACAAATCTTGATCATGAGGAATACGACTATAAGAATTTGCAGTTTTCAAAGAGAGTTAAACCATGAAACTCCACGTTGGATCAAGACTCCAGAGCAACAAAACAAGTCGGACGACCTGCAACTACATGCGCCAACGCTTCGCAGCGGAGGAAGAAACCAGAAAACGTTCAGACAAGAGAGAAACCTGTAATGAAAATGCGAATGACATAACCAAATTTGCAGGGCATGCATATATGACGACAGAAAAGCCATCCTTCTCTGTAAAAAAGAGATACCTATACTCGAGAGTGGGCGGAAAGAGACTAAACTTACAGTGATTGGTCTAAAAACAGATCGTATGATGGGTCTAAAATCAGTCAATCTATCATTGGTTGTAGAAACTACACAAAAAACCAGAACGTCTAAAAATAAACATTTTCGAACCAAAACTATTAAAAAATTACCATAATACAACAATCATTTAACGAATTTCCAGCCACAACACAAAGCTCAATACACTTATGACTGGCTGTAGCGTGAAGTGAGTTTAATATAATAATTTCTTTAAAAACCTAACAAAACCTTTATTTGTACTAGAATATTCGTTCATTTAATGAAACAGGAAATTTGCTTTTTCTTTATAGATAGACATCCAACAGAAATAGAAGGAGCCTCATAAAATTTCAATTAATAACTAAAAGTGGATGTGAGCATATAAAAATAAAAAATTTATATGCCCTCTCTCTCTTTATTAATTTTCATCTATCGCAGCAAGAATATCTCCAATCTCCAAATCAACTTGGGGCAAAAATATTTTTTTGTATGTATGTTTGTATTTATTTATTGTAACGCGATAACTTTCCTACCGTTGATCTGATTTTGATGAAATTTAAAAGGTATGTAAGATCTGTCAATAGAATTTTGAAGTTCGTGGGGCATCTAAATCGATTAAGTCGTTTTTGAAATATTCACAATTTTGTATTCGCCTATTTTGTGTTCGCGAGGTCTAAACTCGCGGCGAACGACTAGTATTAGAGAATTTTGAATAAATGACTCTTTTAAAACCTGAAGTTCAAATGTCCTTCTAATATTATAGGTAATTTTAACGACAAATGGACAACACAGAATAACGTTTAATGAAAAAAAAAACACACACATAAAAGGAAAAATACAACATTCCAACATAAAAATATACACAAGTATGATAATGTTGCGTTTAAAGACTTATTTACACATTCACATCAATAGTGACTCATCACTGAATAAAAGTTATATAATTTACTAAAGCTTGTTGTTGCTAAAATTCGGGTTTCTAGGCTTCACAGCCACGAATGACATTCCGCATACACACAGATGAACAAGAGATACAACGAACACTTCATTCTCGTAATGCAATCACGTAAGTACATCCAACATTGTCACTATACTAAGAAGACTACATTACACATTCCAAGTGCACATTTTACGATCAATCTTTCAAATGTTACTACACCGGACCAACCATTACAATTGTCAGGCAACATTGAACTTTATAAGCATCGCAATAAGGTGTTTAATCTCCGTATCTTTTGTGATTCAGAGCGTGACGGTGCAAGACCGTCTGAACAAGCATGCGGTTTGAAATTATGTTTTTGTTTACATCTCCACTGCTACTATCAAGATGCAATTTTAATGCTTTCTCTAGTTACAAAGTAACTGAAATTAAAGTGTTACAATATAGATAGTATCGAAAATCGCCACAGCCTAGAAAACATCGCACTGGAACTTTTACTTCTTCCGACAAAGTTTTGAGATGCTCTTTGGTAGGGTGCTTCTGACTCAATTCGCCCAAATGAAACGTGAATTATGGATTTCCTATTTTAATTTGGGTCCGTTCTCCTAATCATGTTTCTCCAGAGCTGGCGGTTGGAAGTCAATATCGTATCATATCAGTCTCTCGAGTTCTGCTCTACTGCCATAATGCTTACAAATCGCTCGTCACTCTCCTGAAACTCACGATGGTAATGGCTGCAAACAAATGTAGCGGCCGTCCCGCCTTCGCTTCCATAAATACACCTAAACCTTCCCCTTGAATCACACCATCTATTAAATGACCCGCATCAAAATCAGTTGAGTAGTTTTAAAGATCTAAGCATAAATACATAATAGTTAGCGAGAGGCAATTTACAGACTATGTAGTGATGATTCTGATTGAAAATCAATCCAATAAAAACACAATATGTTAGAAAACAAAAGGGATCCCTCGATTCAATTTGTTTGCTTTTCCATCTGAACCCAACGAATAATGCGACAATATCCTGACTTTCGGTAAATTTATTTTTAGTGAAATATTTGTTTGGTCGAACGAAACGGCTTATTTCTATTGTTTATAATGCAAATATTTTTGTTCGGTATGTGTTAACGTGCACCAGAGGTCACATATTTGAGTGAGGTGAATAACTTATTGATTCGGCTATTCGGCACGATCTTGTATTTTTAAACTGCTCATCAAAACAATTTTATACAAAGATTATTAAATATTTTACGCTGTTTAGGGCCTGTTTCGCCGCTTGTTGATTATATGACTAATTATTGACATGATTTAATTGATGACAAATACAATAACTACTAGGATAAATTTGAGGTACACGATAAAATATCTTCTATATAACTAACTGACTTTGTTTGAGAGTCAGAGCGGCAATGCCGCATGCATAGTTTGCAAGTTAAAGAAAAGCTTCAAAAAAAAAAAAGGTTGCACTCCGGGAGTGCCGGCAGAAGTGAAAACTTGAATATTTTAACGTTGTGTATAACATTTGTTACCCATCACAAAAAGTGCACAACGCCGCTAAAGAAGTTTTCACTTCAAAAAAGAAGTCTAATGTCGCACTCACCGTGGTTGAGCCGAAACTTTTTGTGCTTCTCCATGACACTAGGCTCGAGAAGCGCCGATATTTCGTCCAATGAGAGCGCAGCGCCGACACGACATCTCGCGTCCGGACAGGACACCTCGTACGCGCCGTTGCACACTTCAAACTCCACGTAGGCCGCCATGCACTGTAACAATGTGAGAATGATTTTTTGAATGAGAAATTAATGTAATATTCTACAACATGATTTTCTAATTCAACTTTTACACGAAGCTTTTACTGCTAACGATACAAAAAACGCGCCTTTGTTAATAATGACTTTAGTGTGCATTTACTGATATTCCAGTAGGATCTGTTACGTCTGTTATCCTCGCAATAATTCGCCAAACCTTTCAGAAATGACGGGCAGTCTTTCTTCATTTTCAAATGCAAAGAGGACACTAGTTGTGTGTGTTGTTTCGTGTCGCTGGAAGTTGGCGATTTTTCTTTAGTCCCATCGTAACAAACACAGCAGCATCAAAAGCGAGTCGAAGAATGGCCGTTAGAAAAAGCCCTAGGATTTACGCCAAGTCCTACGTTTTTTTTTATAAAGTTAAATTAATCAATAAACGTGTCAGAGACTGTTTAGTTAGAACTGATTTTGTAAATAATAATGAGAAACAAAAAGTTATTTCATCTCATTATAATAAACAACATTGTTTTAAAACAAAAATTATGTATTACATGTATAAATAATAAAACCATTTTAATATTTAGATCTGTGTTACTGCAACGACTTGCAATTGAGAGTGACACAACTCTTGTTAATAACAAAACAAATGATGCAAGTTAGGCCAATCAAAATGATCTAGCATTTGTCCTAAGATAGGTAATAAAACGATTACCACCTAATACTACTTCAGCATACCCTAATATTAGAATGTCTGATGAAACAGTAGTAGAAAGTTTATTAGATACCACTAGAGCTATAAAAGTTATATACAGAAAATGTCGTAGAGTGGTTATAAAAGTTTATTTCGTCCAGAATTCGCCAGAACTTTTCAAATAGTTTCCTTATATATTATTTAGAAAAATTTCTGCAAGCAATTTCATGAAAGGCAAATAATGAAATGGATATAAATAAATAAATATATTAGGACAAATCACACAGATTAAGCTAGCCCCTAAGTAAGTTCGAGATTTGTGTTATGGGATACTAACTCAACGGTACTATATTTTATAACAAATAATTATATAGATAAACATTCAAGATCAACATCCAAGATTTTTCTATCATGACACGACCGGAGATCGAACCCGGGACCTCTCGGTTCAGAGGCAAGCACTTTACCACTTCGCCACTGAAGTTGTCAATATAGTATAGGATATATAGTAAAACAGTTTCAATTAAACAATAATAATGACGGGTAAACTAGATTAGCCTAGGGCCTTGATGCCGGACAAAAACTTGATAAATTCCGGACAACGAAAGTCGGGGGGTATGCCCCGGACACATTAACCCAGCAAAGCTAAGATATGTTCGGCTGTGATCTTACCATTACTAGGCTGTTGGTTATTAATAACCAAGTGTATTATATCCATTGTTCGTTTTGTACGTACGTGGATGTCACAGGAACACACAGAGTCCGGTACTTAATTTAAAAATGTATTTGAAATCTTCAAATCGATCCAGCAAACCGTACGACCCGGCTAGTTTAATTAAATTTCTCTTATTGCTCTATTATTAGAGTTTATACCCAGGCTTGCGTGTTTTACCATAATCATAGTTAATGACCCACTTCACAAAGGGTAAGTACAGTAATATGATACGGCATTTGGTGCAAATATGGGTAGGGCCACACTCATAGTTCAAACTTCCTACGATTTTGTGGTGGTATAAATTTTTTGTTCGTGCGTTTTTAGAAAGCTTGTCATTTTAGGACACGCGTATTTTTTATTGATACTTTTTTAACAATATAGTGATAGAAGACGGTTTCAGACGGTGAATAAGTTTTTCCTTATATTTTCTACTGTTTTTAAACAAAACCAGATAAATATTATCAACATCGTTCAAGCAAACAATAATGCATTGATGAAAATGGTTTTCCATTGTTTTGCATGTTTTATCTAAATTACCACAATTTTCTTGCCATTAGGTCTATTTCTAAAGACACGTGGTTCTGTTTAATGTTCATTTCCTATATAAGAGTTATGCTCGTGTCGGTGTGCATGGAATGAAACACACGCTACGACTTTATTATGTTAATGGAGCGGTTTTACTATTTACCTTCTCCGTTTCACACACTGGCTGTATGCAGCAGCTATTCGTGGAGGTGAGGTATTTAGGCTTATTGGTGGAAGTGATAGGCGGTAGTTTACAGCTACCAAGAATTGCTAAAATGTCAAGGTTTTAGAGCCCTTTCCCTTGATTGACGTTTACATTCAGCTGGCGCAGTTTTTTCTTTCGATTCCATACCAGCATTGAAGTATATATTTCTTGATAAATAATAACTCCGTCGTAACGTGCGTGCTTTCTCAAAACGTGTCAGCCATTTTGGCACGCGATATTTTCTGTGCCCTGCACGCTAGGGTTAAGAATAAGATATATATTTAATCCATAATAATAGTAATCAAGCATTTCATGCGATATTAATTCAATACAATAAGTGGTCAATCGAAACTATAAATAAGGACTAGAACACATAATGCTAGTTCATTATGTGTCGTGTCATTAAGAAAAATTAATTAGATTTTTAATCTGTTTCAAATCTGAATGGGTCTTAAAACTTGTTTTTTTTAATACAGCATCATAATTAGAACAGCCATAGGTGCATATTTCATTACCTACGCAAATCACATCGATACGTACTATATCGATGTGATTTGCGTAGGTGATCGAAGGTCAATTTATCTCGTATGACATCCCGCTGTAAAATATTTTCTTTGAAAAATGAATAGGCTATAGGCACTGGGTCAAGTTCGAGAAGTGCTGGCTTGATGTAGTTAAGGATGATACGCGTGCCTATGGTCTGACTTGGGATGCCAACGACCGTGCGAAGTGGAGAAGGAAATGTAGGGAAGCGGACTCTGGACAACGACCCTCTGCGGCTCAGGAAATAAACAGGGGATAACGCTCAGATAAGAAAGAGTATTGAATAAGCAAATACAAGTATAATTTAGGATTGGTATTCGTCGTATATGTTAGCGGTCCTCACTTGATCATGATAATCTGTCAGCATTTGGGGGAGCAGGATATTGCCAATATCACAAGATTATGTAGATTCAAGTTCTCTCTCAACTCTCATATGACACGTATGAAATAAACTATCCACTATAATAAATCTTAAGATATTTTTTCGCTTTGTTCGAATGGGATCACAATTTACGTTTAATCAATCTGGACACCAGTCGGATTGGATAAAAATATGTATATGAAGATTCATGAAACACATGTAAAAAAACTTGAGTAAAAGGTATTCTATTAGTGATTTGCAAAAATAGCAGATTTGGCGAAAACGTAACCGTATCGAAAATTTTGTAAAAATCATGGAAAACTAGCTTTTGCCGGCGGCTTCGCTTACTTCGCGACTAATAGTTCCTTTTACGTACTCACTGTTGTTTTGACAATTTACTCCCGAAGGTTTACATACAATACTATAAATCAAAATCAAATCATTTATTCAGAAATTAGGCCATCACAGGTCTAATTTCTGAATAAATGATTTCACTTTATATTTTCACGTCATATTCTAAATTAAATGATATTTACCAAAGCTACAAACTACTAGCATTACGGAACGACAACTGCTGAGAAGAGAATAAAGGTATACATGTATATATAGTATAACTAAATTGAAATAATGACATGAAAAAAATTAGTTAATACACAAAAGCTTTAAATTTAGTTAATACACAAGTGACAAATACAGTGACAAAAAAAATAGGGAATTGCAACGTCCCGGAAGAAATCGACGACCTTCTCGGTACATTGTCAATTCACTTCGCCCTTGCAGACAGCTATTTCAAAAGATACACGACCTATACGCGGAGGCGGACGTTGTGAACTTGCGGGTTTAAGAAGACCTCGACACTCGGATATTAAATACAAATTTAATGCCTTTGTGTTCTGTTTATTTACAAATGCAAATTAAACAAAGTGCAGATGGGTAGGTACACATTGTTAATTGACAGCTTTTGAAAAAAAAAAAAAACTTATAACACCCCTCTTTTTGCGTCGGGCGTTCAAAAGGAAGTTTTTTGCGCGTCACGTACACCGATTATTTTCACCTACGCTTTAGACGTCGTCAGTATACTAATATACTTCGTTTCTAGATTTTTTTTTTGACGACAAGTGATACATATCATGGACAAGTCCTATAAATAATTTTGAATTTGAATTCGGTAGATCAATGTTCTAATTTTGTCAACCGATCGGGAATCAACCTGTTCTTAATATGCCAACTTTTATGCCTCCAATTTATAGTTTGTAACGTCAACCCTTCGTAAATTTTACGTTGACGATTAAATAAAAAAACAAACATGTATTTAGATGAAAAAGCATTCGAATAAATGCGAAATTTTAGGAGCAAATTTTATACATCAGAAGGGACCATAAACAGCAAAGTTATCTTTATATCGCCTTAAAGCGTCTGAATCGCATTTATCCGTAGTAATAAAAAAAAATTGGTGCGAATAAGTGGCTATACTTCTGCTATCTAGATATTTTGTGACGATAAAAGAAAAGCATTTTTAAATCGTATTTTTGCAATGAGTCAGTAATGGAAAGCGGGTTGTATTACAGCTGCAAGACCAAATTAAATTGCACGTCACTCCATATCATTAATGCCGATAAGTAAATCGTTCGTGGTTCATCAATTCAATGCTTCTAAATGTTTAGGTTTTCTTTCTTTACAAACCCGTAACTCTCCTTCATCCCTCTTCTCTACCTAACAAGGTGAATAAACAAATTTATTTGCTAGACAAATTTAAAAAACCCCGACTTTAAATATTCATTTCGCTACAACTTTAGAACGGCTGAACCGATTTTAATCAAACATATCTAAGAACCACCGCATAAAAAATTGCTATCAAATAAAAAAACCCGCATCCAAATCAGTTCATCCGTTGATGAGCTACGGTGCCACGTACACAGACAGACAGATACACTTAGCGGTCAAACTTAAAACACACATGTTTTCGCGTCGGGGATTAAAAACGAGGGAAGAAATTTAAAAATCAAAACGATAAAAAATGGCATAACGATATAAGCCCTTCATTAGCTATTTTTAGAATAACTTCCTGTACGACAGGTCAGACTTGCTCATTAAGTATAATAACTTTGATCTAAATCAGGCCGTACAATATAATGCCTAATTGACCGCGAGCAAATAGAACGTGCTTATTGAACATAGGCTCTCAGTAAAATTAAGCTTGTGTTATTCTAGAATTTGTTGCATCAGGTGATTCAATTTGTCTATTGTTAAAAAATTCTGACATCTTATTGATTTATGTACACCAGTCACCAGACGATCCTATATCATTTCAAAGTCAGTTTATTCAGAAATTTTGTAAATTCATTTTGAGTTATATAGTATTTGTCAAAAAGCTATAAACTACTACTAATTTTAGATAACAACATGACTGTTCTGCCAAGCCATACGAAAAACATGTGCTTTTATTTAGTCCGCGAACGATAGAGCCGGAAGTTATTGGGGTGACCATTAACTAGACAAGAGATAATTAATGAAATGTTTATGACACAAAGCTCGATTTGTTGACTAATACAAGCGTACAAGTCGCTACCAAATACTTCTAAAACGATATATATATATATATTAACATAGCTAGATCAGAAAATCTCGATTTGTTGACAAATAAAAAACCTACAAGTTATAAAAATATTTCTAAAACGATTAATTTTAACCTGGGTAAGCAAAATTGTACACCAAAGAAGTTATAAACAAAACTTTCGTTTTAAACAGACCTCAATTTGTAAAGAAGGTAAAACATAATTAGTTTCTATAAAATATCCTAATTATAATTGCTCAGATAAATATAAATACTTACTAACGTGAAGGAAAGGTCGCAACGACAATCGAGGCCGGTCTCGAGCCTAAATCACGTAATTTTAGACACGCGAATAGTGAAACATAGTCAACAGCACATAAACCTACTGAAGAGAAGTCCGTAACTACACTTGAAATAAAGGTGTGCTGACTTTACCAGCCTATGAGACCCCAGGTCACGAAAGCGAACTGGATAAATGATTGAAGGTGGCAAGCCGAAGGTGGTAATCAAAAAAGTAATACAAATATTATTTTTGAAATCTAACTTTGTAATCTTTATAGACCATGCACGGATCGAGAAACATAACAAGGAAGAAGAATTTTAATACGGTCTAGCGAAATGTTTGACATATTAATGCAGAACCCAAACCGGCCTGCACCGCATACAATTTTGCAGAGCAACAATTTTCCACAACAATGGGAAAAAAGGAACGTCATTAATAAAATCATCAGTGGTTCTATTGAAAATGTTTTTACCATTCGCTTTAGCTGAGTCTCTGACAAAAGTTAATAGGAAATCAGAAGCAAAATCTTCTTGCCCTTCGAAAACACGGAAGAGCTGGAGAAACTTGTTTTTAGTCCAACCAGAAATGTTACTCGAAGCTCATGAAGATATGTAGTGATGACGTGAATCATCATCATCAAGTGTTCAAATTGAACAATCGTTGTTGACTTTTACTGACCCCTGTAGAGACGATTACATTATTAATTTGACAACTGAATTATGAGAGTGGAATTTCGAGAAACCCCATGCTACATTAATTTTGTTTTCTTGAGATCTTACTTAATGTAATACTTGTAAAATTTATGAATGAAGGATATATTTAAAAAAAGTGAACTATAGTTATACCAGGAAAAAAATATTAACTTAATTTTGATAAAATATGACCAGGGTTGATAAAATTGACAATACTCTTAATACAGAAAGCAATTTATGTGGCCATATACTAGTCTCATTTCATATTATATATATAGCCGTAGCTACTTTAAAAGATAACACAGGATTAGAAGAAGCTGTAACTATAAATAAAAGCGTTTTTATTTTACTTTTATCGGTCTACTCGTCAACCTGCAGTGACTGGATTTTTCTCAAAACGACAAAACTGAATTATACATCACACAGGAAAGCGTAGCAGTAAATACGTAAACACACAATGCAATAAATTCCACTAGTATCGATGTGTCATAGTAAATTACTTCTAAAAACAATCATTTGAAACTTTCTAAGACATGATAATAGATATTATCATCGTCACAAATCGAAGAATCGCAGAACGATATCGTTATCTCTTGATCTTCGAGACGTTTTATAACAATATTATCATTGTGTTCCTTTGATAACATCAGTGATACCATAACTGCAATACCAGCGGTCATTGATTTTAATGTTAATTCACCGGCTGACCTTACGAAAGAACCTCGCAATTATGAGGATTTCCTTATCGAGGAAACTAGTTTAACAAATGGTATCCTTTTTGTGTAATTAAATTAATCACCTTGGCAACAATTTGCCGGCAAAAGCGGTCCTTTTGAATCCTTGCGGGCAGTTGGAGTACCAGGCGTTCAGAAGCGCCGAGGAAGTCGTGCCTTACCGCTATTTGGCCATGCGTAAAACGTGCACTACATAAGGCCAAACGAAGTGCATGACGTAATTTTCAATGTTGTGTGCGCGAGCAGAGCCGGTTGTGCAAGTAGCTAGTATGCATGGGCCGGTCGGTTGCGAATACCAACTCAACTTTATGAACTCCTAGTACTCGCGAACTTTATTCGCGGAGAAGATCGTATTTAATTTAATTTTCAATCATGTTAATTAATATAATTTTATAAACCATTAATTCCGTAGTTTTTATGTTTTTGATAATCAGTTGATAATATAGGAAAACCTTGTACTTAATTAAAATATAAACATAAACACCAAATTTTGTGCAAAAGTTGAATTAGTTACCTAGTTAATTTATTAGGTTTAAATTAAAACGAAGGAAAATATATTTTCTGATGACAGGATATTAATCCATACAAAAAGCTTTAAATCTCGTTTCGGCGTACTTCAAGGCGGTCATCGATCCCGTATGAAAGTCACTTGGCTCAACTTGTTTAATTAAATTTTAGTACTTCAATTTCGGTGTCAACAACTATTTATATTCTTTTTGAAACCACTCTCCGAAATTGGATATCTTATATATATCGCACAAACATTGTTTGTTGTTATGTCTCACGAGCTTTTTATGCTGCCGGGGTTCTGTTCCTTATACTTTTTATACTTGAAAATTCTGTATCTAGCAATCCCTGATTGTGTCGAAACTTAATTTACTTTCGAAATAAATTCTTGTTGTTTTTAAGAGTTATACTTATTCTACATTCAGTATATGTACACACTCAGGATTATATTTTATTCAGTTACTTCGTAACTATCTACTTTTGGCCATGAAATATTTCGCAGAGTCACTATCAAAGCACTCTAATAAGATTCGGCCTTACACTTAGGTATATTATTATAGTCTTAGCAAATAAAACAATTTACGGAGATTACTATGCTTGTGAATTATTGTAAAATGACAATACATATTGTTAGACTAGCTCGCCTAGGGGATTCCCACTTGTATTTTCGGATGAAAATTATCCTATGATCGATTTAAATTACCCTAGGTAACTGTGTACTAAACATCGAATGTAGTTTAATAGAGAAAATAAGATAAAGTTGCAGAAAGGAGAGGAAACATTGTTAGCCACTTTTCAATAATACACGTTGCGTTATTTCATAAGAAGAAGAGGTCCAGAAAGAGAAAGACCGAGAAAGAAAGTGAAAGAGAATGTAGGCGTCGTGTCGTATCAACATCTCAGTAAATCCCAGAACAGAGAAGTGTGGCGAATATTGTACTGACAAGAGCATACTAGATCTTAAAAATAATAATAAGAAGAGCAGGATTACAAAGCAAAACATACTCAATGTGCTTACAAAATACGATTATAATATTCGTATACGGAACGTTAGTTTTTGTTTTAAAACCTCCGGCCTCGGGTGTATTTGCCTAATGGTTCCTAAATCGTCCCAAATGCTTCCTACGGCCGTTTCCGGAGACAATCCTGTAGAGCTGGCTACATTGGCTGCATTGCGGGTCGCAGAGTATATAGGTATTATTTATTTACAGGACTAGTCACGCCCCTCACACGAATATCGAGATAATGTAACCCCCTAATGTGAGTTTATTTTATAAAAAATACACGAGCTTCTATTGTCGTCAGAGTCGTCATTCTTATTGCATTCGAAACATATGACAAAAATCAAGTCAAAACCGTTGAGATATCTCTCTTCTCAAGTACATAAACTCTTCTCCCTAACGATTTATATCTTTAAGGTCATATTTAGCTTCACTTGTATGAAGTCAAATCCCCTCCAGCCACATTTGCAATTGAGATTCACAGATCAGACTTTTCTTCTCATGCTCTTTGCCAAAGATTTTTCTTTTCTTGCAACGTCTGTATTTATTTGTCCAAAGCAACATAATCCTCTGTCATTCAATCGGTGTGGCAGTAATAACGCGGAAATTAATGATATTTATTGCGATAAACATGGTGGTTTACATTTTAAAAAATTTACATTGTATTTGGAAATGTTATTTTCTGTTAACTGTACATTATGCCGGCTATACACTACGGTCAAACAGTACGCTAAATAAAAGCTCGGTTCGGTAAATAAAAACTCTCGTACAAACAGCACAATGTTCGGGCACCTTTCCGAGTTTGGCGATAGGGTATTAGTAACGTAACAGGCTTCGGAACGTGTACGACAAGCTGAACGTGCGACTATGAAGGACTGCTCTGACGCACAGCCTTCTATTTATACACCACATCGCCACTAACTTGATATTGTTGCTTGAACTCTGATTGTTGGATAAACTACATTTACAGTGCTGAAGTAATTTTTGCTTTGCCGAGACAAAGACGACAAGACACATGATCTGTGTCTCCAGTTTTTTACCTCCATTATTAAATCGTCTATGTAAATATAATATCGTATCTGACACAAAATCTATCATCATCATTATCGATCTTTAGTTGCGTAAAAGTATTATGTATATTATAGCGGCCCGTCCCGGCTTCGCTCGTATAAAAGCATAATAAATTATACAACTAAACCTTCGTCGCGAATCACATTATCTATTGATGAAACCCGTACAAAAATCCTATAATCCGATAGATTTTAAGTTTATCGCGTTCATACAGACAGGCGCGACAGGGGCGATTTCATTTTATAATATGTAAATTTTTGAATATCAGTCGTAGAAAATAAGGGAGTTTACCTGGTCAACAGTATCGAACACAATGGCATATTGTGTTCAATCTCATCATAATACTCTAATTCTGATAGACTGTTTATTCGCTACGGTTATAATTAGCACATTTCAGCATAGCTAATTAGAGTACATTCGATAATGTCTGTTTATTGAGCTGAAACAAAAGCCCGCCAACGTGGATGACTCTAGAAAAGAAAGAATCTTACGTTACAATATTGTACAGTTTTAGCATTTTACTGAGATAAATTGTTTTGACGAGTGCTATTAATAGGTACTTGGAGAAAACACAGGGGGAAAAGTAGTTTTCACGCAAAGACAAAACTATAGACAACAGCGTCAATAAAGAAATAAATATATTAGGACTAATCACACAGATTGAGCTAACCCCAAAGTAAGTTCTAGACGTGTGTTATGGGATACTAACTCAACGATACTATATTTTATAACATATATATATATATAGATAAACATCCAAGACCCGGGCCAAACAGAAAAAGATCATTTTTCATCATGACCCGACCAGGGGTCGAACCCGGGACCTCTAGGTTCACAGGCAAGCACTTTACCACTGCGCCACCGAGGTCGTCAGACAACGGCGTAACTAAATGTCAAATAAGTGACATATCCATACTATTTCGGGCCAATCCCATACAAAACAACAAGATAGGCGTTGAAAAACACGATGCGGGATAAAAATTATGAACGCTCTGTTTTATTCCTTCTCGTGAATTTCTAATAGGCGTTTCTCTTTCGGACACTTATCAGAAAGCCGTGAAACAGGCCCTCTTTTACATATTTTAGCTCACAAAGTCGTAACCTTTATGTCCGAGACGTTATTACATGATTAACGAATATTTGTATTCTACATAATTTTTCCGTTCGTACCACGCGCTACGCCACGTGCTGTGGTCGTTTGCAATAATGTATGTTTATCCGGATACATAAATCACGTTAACTCGAGACCGAAGCATTAACACATCGTAATCACTGGCCAACGGACGGATCACATGGACATAATAATTGCCCCCATCCAAGATTTCTGGAGTGGTGCATATTCACGTAATTTTTCCATCTAATACAGACCTACCGTGTTCACATAGTTCAGTCGTGCTCCGTTGCGACGACGCACGACTTGGTAGCTCCGACGTGCTACGTTATTTTCTATACTCGTATGTTTTGAAATCGACGTGCGTTGCCCATGCTTGAAAATTTCATAAAATTTCCAAGTTCTTCTGCGTTGATCCGTCGACGGACGGAACTGAACAATGGGAACACGGTCTAAGTATTCTCCTTCCTAGTAATGATTATGGTTAAAGCAATGTCTGGGCTCTCAGTTTTATGTCTGTATCTCTATTTCAAGAACATTGCATCGATCGAAAGATTTATATAAGCAAGCTTCTTCTAATACACATGTCCGTACCAGTCATATTGTAGTGAATGATTTATTGTCCGTGAAATTTTGGCATAGTCCACTATGACGAATCGAAGCTCGGGTTTCTGCTTATTTAAGCTGTAACTTTACAATTGCGGAAGATTCAGTTGTGATTTTTGTATTCGCCGTCAACCTGACGGCGACCAGATTTGAACGCTATTCCTAAATTGTCCAAAGCCAATCTTGTGTGATAATGAGTATGTTCAAATTCAAGATTCTATCTCGTACTCGATTTTCATAAAAAAGAACGAATGGTGATCTTTATCATATCAATAATTTTATTTATTTATGATACGCGAAAATGTTGGAAATGGTTTTTCCTGATATACATTACGGAAAGATCTTCCACAAAGGGCCCTTGTTTTGGATTGTTGGACACAAAATGAGAATGATACAGACAGTTAACCCACACGTGCTGAATTTACCTAATTGAACTTCGAAAAATAAATCACTTGCAATCAAAGATGCCAAGTTTTTTTTCTGTATTTTTTTGTCGATGCTGAACTTTTTGAAAAAAAAAAACTGAGCGTTTGTAATAACATTTTCAGTTTGTTTTCTAGTTATAGGAATTTCTTAAACGTTGGCAAAGATTTGGTAAATGTTTTCTTTTGACCATATTTTACTCCCGCCGGCTTCTCATATTATTTCCCAGCGGCAACAGAGAAATTACATTTAAATACTGTAACAATAATGATTAATATATAATATAATTAATAATAATGTAACAGTTTCATTGCCGGGACGGTAAAACTCATTACGATAGAGTTGTTTCTCCTTTCTTAAAGGCCTATTTGATTTAGAAATTGTTCTTATAATTTGGTATGTTTGAAGTACTAATATAATACGTAATTTAATTGTTTCTGAATAAATATATTGACTTTGATACCACGAACTAAAAACAGACACTGAATCAGTGTACCAAAAGAAAAAAAAACATTTAAGGGGCGGAGCCATAGTAGAGATGTTTCCCCGCTCCATCTGCCTGAGCCCCGCGTATCGTCACAGAGGTAATAAGGTATCTCCGTTGTTTTTTGCTCCTGGTAACCTTAAAGACTTTATAATCACACAATACTTTCGAAAGAATTTTGCCGTGAGCGAAAGATGTATCATTATGTTCTATATAACCATTAAAATGACTTTTTCTAACTTCTATGTAGACACAGTCTTTGTTTACAATAAAAAATTGACTCCTACAACGCACTGAGCTGAGGCACGTATTATTTTTACCGTGGTGAATGATGATGAATACAATAACGATTCGATTTCGTAACATTACAGGACCTTGGTTATTTTAATCGTGACTGAAGTGAGAGGAATTGCTGGTCTAATTTTTTGAGTTTGTATGTTTAAGGCGGGTAATCTCCGAAAGTACGACCGAACCGATTTCAAAAATTATTTCACCATTAGATAGGTACATTGTCCAAGATTGCTATAGGCTATATATTTTATCGCAAAATTCCCACGGGCGCTAAGTTCCGGGTAACATCTAGTTGGTAGTATGATTACTAAGAAAGGTTTGTGTGTGCAACTTTATTTGCCCGAGCGAAGCCGGGTCGGGTCGCTAGTGGAGCATGAAGTATATGAATTTATTGTTTGCTCAGGAGCGTAAAATAATATGTTATCTAAGTAAAATCATAAGTCGTAAAAAGGGGGAATTTGGACCTTAATCCACCGCGATGGTCCAGTGCGTGTGGTGGGTCGCCAGAGCCTCGTCGGTAAGTAGCAGGGCGCACCGCGTGCAGGTGAGGATGACTTGGGCTGATGTTGGCGTGGTTGGGAACAAATGGCTCAGTATAGAGACCTTTGAAAGACTGAAGGGGAGGCCCTTGCCCAGCAGTGGGACACAAAATACTGGCTAGAAAAAAAAAAGTAACATGCTCTAGAGCAAACAATCTAATCTGACTTCTGTATAATGTAAGTACGTTTGTTTCCTTTCAATGTTATTCATTTTCCGCTTACGTAACGACGCAAAAAGTCAAGGTTGTAATTGAAATGATTGTTAATATAAATGATAATGCATCTTATTCCTTACCAGTTAAAGTTCCAATTACATTGAACGAACCAAAAGGATTTGTTTCCAAAATGCACGCAACACTTGTTTTTTCGTTAAAAAAAATGCAATTGTCTAGTTAATTAGTGGCATTTTTCTGCAAAATCTAGCAATAGAAGGCTGAATGTAGATTTTGAAATGGGTGTGTCGAAAAAGTTAAGAAATTTGGTCAAGTATTATGTACAATGAAAAAGAAACAATACTTAAATATATCCCTTTTCAAAATTAGAGCTTTAGAGTAATTATCCTAAAAAAATGACAGCAATATAACTTATATTATTTTTTTAACCCCCGACGCAAAAAGAGGGGTGTTATAAATTTGACCGCTAAGTCTGTCTGTCTGTGTAGCACCGTAGCTCATCAACGGGTGAACCGATTTGAATGCGGTTTTGTTTAATTCATAGATAATATTTATGCGGTGTTTCTATGTTGATTCAAAATCGGTTCAGCCGTTCAAAAGTTGAAGCGAAATGAAAAATATTGAAAGTCGGGGGTTTTTTAATTCGTCTAACAAATAAACTTGTTTGTATCGAAACAAAGTGTAAAACGTAATCTTCTGTGGTTATCTCGGTTCTGCCGACAAAATAAAAAAGGTATCTGTTTGCTTACTCCGCCACAAAGCGTAGGAACCCAGGGTTCACTAAAACATACTGTCAAATAAAAACCTTAGAACGCGCAACGTGACAACTGTTGGTGACAAATAGAACCCATTCAACTACGTTACATATATACTAACACTAGCGGCGCGAATCGGCTTCGCTCGGGTAAAATCATAATAAATTATACACCTAAACCTTCTTCAGAAATCACACTATCAATTAGTGAAAACCGTATTAAAATTCGTCCGGTAGTTTTTGAGTTTATCGCGTTCATACAGACGAGATGCGAGAGCGAGACTTCCTTTTTAAAATATGTAAGGATTAACTATTCCGATAGATCAAAATTTCACGTCGTCGAGCCATAGAATCAAAAAGTGGAATTAAGAAATTAGTTTATTTCAGGGATAAATCGTTAAGCAACTGCTAATATAAAGCTATGGAACCAAATGTCAAAGTAAACAACCTGCCAAGCGGCGACTTGACCTAGCGTTAAGAGTATTCATTACAAGACTCAGTTTTGTACCTACAAGCCTCTGTCTTTATCACGTAGGTAAGGCCACAGTCTTACCGCTGCGGGAACTACGTGGTAACCGCTAATGGTAGGATGAAAGGTACTCAAAGTCCTTCTCCGCACTTCAAACTACATATATGCAAAATTTCAAGAAGATTAGTTGAGTAGATAGAACGTGAAGAGATAACAAACAAATAAACAAATGTTCTTTCACATTTATAATATTAGTTAGGATTTGGATTAGAATGTCTAAGTTAACAACAACCATTTGACTTGTCGTCCACCCTGGGTTAAGAAGTGTGTTGACAGAGGTATACGTAGCTTTGGCAAATGATAGTAATAGCATTTCCATGGAGGGTTGATGTCAGTCTTCAAAATTTTAATGGTTAGTTTTTATGCTGACTCGAGCTTCGCGGAGTCACAGCCCCGAACGCAACTGAGAACACGCGAAATTGAGAGAGCGAGTAAACAACTATTTACTTGCCAAGCGCGACTTGGTCTAGCGTCGGAGTGTTCATTACAAGCCGCAGATCTGTACCTATATGTCTCAGTCTTCATGTCGGTAAAGCGGTCCTACTGCTGAGGGTACTACGTGAAGTTATCGCTAACGTAACAAAATGTCTCAGGAAACAACTTGAAGCGTGACTTAGGTAAAGTTCGAATATTCATTGAATATTCATTATAAAGAATAGTCTAATTGATGACGATGTTTTGTGTTTAGCGCCTATATTTATTTTCGAGGCGAAAATGCCTTGGCATTCCGGTTACACATCTCATAAAAGCACAGAAAGCTGGAAGCGACCATAAGAAAACGCACAAATTAGCTATTATTAGTCAAAGTATATTCAGAAATTTGATCTTCACAGGCACTTTTATCCACGTCATTTTCTAGATTAAATAATATTAATCAAAACCACAAAACGCTAGTGAAACTTGTCTACTAAAATATTTCTTTAATATAACGTTCAGTTTTTTCTATAGATTTTAAGAGTAATCTGTCGCATCCTGCTGAATCCTGAACAGACATTTTCACCGTAATTTCATCATTTAACGACCTCGGTGACGCAGTGGTAAAGTGCTTGCCTCTGAATCGAGAGGTCCCGGGTTCGACCCCCGGTTGGGTCATGATGTAAAATGATCTTTTCCTGATTGGCCCGGGTCGTGGATGTTTATCTATATGTGTATTTGTTATAAAATATAATATCGTTGAGTTAGTATCCCATAACACAAGTCTCGAACTTACTTTGGGGCTAGCTCAATCTGTGTGATTTGTCCTAATATATTTATTTATTTATCATTCTAATTTCTGCTATTACTATTACAACAGACCCATCTCCCGCTAGTAATCGTCAGTCAAACCTCATCTGTACAAGCCACAGCATCTGAGTGTATCTAAGCACGGGCCACTACCCTAGTTTACGACCAATGCACCTTTACTATTGCATCTACCAACCGACTTTTAGCAACAATTTCAACTCTGAGACGTAGGTCATAAAGATATTGAGACTTTTAGTGTAGCTTGCCATGTAACGCACAGATTCAGTCCAATTTTGAACTTTAAAACCTAGACCTTAAGGATGTACTGTGACGTAGTTTTCAGTGTATTGTCCTTGTTTCTCTTTGTCAGTACCCTGCAATGGAACCTTTGTGCATTTGGGAGTTTGAAAATAGAAACGGATGGTTTTGTAATGGGAATGCAGTGAACAACTCTGGTGCCGACTTTAGAGACGAGAAAAGAAAATCTTTCGATTTTTTTTTCGTAAGCTTTCAGTATTACATTTTCAATAGTCGAGTACCAGCTATATAGCAGAATAGTAGTGGTGGTAGTGAAATAGATTCTGATGGAAGGTGAGTATGACGAAGTTGATACTCCAAAGTTTAGAGACCATTTAACATGGCACATAGATTGTGCCTTTTACCCTCTAGTGAGGATATAACAGATACAGTATCACGTCTTTATCTCTTACGGGGCAGACAGAGCCATGAGTTGCGAAGCTCAAAGGCCACATTCAGCTGAAGTATGCAGGTTGTGATGGGCGAATATAAAAAGATCTTGGAAATACTTTTTCAAAAGTAAAAATTAATTCTTGAAACAATAGACAGAAGGGACTAAACAAACGCCCTAAGGGCACATCTTTAAGACAAAGGAGGAAAACAGCTTAACGTGCCTTCCGCTACATAGAAGATAGCTCCGTTTAAAATTCGGAGTACACAAAAAAATTATCTTACCTTAAAATTAAATTTACCTTTACCTACTCCACGGTATTTTCCGCTTTGGATAAAGTGCCGTTATAAAAAATACAATATTAACAGGTCCGTTTCACGATGAAATATGCAGAGACTACGGACGCGGTATAATAAAGAACACAACGGCTTTTTAACTTGGTACCGTCCTGATCTTTCTCGCTTCCTCTACAGTATAGAGTGCGTGTATAACGTTTGTATATATATATATATATATATATATATACAATAACACGTAAAGAACTGTATAATATATATATATATATATATATATATATATATATATATATATATATATATATATATATATATATATATATATATATATATATATATATATATATATATATATATATATATATATATACATATATATATATATATATATATATATATATATTATACAGTTCTTTACGTGTTATTGTATATATATATATATATATATATATATACAAACGTTATACACGCACTCTATACTGTAGAGGAAGCGAGAAAGATCAGGACGGTACCAAGTTAAAAAGCCGTTGTGTTCTTTATTATACCGCGTCCGTAGTCTCTGCATATTTCATCGTGAAACGGACCTGTTAATATTGTATTTTTTATAACGGCACTTTATCCAAAGCGGAAAATACCGTGGAGTAGGTAAAGGTAAATTTAATTTTAAGGTAAGATAATTTTTTTGTGTACTCCGAATTTTAAACGGAGCTATCTTCTATGTAGCGGAAGGCACGTTAAGCTGTTTTCCTCCTTTGTCTTAAAGATGTGCCCTTAGGGCGTTTGTTTAGTCCCTTCTGTCTATTGTTTCAAGAATTAATTTTTACTTTTGAAAAAGTATTTCCAAGATCTTTTTATATTCGCCCATCACAACCTGCATACTTCAGCTGAATGTGGCCTTTGAGCTTCGCAACTCATGGCTCTGTCTGCCCCGTAAGAGATAAAGACGTGATACTGTATCTGTTATATCCTCACTAGAGGGTAAAAGGCACAATCTATGTGCCATGTTAAATGGTCTCTAAACTTTGGAGTATCAACTTCGTCATACTCACCTTCCATCAGAATCTATTTCACTACCACCACTACTATTCTGCTATATAGCTGGTACTCGACTATTGAAAATGTAATACTGAAAGCTTACGAAAAAAAAATCGAAAGATTTTCTTTTCTCGTCTCTAAAGTCGGCACCAGAGTTGTTCACTGCATTCCCATTACAAAACCATCCGTTTCTATTTTCAAACTCCCAAATGCACAAAGGTTCCATTGCAGGGTACTGACAAAGAGAAACAAGGACAATACACTGAAAACTACGTCACAGTACATCCTTAAGGTCTAGGTTTTAAAGTTCAAAATTGGACTGAATCTGTGCGTTACATGGCAAGCTACACTAAAAGTCTCAATATCTTTATGACCTACGTCTCAGAGTTGAAATTGTTGCTAAAAGTCGGTTGGTAGATGCAATAGTAAAGGTGCATTGGTCGTAAACTAGGGTAGTGGCCCGTGCTTAGATACACTCAGATGCTGTGGCTTGTACAGATGAGGTTTGACTGACGATTACTAGCGGGAGATGGGTCTGTTGTAATAGTAATAGCAGAAATTAGAATGATAAATAAATAAATATATTAGGACAAATCACACAGATTGAGCTAGCCCCAAAGTAAGTTCGAGACTTGTGTTATGGGATACTAACTCAACGATATTATATTTTATAACAAATACACATATAGATAAACATCCACGACCCGGGCCAATCAGGAAAAGATCATTTTACATCATGACCCAACCGGGGGTCGAACCCGGGACCTCTCGATTCAGAGGCAAGCACTTTACCACTGCGTCACCGAGGTCGTTAAATGATGAAATTACGGTGAAAATGTCTGTTCAGGATTCAGCAGGATGCGACAGATTACTCTTAAAATCTATAGAAAAAACTGAACGTTATATTAAAGAAATATTTTAGTAGACAAGTTTCACTAGCGTTTTGTGGTTTTGATTAATATTATTTAATCTAGAAAATGACGTGGATAAAAGTGCCTGTGAAGATCAAATTTCTGAATATACTTTGACTAATAATAGCTAATTTGTGCGTTTTCTTATGGTCGCTTCCAGCTTTCTGTGCTTTTATGAGATGTGTAACCGGAATGCCAAGGCATTTTCGCCTCGAAAATAAATATAGGCGCTAAACACAAAACATCGTCATCAATTAGACTATTCTTTATAATGAATATTCAATGAATATTCGAACTTTACCTAAGTCACGCTTCAAGTTGTTTCCTGAGACATTTTGTTACGTTAGCGATAACTTCACGTAGTACCCTCAGCAGTAGGACCGCTTTACCGACATGAAGACTGAGACATATAGGTACAGATCTGCGGCTTGTAATGAACACTCCGACGCTAGACCAAGTCGCGCTTGGCAAGTAAATAGTTGTTTACTCGCTCTCTCAATTTCGCGTGTTCTCAGTTGCGTTCGGGGCTGTGACTC
This sequence comes from Plodia interpunctella, assembly GCF_027563975.2. NCBI lineage: Eukaryota > Metazoa > Arthropoda > Insecta > Lepidoptera > Pyralidae > Plodia > Plodia interpunctella. The sequence goes on along the minus strand of NC_071303.1, from coordinate 9,888,712 downwards.
CGCGAAGCTCGAGTCAGCATAAAAACTAACCATTAAAATTTTGAAGACTGACATCAACCCTCCATGGAAATGCTATTACTATCATTTGCCAAAGCTACGTATACCTCTGTCAACACACTTCTTAACCCAGGGTGGACGACAAGTCAAATGGTTGTTGTTAACTTAGACATTCTAATCCAAATCCTAACTAATATTATAAATGTGAAAGAACATTTGTTTATTTGTTTGTTATCTCTTCACGTTCTATCTACTCAACTAATCTTCTTGAAATTTTGCATATATGTAGTTTGAAGTGCGGAGAAGGACTTTGAGTACCTTTCATCCTACCATTAGCGGTTACCACGTAGTTCCCGCAGCGGTAAGACTGTGGCCTTACCTACGTGATAAAGACAGAGGCTTGTAGGTACAAAACTGAGTCTTGTAATGAATACTCTTAACGCTAGGTCAAGTCGCCGCTTGGCAGGTTGTTTACTTTGACATTTGGTTCCATAGCTTTATATTAGCAGTTGCTTAACGATTTATCCCTGAAATAAACTAATTTCTTAATTCCACTTTTTGATTCTATGGCTCGACGACGTGAAATTTTGATCTATCGGAATAGTTAATCCTTACAATATTAACAGGTCCGTTTCACGATGAAATATGCAGAGACTACGGACGCGGTATAATAAAGAACACAACGGCTTTTTAACTTGGTACCGTCCTGATCTTTCTCGCTTCCTCTACAGTATAGAGTGCGTGTATAACGTTTGTATATATATATATATATATATATATATACAATAACACGTAAAGAACTGTATAATATATATATATATATATATATATATATATATATATATATATATATATATATATATATATATATATATATATATATATATATATATATACATATATATATATATATATATACAATAACACGTAAAGAACTGTATAAATAATTTTACCCAACTCCTTAACCTTAACGTTCGTTCTTACTGTCAACAGTACATCAATTTCATTGCAAACTCACCCCTATTATGAAGGGGCAAAGATTTATGCAGCGATATGCGATAATATATAAATCATTGTATAGTGGCAATTAAAATGTAATATTACAATGGAAGCCTAAAATAGACAAATATAGTTCACAAAACAATTGGCGGGAATAATATGTCAGATTAAAAATAAATTAAAATTAGAACATCATTACTAAATTATTTTCTAGTGCAATCTTGACGGCCAGTTTACTAAAGTCGGTTCGTAAAGAGTAGAAAATTTATTTTATTATGGTTTTACACAAGCGAAGCCGGGACGGGCCGCTAGTGTGTTCATGTTTTGAGTTAGCGTTTTATTGACGTGTCTCCTGTTTTTATTACAAGTACGATTTCACTTAATGGCTAAGTGATAAACTTTCCTTTTTATTGGCAGTTGGTTGTTAACGAAACGGTAGAAATAATTAAATTATTTCATTGCAACATTTATTAATTTAATTAGTTAAACTAACGAAACACGCTTAATTAAAATATCTTCGGATCGGTGCCAGATTTCAAAATTACATTAGTATTTAAATATTATGAGATCTGACAATAACAGCCGGACATATAGATTATCGGTTTCGAGTATTTTTCAAAATAATTAAACAAAGAAACCTTTTTGCCGTGCAGCATCAGGGTGGGCCCCCTGATTCTCCTTATCATTCCAGGAGGAAAATCAATATTTCTGCAATATCATATTCAACTTTAATTCTTCGTATAATGATCCAGCTGCATTGTTACTAGTCTATGAATTATCCTAATGAGCGTAAAAATATATATTTTACCTAGATTATACATATTTTTACAATACTATGACCTTGTCAACTACCCTCTGTAACGTTTGTCAACCGCAACGGCAAAAGTTTGCCTTCTAATAGTATTTAGCCGGCATAAGAGTCGCGTGTGCTCCGAAAGAAACCGACAAAATTATTTTGTGAAGCGGTTGTGGTGTAATGGTTAAGACGCCTGTGAACCGAAAGGTCCCAGGTTCGAATCCTACTCATGCCATATGAGTTTGTATACCAATCTGACACGTTTATAGTAGTTTTCATCGACCACCACTTGCTTCCGGTGAAGGAAAACATCGGTAGAAAACCTGTACTCGTTTCGTGTTTTCAATCCACATAATGACCACGATCCTCAGCCATGGGGATTACGACTGTGAAGAGAGAAGAAAATATTTTCATTACTTTTAAAATATTATTTATGTAGTGTCCAGTTCTGGATTACTAAATAATCGTGCTCGTAGTATACAGTATTTGTTGCTGAATAAAATATGGCGCAGCTCAGCAGGCCTACCATAAACTTTTATAGAACGATTCCAATGCAACTCAGTTCCATTTAGGAACCTAAAATGAATCGCATTCATACAAAAAACTTGGTTAAAATTATTTTCTTTCCTCTTGAACTTGTTATTGCTATAACACGTTCGATAAGAAAGAAAAAATATATATATATATATATATATACATATATATATATATATATATATATATATATATATATATATATATATATATATATATATATATACGGACAAATCACACAGATTGAGTTAGCCCAAAGTAAGTTTTAAACTTGTGTTATGGGATACTAACTCAACGATACTATATTCCATAACATATACATACATACATATACATAAACATCCAACACCCAGATCAATCTGAAAGAGATCATTTTCCATTTGGACCTGACCGGGGATCGAACCCTGTTACAATGAAAACGACAAAGAGAAGTGGAGAAAAATCAACTCTAAGTTCTATGGCTGTGGAAGGCATCGGAAAAACGCTCCGACGAGAGAGAGAGAGAGAGAGAGAGAGAGAGAGAGAGAGAGAGAGAAACAGACTATAACGGGCAAGAATAGCCCTATATAGAGGTTATTTTCGCAATGTCAACAGAACTAATTGAAGGCCCAATGACGAGCGATTTCTGAGAAAACTCGCAATTTTTCCTCGAAGATCACCGTCCATTGTGGACTGAGTCAGGCTGTAGGATTGCTTGTAGTGTGCTTAAATTGCATGGCGCGTTATCGTCTTCTTTTAAATGTGTGTTAGATACAACTCCATTGAAATGTATTCGTCATTTGTATGCATAGATCAACAAAAATTGTACTTAATGTTTGTATGTTATTTGAAGGGAAACCTCGCCTTATGTCATTAAACCAAAATTACTAAATCAAACCATTTGTTTATTCGTTTGTTATATTTATTGTGCGAAGAAGACATGTTAAAATTCACAACAAGAAGTGCCTGTGAAGGTTTAATTTCTGAATAAACTGTATACAGTTTCACAAATTAAAACTTCACAGGCATTTTTCAAGTCTTAAATTATGTAATAATAGCTGCAACCCCTGGGCTTCGTTCCCGTGGGAATTTCGCGATAAAAAGTACCCTATGTGTTATTCCAGGTTATATTCTACCCGTGTACCAAAGTTTGTAACAATCGATCCAGTAGATTTTGCGTGAAAGCGTAGCAAAGATACATACACACATACATCCTTACAAACTTTCGCATTTATAATATTAGTAGCATTTAGTAGGAAAACTATCATTACGTTTTATCTTCTGTGCAACTGTTTCATAGAACGCTATTGTTGTTTTCCTTATTTTACCGCTGCTTAACAGAATGGTACATAATTTACCACAAAACATAGATAACGTACAAAGTTCACTGGACTTTAATCTCATGAAACGTAAGGCCGTACATTGACTGCGGTTATGGAGATGGCTTTGCATGGAAGTTTATAATCCTTTCAGTTTAAATCTGTTTCAGAAATTGGCGAAATATCGGATAATGCAATGATTATTAAGCTACTAAATCCTTGCTCTGACTCCTGAAAAAGGACTGACGTGACCAAGCCGTCTCCTGGCCTATAACATGTTAAGTCAGCTATTGTAATTTCAGCATTGCCAAAAGCTTTTAGTAAAAAAATGAACGATCGAGGTTCAATAGCAATGCAACTGATGTTATTAGCGCGATCGGGGGGCAACTTAAACTGCTTCAACGCATCTTCACGCAACTTTTGTTAGACAAATGGTAAAACGGTGTCTCCTCTTTGTTTAACCTTCGTTGTGCGGTTCACTGTACCAAATACAGTAAGCGACTTAAACTCGAGATAAGAAACAACTTACATGTAAATGTGAACTATATTGCCGTTATGCGAGCCGAATCAATTGTCAGCTAGGCGGGTCCTATGTGGGTTTGTAGGACGCATAATTGCAAACTTAGAGGGGCGTAGCGACCGTAATCATAATTCTGAACGAACTGAAAATTGTATTGCAGTTTTGTCTAAGAGTCTATCATTACATCAGCTAAACAGAATCTGACTTAGTACCTACCAGCTAAACAAGATATTTGGGTATCTCCAAAGCTGACACAGTTGGACAAATATTTGTAAATCCAAGATATTCGATCGATGTCTTATCAATTAATACTGATGGATAGTGGGCTTATTGATAGAATTGAGATTCTGGAATAGTGATCGCTAGGCCATTGGCCTATGAGAAAAATCTCACATTAATAGCCCATTCCCTTATTGACTTTTACAATGTGCGCATGAATAGAGAGATGCAGCATTTGCATCCTATGTTTTCTATCGCTTCCAGACCAGACGGGAACATAGTCCCAGAAATAAATTAAATTCTTTATTTTTTTTCAAACTTTTTAATTCAATGTCGAATATTTATTTTTTAAAATATATATAATATTGTCCTAGGCAGGGAAATCTGTTAGTTATCTGTAATTCACTATGTAATGCTGTTGCTTTTCTCAATAAAATCCTAACCAATATTATAAATGCGAAAGTAAGTTTGTTACCTCCTCACGCTTTACCGGCTTACCCAATCTTCCAGAATTTTTTTTCATACATGTAGTTTGAAGTGCGGAGAAGGACATTGGTTACCTTTCATCTCGGAAAAATAAATGTTTCCCTTGGGAAATGCACGCGGGCGAAACCGCGAGCAAGAGCTAGTAAATAAATAAACTGACAGCCGTCTCGTTACAAGTATAATCGTGTAAGTGGAAGCGCACCTTTACAACGGGATATTTGCTAGGTAAGTTCAAGAACATCTATATAGGTATGTATATAAAAGAACAAGCGTTTTTTACAAATCAACGCCCAGCCTAAACCATAGAAGCTATAAACGCGAAATTTGGGCAGTAGCTTCAGGTTATTGCGTAAGGCTCAGATAAGTAAGGAATTTTCAAAATTCCACCCCTAATGAGGTAAAAATTGGGGGTAAAGTTTGTATAAAAAATATCCAAAATCTTACTTATCTGCATGAAACTTGGCACAAATGCTATGCAACAAAAATAATGAAACCCGTGTTTCAGGATTTTTTAAAATTTGACCTTTAGGGTAGTTAAATGAGGGTGAAGAGAAATAACGAATAATCCCATTCAAAATTTCGTCAGCTAAAGATATGAGTAGACAGCTCAGCGGTAAACACCACTGAATTCACGTTGTTACTGTTGATGGTTCGAATCCTGAACTTCAATTATTTTGAATTAAATCTGATTACCTATAGGGTGATTTCTGTGAAAATTTTATTATGGTTTTACCCGAGCGAAGCCGGGCCGGGCTGCTAATATAAAATAGAATGTCGACATTTTTATTTATAGATTCCTAAAAATGAGGAAGACCACCGTTTAGACCGTCAGTGCCGTCAGTACACATAAAAATGTCAATAAATAATTGGAGGTAAACAAATATATTTTTGAATGTTTTCCGCAATGTCTTCGTTGTCTAACTGAGATTAAACAGAGCAAAAACAAGTTACTAATAACTCAACATAAATAAACTCTCTTTCATTCTCTTTTATATTTGCATACCTATATTCAGTAAAACATGTACGTTTAATTCGTTATAACATCAATTTATATATTTGTACTCATGTTTTTGGCAAATAAATATTTTCTTTTTTTCACCGTTAGGATAGCTCAAAACCTGCAAAGCTTATGACTAACGTCCCACAGAGATCGACTTTCCCACGTCTCTCTTTAGTTACCATGACATTATATGAATGACCTGATGCACCCATGTTTTTTTTTACTCAATTTCATAATATTTGTAATTAAATCTTTGCTGTTTTAAAAACTCAGCGCGCGCTAAACAACCATTGATCGACACGGCTGCCGTCATTTCGCTATTGGCTGAGTTTTGCTTCCAATTTAGCCGACAATTATTTCCAATCGGTTCAATACAATCAAACCTCCAATCGGAACTCTGTAATGATCCCGGGTTTAATTAACGTCGGCTAGTCGCTATGCACTCTGCTATTAATAACTCCACGTGCTTGTGATCTATTCAATGCTGTGGCTATTTACAGAAATTGTAGGATGTATATTGATAAGTGTGTATATGATTGCTGATGCTATATTTTTTTAACTAGTGGCAAATGTTTCAGCTTTGCGAAATTCATGTAGTTGTAGCTTTGAGGTTAATTAGGTAATATTTAACGTGGATAACTTAAAAGTGTCTGAATAAACGCATTTTTCTTTTCACTTCAACTAAACGCTGAATAAACGGTACAGCTAAGAAAAAATAGAAGAGAGAAGTTTGTTGCGGACCCGGGGCTCCGGACGCCGAACGGCTGAGAAAGGAACTGGGAAAATCGAGGTGTCAAATCAATCAAATATCTTTATAAAAGTTAAAATGATATACATCACTTACTGACGTCAAAAATATATTGAAAACTAATTGTATCGTCGTGTTCGATTCAAATTACTTCCAAAGCGCAGGTGAAGAAGAGGCGCAACAAAATTTACCGTAGCATCTTCAATGGCATAATGACTGACCTTGGTACAGAACTGGCAGCCGCAACCGGAGATGACGGTGACCTTGTCGGCTGTGGCGTCTTCTAGACACAGCTTGCAGTTGATTGGAGCGGCTGGAACGAAACCGCCGCCGGCGCCGTCCAGGGAATACCTGAGGATAAGGAGATGAATTATAAGACACGCTGGTGTAATAACAATAAACTGGTGATAAACTACCGGGGGAACTGGTCAGCTCGATCTTTTATTAAAAGTTTTTTTTTTGTTTGGTTAATTATACATATATATAGGTATATATATTTTCCTTTCATCAGCACTTGATCACAATCATAATATGTTTCAGTATACCTTTTGACCATCTACTTTATGGTGTACTTACATTGTTATATTACTGATAAACAATTATACATAAATTTATATTTAAAAAATGGTAAGCCCTTCTGGCATAATAGGGACCAACACTGTTAGAATGAGTTTCTTTCGGCATTTCTTCACAGCAGTGGTCGTTCCGAAATGCTAGTAGTTTGTAGCTTTGGTAAACATCATTTAATTTAGAATATGACGTGAAAAAGTGCCTGTGAAGGCCTAATTTCTGAATAAATGATTTGATTTTGATTACCCCGAATGGTCTTATATATATCTTATGAGGACGTTACATGACATCGTCAGGCCTTCGCCGAAACCGGGGACTTTGAAAGGCTATTAAATTAAGATATTTCTTTTTTATTTGGATGTGAGTGTATGAGGAATTGAGGACGTTGTGAATTAATTGCACGATAAAATATGGTACATATAAATCTTGCAAAGAAATTATTCTATTCTATACATCTAGGTAGAATATATACCTAATCTGAACTAATAGATACTTTTTCAAAGGCAGGCGCAGCAACAGCTGCGAATCATATTGTCCTAGTAAAAGTTGTTATTAGTTTGTTGGGAAGAAAATTCAGTACAGCTGATTGAAAACGGAAAATTGGAAATAAGTTATGTAATCACAAACAACCCCAAAAGGGAGTAATCATTTTTCTGATTAAATAAGTTTCCCAGCAAAATATCTATTTTAGAACACAAACGGGAACTTTTTCTTTTTTTTCCTTTCTTTCGTCAATTACATCAGTTTCCTGTTCCGCTGTGGGTTGCATTATGTCAACTATAGTGACTATACATTATATACCTACGCACGCACACGAAACTCAATGTGTTGCCGCTCGATAGTTAACTATCAATAGCGTTTCGGTAGACTATCAATAGTTTGAGGAAATCCAATACTGTCGATAGTATTGATAGTCTAATCGTCATCATGGTTCGATAATATCGATAATAGTATTGCTCCAAAATAGCTATCGATACTAGGTATATGATAGATAGGGCATATCCAAGAATTTTCGAATAAAACTTTCGAAAGTTTGGCTATCGATATTTATAATCGAAAAAGGCCACTTTATACATATATGAGGTGCGTGCGTTGTCGCGACTACGAAATATGAGTGGGCGTTGTAATGAGATAACATACTCGTATCGTGTCATAATTTTCAGACGAAAATATGCTCGAACCGGCCCTGTCTCATAACAATGCCTTTTATAATATGTATATAGGCCTTTTATAAGTACATACACCTCCAGTTGCACTGCATCGAACTCCATACAACGGACGGTGAATTTGCAATGATTTTGAATAGCTTTATGTGCTTAAAAACTTTAAATTTTGAAGACTCGGCTGTGATGTTACAACGCCTGCAACGTCAACACTCATTTGAGATGCTCTGAAACTGATACATCGAACGTCGGGGTTCTAACCCTGGTTAGGATGTAAAATGATCTTTATCAGCACGAATGGGTCTTGGATGTTTATCTAAATGTTTATGTTACAAAATATGACGGCCATGCGAAGTGGATACGAAAACATAGGAAAGCGGAGTTGAATTTAAAATTTGACGTGTTAAAATGCTTATGAAGGTCTCATTTCTGAAGAAACGATTTTGGCATGTTTCGAACTTAGGTACTTTTGGGCTCACTCAGTCTCTCTGGTTTGTTTCTTATATATTTATTTATTACTAGCTGCGACCCGAGGTTTCGCTCCTTGGGGAATTTCGGGATAAAAACCTAAGTTACCCTATATGTTATTCTATGTTATATTCTACCCGTGTACCAAATTTCATAACAATCGGTCCCGTAGATTTTGTGTGAAAGAGTAACCACCATACATATACACTTCCTCACAAACCATCGCATTTATAATATTAGTAAAATTACGGGTAAACTATGGAGAAAATATTTGTGGTAAAAATTGATTAACCAAAATCACTACTTTCTTTTGGAAAATTGATAAATTAACGAAAACAACTACTTTCTTTTTTTGATTGATAAATTGAAGTGCAGTAATTACTGTGGCCAGGCACCTTGGTGTGTTGTCTAAAGGTTTCTGGTAACATTCTGATTTTTTTTATGGTAATTTATATAATGGAAACTTTCTCGAGGTGAAATAAAATGTCAGTAGACATTCATTTTAAACAATAATAATTCACTCTCAATAAATGTGTAATTACATTACAAGCGAAATTTACAATGTATGTAATTTAATTTTGTTTATTTTTTGGACTTTCGCGCGGGAATCCGTTATCATTTTCATTCAATTACAGCCCGGTAACAGACAGACGGACAACGGAGTTTTAGTAATAGGTCACGATTTATTTTGGGACGGAACCCTAAAGACCTTTGCTAATTATACTTATACATATTTCGATGGCCACTATTGACTAAGTGTTAACTTGAAGAAGATTTTAATAGGATATAATAAGACAGTCGATAGGCCTGGAGCCATCGCTGGCTAGGTACAGCACCGATGGACCCTCAGGGCGCCCGAAGCCGGTATGCGCTCTGGTGGGCTCTGACACTATGATTCCTATTATTATAGTAAAGTTGGCATGCAGACCTGGAGCCACCGCCAGCCAGGGACAGCAGCGATGAGCACCGGGAGCAGACAGAAGGCGCCCGCAGCCGGTTGTGGGCTCTGATGGGCTCTGGCGCTTTCTCGCGGTCCGTCAGGGCGAGGACCGTGGAGCACTTCCTCAGACCTGGTGGCAACGAGATATAGTTTCATTATTAACATAAACAAAAAAATAAAATAAAATATATTTGTTCCGCAAATAAACAAAGGCTATTAGATTATCTGAATTTATCTTATTTTAATTTATGTGTCCATATTTTCGTCTGTGAGCTTCAGGACACGGAGTCGCGGTAATATCGGTGAGATGTGCTGTTGACTGTACTTATAGGACTCTGTCGGAGATTCCTCATCCGTCGCAACACTCTGATTAATCTGACATTTCGCGAATGATGGCACAGAAATCATCTATGCCAGCATCCCGATGCATAGATATTATGATATGAACTCTCTGTTGCACTATTTATATAATAAACATAAGTAACTAGGTGTTCAAATATAAATGCAATGTCGCAAACGCAAACGCAAAAGCAATGTCTTCCAGCCAAACTTTGGGTGGAAAGAGAATGCAGCGAACTAAGAGGATACAATAAACTTTATTTGTATTGTGTCATACAAAAATAATAATTAAAAGAAAAACGAAAGCCGACCATGAATTTATAAACGGATAGTCTTCCCTTGAACTTCGTCAGCTAGTTTTATCTATACTATTATTATAAAGATGTAAGCATTTGTGAGTTGGAATGAAGTGTGTATGTTGGAAGCGGGTAATCTCCGTAACTACCGAAACGATTTCAAAAATTCTTTCACCATTAGAAAGGTACATTATCCAAGATTGCTATAGGCTATATTTTATCACAAAATACTCACGAGTGCGAAGCCCCGGGCAACATCTACTTGTAAAATAATAATAACAAAAACCGCACTGAACAGTTCGTCTATTACATGATCGATGCCATGTGACATGGCGCTGCACATCACATACGTAACAGAAAGTCCCTTTCACTACTCTCGAGAAAGTATAGTGTGCATTATAGATGCGTTTCCGGTATTGGTCGGATCGAAATGGAGAGTTACGTTTTGTTTGTTGAGTTTTTAAGACATTTTTGTAACTGTCTGTGCAACTGGTTGGTAATTATCAGTTTAAAAAATTAACTTAAACATGCTGTGAAAAAACCAAGTCTCGCAGCTCAGTTTTTCTACCGTAAAAAGTTGTGAGATCCTTTTTAATACCAAGTCGGTTAATTTATTTAGTCCCTACTTAAGGTATCTTCTGTCTTAAGTTATTACGTAAGTTATTATCACATCAATATTAAAAATCCCTTTACAATTTAAATAACCCTTTGCACAAAGGGTTATTTAAATTGTAAAATGAATATGTATCGCGCTCGGTCGCGGCTCGGGTCACATACCATGTATGTTTATTTAATTGCGCCTCTCGTATTAATAATAATGACATCGCCCTCTGAAGGTCTGGCGGTGATGGAAACTCCAATTAATTAGCACCATGCAAAACGCTTCGATTCTAAAACTTTACCTGACTGCGCCAGAAAAACGGTATTTTGCAAATGGCACAAATTCAAGTATTTAATTAGAAACATTTTGTACACGTTTGTTTGTATTAACTTTATTGTAATAATTAAAATTAAGAGAGATACATGTACAACAGCGGACTTATTCCATAAACTTACTTTAATGAATTATTTGCGTGTGTAACATTCGACAGGAGCATAGCTCCAAATATGAGAATAGAAAATTTACAATTATGGATAACAAAATGGCAAAGGTAGGATTACTATTGTGTGGCAATAATTCAAAATGAATTACGAAATAACGAACAAAACACAGATAAGGCCAACAATGGCAAGAGAAAGTAAGAGTACATTCCTCGAGGCAATTCAGCACACCAATTCGAATAGCACCCAACGGTTCTGTTTACTACACCGATCAATTCCTTATTATGGTGCTATTAGGGGAATTAATAAAATGTATTTTTATTTTATATCGATTTTTCTATAACAAGACTCAATCTCATCACCAGTACGGGTGCTAGGTAGGAGGCACATACTAATGATCCTCATGATCTATTTGTTTTAAACAATTGGAATATAATAAAAAATCTTATAAAATATTTCAGGTTAAAAAATAAGAACTCAATATATTTTTTCTGGAATACCTATCCGAAAAGATTTTTTTTTTTACTTAATTAACAATATAATTTTTACATACAATTATCAGCAACATGCTTCGTCATCATAGAAATTCATCCGCAACGCGCTTCGTCAAAAGAAGTAAAAAGTATCCCCAAAAGCTTCGTCAAATATTTAAAAAATAAATCGAAAAATATTGCTTGGCCCTCTAATCGGTGCTAATCAAATCGGTGCTATTACAATTGGTGCTGCGATTGTCATACCTTCATTCCTTCCTATACACAGTACATAGTACACGAGAACAATTTGTCAACAGAAGCGCGAACACACACACAGATGTTATAACGGCCGTGTATAAGTCCTGGAGATTTTCAGATCTAATATTTCTTGTTTCATTCATATTCTCTCTCTCTTATCTGAGCGTTTTCCCGGTTGTTTCCTCAGCCATAGAGCGTCGGAGACCAGAGCCCGCTTTCCTACTTTTTCGCCCTTTAGTTTCAATAATTTCTTACTTTTCACCCATTTTTTGTTACACACAAAAACCGCTATCGTAACAGTTCCAGTTGTTCCTCTGAAGGAACGACTAAAGGTTCTATTGGGAACAATAAGGGTCTCAAGAGTTTCCTATAGATTTTTTGAAGAAACCACCATAGCAAAAGAACTACAAAGAACTGAGGTATTTTTACGCTCATTGGGCTAAAACTGCACATTATATACAGTCCAGTGCCGTCAGCCGTCAACAACACAACTGTTTTCGGTAATTTCGTGGTAATTTCTAATCTGTGGTTTGCGCAACGCCATTGTTCGGGCGAGGTCGCAACACCGCATTGTAATGAGGAAAGTTCAAATGTGTTGAACCCGGGCCCATCTGAACTGAGGTTCAGTTATGTAGTTAGATCTTGAAATTGTTATTGACCTTTTAAACATTAGCATTTTCACAGCAGGTTTCAATCACTGAATAGAGAAAATCATCCATAAAATCTATATATAGCAAATATTTTGTTACTTAAAGTAATATACTTATTTTTTAAATATATTAAACGATAGGTATTACCTTTTTTATTTCCCTGACGTATTCAATTGTTTTTTTGTGGATGTACCCATATTGTTATTCAACTCTAAAAATACAACATATATTTTTTTAGTATAGTGGGCAAAGAAGCATGGCTTTTGCCTGATGGTAAGCAAACACCGCAGCACCAAGGACACCAGCAACCTTTTCAGATATTTCAAAGCCCTAATTTCGAAATTATTAAAGAACACCTCTAAGGGAAATTTACTTCATAGTTTAGTACAGCGCAGGGAGGAGGTTACGTGAAACGGACAAAATTATGAACAGATAGTAGACACGACGCAGCAACTCAACCATACGACTTAATACAGATAAGAAGGTGATGCGATAAAATGCATAGAGAAGCCCTTGCTTGTAGCGCTATAACACACAGCACAGTCATGAATCACGATGGTGAACAAATTAGCATAGTTGGTTGGCAACATGGATGTAGACTCTACACTGTCGTCGAACAGTTTGCTAATCTTTGGCAGATTCAGAATACATTGCTGGTTTTTCATTACGGTAAATAAATGCAGTCATACTAACTACGCAATGTTCACGCATTCGCGTCGGCGTGTCGTCCGAGTTCGGCGAAAGTCTTTTTTTATACGTCCATGGTTGGCAACATCGTCGCGCTGTAATTTTTAAATCCCGCCATCGTTTGCTATTTTATCAACGAAGTCTTATTATCAGCAACTGTTATCCCTTTTTAAATGTATGTAATGAAGACTGTAAGACTCGAATAAAGAAAGTCAATCTTAAATACCAATACTTTTGGTTGGTTCGACAACTGTGACGTGTGGTTCCGCACTAGAATAGGGCCACTCCACTCCATATCCCCGCCTCCTCCACGCACGCAGTCGGTTGCAAAATCACAGTAGAATCATCAAAATGTTAAGGGTTTTTTTATACGCTGAACATGCAGAGATGAGAGAGGTTAGTTTGACAATTAAGGATGCCAAATACTGTGCAAGGTGGGAGAAAACAGTAGATATGTGGACCCAGGCTTCGACGCTCTATGATTGCGGCAGGAACCGGACAAAGACCCCATCTTCCAATTCAAATTCAAAATTCTTTATTCAATTTAGGATGATATACATCACTTATTGACGTCAAAAATTACTTAAACTAAGTCTACTGCCGGCTTCCAAAGCGCAGGTGAAGAAGAAGCGGCGCAACAAACTTCACCGCAGCCTTTTCTCCAAGGACGTCAATTAACAAATATAGGTTCTATACATATATTAAAAATTAGGAGGACGAATTTACATCATTATTAAAATCATCATTCTTAAAACTAGCAGTTTTAGTATTTGCCTGACTGTGTGTACATAACTAGTATGAGTGCACGTGACTCATCGAATGACTGATTCGCGCTAAGTCCAAATCATTAAACTTCGAATTTGTTTTAAAATCACTTGATGAATCATTATTCTAAAAACAACACACATGCTACATGCCTTTCTCAGTTTACTCAAAACGACGTATCCATACTAATATTATAAATGCGAAAGTTGCCTGTCTGTCCGTGGAACGTCATATATTGCGTATCATTTTGAGATTAAGATTATATATATACTAGCCTGTGACTCCGCCCGCGGTAAAAAGTAGCCTATGACACGCTGCAGCTCTCCAACTATCTCACACCAAAAATCGAATGACGGATAAGCAAACGTGGAAACAGACTTTTTAATTTATAACATTAATATGGATGATTGCTGACGGAAAATAACGTAAAATCTATGCAGCAGTACAGGAGAATAAATCATACCTTTATAAGCGGATATTACGGATTTGCCGACGTCAATGCACACAGAACAAATACTAAATTATGAATCTGTTATATATAATCTAGTTGCATAAGGGAAGATACCATCATTCTATGCAAATTGAAGATAATTTATAGTTAACGTGTCTTACGTAATTCATCGACAGAGTTTGCACGACATGCCATAGCTTAGCGAATTTATGCATGACTCCATTACATTATGAGTATTTCTAGAAAAAAAGGGTGATTGTAAATTAATTTCACATAGTTGAGTAACCAGAACAGAAAGCGGAAAGCGTTAATGAATGCTTACGCGTTTTCACGACAAAAACTTTGTTACAGTGGTGTTCGATCCCGGTGGTTCGATCAAAGTTTTAGTTGTAAACAACTAGTTTTAGCCCACGCTAAAAATAGCCTAAGTCACCCTCCAGTTCTATCTCCACACAAAAAATCAGCTCAATCTACCTGCCGCTTGCAAACGTCAATTCTTCTATGAGAACATTTGAATGCTATAATTGCCCAGCTGTCAAGGCTGTGTCCCTCAATTACCTCGTATGACACATTTAGGAAGGCACATTAAGCCTTTGATCCCTCATGGTGCATCATGCCCCGTACTTCTTATATAAGGATGGGCAAGTACCCAAACAGTGAGAACGTTAAAAATGTCTGATGATGATAATGACATCCTTACTTATTTACCATCCGCTCAGAGACCAATAAAATGAGTGTTAGCCTCCAACCCAATCGAATTGGAGTGTCTCTGGTCTCGTACCTGCTCTAGCCAGTCGCCGCCAGCTTGGAGCCCTTATATAATCTTATACCATGTCGCTCCAGCGGCTTTTGGGACAACCCACATATAACATCTTCATATCACAATAGGTGTGGTCCTATTCTAAGGCGGAACCACACTCTACGGTGGAGCTACACGTCATAAAAGAAAAGAAAAGGTCTCCATGGTAGTAGCAGGCTTTTCACAGCTGAGATGATGGTCCTGGAGGTCACCAACTTGCAGTCTAAATATCTAGATAGCTCAAGCGGAATCTGGAACGACCCACGTATGACATTCACAGGACGATAGGAGGCACCATAACAGGCACCATATACAGTATATATATTTTAGCAGTGGGCTTCTTGCAGCTGAAATAATGGGCTCCGCGACCCAGTGCTGGGCATAGGCCTCCTTCCGTCTACGCCAAACATCTCTGTCCTGGGCCATCCTTATCCAGTTATTGCCAGCAATTTCCTTTACATCATCGACCCATCTAGCTGCCGGAAGTGAGACTCACCCTCTAACAACGGCTGCGGCTGGGCGAGCACAGAGTCCCGCGACGCAGCCCTGCGGACAGGCTTGGCGGGCCGAGTCAGAGACTTCAGGCCTCCGCTGAGGATCAGCTCCAGGGCACGACGACCCCCTGGACCGGTGCCGCCGCCCACCTGGGGACAAACAAAACTTTTATTACTACAACATACAAAATTATTTATTATCAATCATTTAAGAATGATCTTGTGCGTAGAGCAGCCACCATTTACAACCATCCTCTGCCATCGATACCTCCCAATACGACACGACCCTTGCCTTTTCTTTCAACTAATCCATGAATGACCTTCGTGGCTTTCTTTACCCTCTCCGAGCTTCGACTTTTCCTTCAATCAAGACTTTGATAAAGTTGTCGCGTTCATATAAAACGATCCATGTATTATTGTATCAAAAATGAGACATTGTTTTAGACTTTCTAATTATTTACTAGCGGCCCGTCCCGGCTTCGCTCGTGTAAAAACATAATAAATTATACCCCAAAACTTCCTCAGGAATCACACTATCTATCGGTGAAAACAGCATGAAAATCCGTGCAGTGGTTTTTGAGTTTATCGCGAACAAAGAGACGCGGTTGAGGACTTTGTTTTATCATATGTAAGGATTTAACTCTCACTGGGATTCTATTGTTATCTAACCTATCAGCTGCCAAGGTTAATTTGGCCCTTAATCGCCTCATACGACGACGATTATTTATAGAACGATATTTGGCGGCGCCTCGTTGAGGAGGTTGACTCTGACGCGCGGCACGTCCACGGCAAATATATAGATTATAGACTGGTTATATTCTAGGGCCACACGAATAATCTAAAGAATAGATATCTCAGAAAAGAACCACACGCGATAATCCAAACAAATCCAGGAGCATTTCAGTCTAATTATAATAATTTGTGACGTCAATCCGTCAATCAACGTGTCAAACCAAAACTGCCAATTAAATATAAACGCGTGTTTATTCAATTCAAAATTACATGACACAGGGGAAAAAATGATTGATCTATTGATTGGATAATTTAGATACTTTGTTGCAGATATGATAAAAAAATTATCTATGGCAAATAAACTCTGGGTTTATCTCTAGTGTAGATATCGGAATATAATGCGATTAGAAATCATATGTGAATGCTACTCCCATGCCGGTTACAGCATGTTTTACTATATTTGTACACACACACACACACACACACACGCAAGTAATTGTCATATCTCCGTTGTGCCGTATATACTACTCTGCACCATCAATGGTGCAGGGAAACTAATTAATTAGTGTTAAAGAGACGGGTTTATCCTAACCATCAAGTTATACATTAGTTAATTATACCACAATACTTCCAATAGTAATACATAATCGACAAAAAATTCCAAATTTGAACCATCGTCATAGTCAAAGCATGGTACGCCTACATTTTTACATGTTTTCATCTAGTTTCACCTGTCCAGTTGTTTGCTTGTCTGTCTGTCTGTACCTAATAATCAAATATTGCAAGATACATTTCTCCAAATTCAGAGTTTAAATTCCCATGTTGCTTTAGTTTTCATGACAATGCATTGCAATGCACCCAAAATCGGCACCAAACGAGGGAGCTATTTAACACGGTGATGGGATTTTTGTCAGACGACAATAAAAGCTTGTGGTAATAAATTTATGGTAATTATAGGGTGACCTATTGAAAGTTTTATTACGAAAAGTAAAATAATATAGGAAAATTGTAGACAAATTATTTTATGGTTTATAATAGGTGGTTTTGAAGAACCGTTGGGCATTAATTCATGTTATTGATAGGAGTTACTACAGAAGAGAGATCAAATTTTGGAAAACCCAGTCTTTTGAAGTGAGTTCGTTTTGGCACAAAACAATAGTTTACACGTTAATAAATTACCTACTTATAATGTAAATGCCTAGATAAACATTCCCATGAGAGATTGACACCGAAAACGAAGGTCGGCATCAATTGAACAATCAACTACTATAATAGCCACTTAATTAATAGCTAAGTGCTATATTCCTACATTTGCATACAATAACACACACTTATTTGCAGTTGGGTATTCTTTCATGAAAGAAAAAATCTTCGGCCTTCTGCACATTGCTTTTTATTATCTCGTAATTTCTAAGTCTAAAATCGGTGGTTCCCGTCTGAGAATAGGCCATTCGATTTCCGCGTGGATGTCGTACAAGGCGATTAAGTACTAGCCTACCCATCCTTTATGTATGTTTGTTACTCTTTCACACAAAACCTACGGACGGATTGTTATGAAATTTGGTGCACGTGTTGAATATATCCTAGAATAACACATACTACCTTTTATCCCAAAATTCCCACGGGAGCGGAGGCCCGGGGCGAAGCTAGTGCTATATCAATCCGATAATAGTAGATAGGGTGTCGCATACATATTCTACACTATATTTTGTCGCGAGCGTAGCTGCAGGATACAGCTAGTTCTATATGATTTGATTCTATTCAAGCGTGTGATATTTTCGTGTTAATTTATTTCCACGAACATAAGAGCCTATAATTAGTAAATCACAATATTTATCCGCTAATCACCGCACGTGACTTCGTGATCAATCGGTACACGTACAGATATATTACATAGCTGAAAATAGGGTCAGAAACATAAAAATCGGAATAAAATAAGAGAGACCATAAAAGTTAACTTTGTTGTTTGATTTTGACAGATCTAAGACGTGTGGAATATAAACCAATAGTTTAAAAACAAGTAAAAATTAAAGTTTGTAATAGTGTTTCCTCGTCTGGTGTTCCCACGTCACATTCATACGATAAATCGAATCAATCACAGTTCGAATTTGAATTTTCTCTTTTCGACGACCTCGGTGGCGCAGTGGTAAAGTTCTTGCCACTGGACCGAGAGGTCCCGGGTTCGATCCCCGGTCGGGTCATGATGGAAAATGATCTTTTTCTGATTGGCCCGGGTCTTGGATGTTTATCTATATGTATATGTATTTGTTATAAAATATAGTATCGTTGAGTTAGTGTCCCATAACACAAGTCTCGAACTTCTTTGGGGCTATCTCAATCTAAATGATTTGTCGTAATATATTTATTTATTTATCTACGATCTTTAGTGAAAGCGACAGATAAAATAAGTTGGCACTTCTATTTGAATTAATATTCCAAATTCTAAGGCCAGAAAACACTTAACATACTAATGATGAAGGACACGACGCTAAATAGGAAAATCAAGGCTTTCGAATGGTAGTGCGCCAGTTTATAGGGCCTGTGCGCAAAGACGGAATAGAAACTATGTTTTATGTGCGTTCTCAAAATCGGTAAAGCACGCAAACAAGATTTTAATTTTTAATTTCTTTAGAAAAATTATTTGGAAAATCACCGGAACATTTTAATTCAATTGCTACCTTAATGTATGAAATACAGGTCTTATTTTACAAATATAGATACAATAACGGAGACGGGAAATGAGTTATGTATTTTGTTACATTTTGATATATATTATATATTTTATAAGACTTTTTATGTATTATCATACTATGGAACGTTTCTTTTTATCTGTTAATTAAATCGCATCAAGGAATTAGGAAGTTTATGCCATCAATTCCATAGTGAAGTAAAAAACGCTAGTAAAAATTTAACACCAAGATCTTCCTACCACGATGATCACGCAGCCTTCCTCATTGAAAACCTCATAAAACCCGTTCATTAACTTAGACAGGTCGACAGATTTGACTGAGTTGGCTCCAAAGTAAATTCGAGACTTGTGTTATGGGTTCCTACCTCAACGACACTATATTTTATAACATTACTAGATAAACATCCAAGACCCAGGTCAGTCTGAAAAGTATCATTTTCCATCATGACTTGACATAGGGAATCGAACCCAGGACCTCCAGTGTAGCAGTCTGGCATGATGACCACAGAGGTCGTCAAATAACGCATCCTTTCTCATTAAAAACCTCATAAAATCCGGTCAACCATTTTAGATACGACAAAGTAATTTTAAAACGGTTAAGATAGTCATGTCTTTTTACTTTAAATTAAAGATTGATGTGGCAGGTTAAAATATACGGTTTATAAATAAATTACCAATATTTTTTGATACTACAAGCAGGCTGACAGCCATGGAAAGTGGTCTCGCAGACAGACGCCTGCGACACCAGAGTTGTCACACGCGCGGTGCCGACTTTGTGGCCTAGGACATTTGCCACAGCACTCTCAACCTTCAAACCGGAACTTGAAATAAGCATATCAAGATCTTTCTCTCGTCTGCCTCTGGTAACATTTAGAAATGCCGAGCTCAGAAATTTTAACTGAACCTGGTAAAAATCTGTTATATTTCGAGCTATGCTAGTGTCCACATCCACACGCCTTTAAATTAATCACCATTTGTCTAATGATCATCAAACTAGGTCTTATATTAGCGGGTATTAAATTATTTTTGCCGCACGACGGAATAACGCTTGATTTGACATAAGTTATATACAGTTTCCAATGTGAGGTAAATTGGATCGATTTGGGTCTCATTAGCTAGCACGTGTTTCTGCGGTCGTTAGAACGAAATAAACACACCAAACACATATAAAATTACATACATATATATGTACTTTTATAGCTCTTTTATTCGCATTGTGCTTGTGACGCACTGAAGCCCAGATATATGCCTACAATATACAGTTACACTAGCGGGCCGTCCCGGCTTTGCTGGGATAAAACCACAATTTATACAACTTTCCTAGAAAAACCGTCTAGTAGTTTTTGAGTTTATCGCGTTCATACAGACAGACAGACAGATAGACGCAACGGGTGGAGTTATTTTTAACCCACCACGCAAAAAGAGGGGTGTTATATGTTTAACGTATCTGTCTGTGGCATCGTAGCTCCCAAACGGATGAACTGACACAAAAAAACTAAACTAAAAATAGTTTAGTTTTTTTTTTGTGTCATAGATAATTTTATTCCGAGTGTTCTTAGCCGTGTTTCATGAAAATCTGTTAAGCCGTTCAAAAGTTGTGGCGATATGAATATTGAGAGTCGGGGGTTTTTTTTTAATTTGTCTAACAAAAAAACTTGTAATACACGTAAGGATATAGAGCCACAATTATTATACGTCCCCACGCTGTTGACATAATAGACAACACACATATTTTTTCAACATACATGCTTGTGGCATTTAATGTAGTTGCATAAGTAAATGACATCATCTTCCCTTTAAAAAAAAATATAAGGTATGTTTCGCACGATCTTAGAAGGGACATGAATAAATTGATCACGTTACATCTTTGGATAGAATTGATAGCCATTTATATAAATCTTAGTAATGTTTACCTTGTGTCCTCGTCTCCGTTACATTATATAGTATGTTTGTCTGTGACACAGAATCATCTGAAAGGTTGCATCTATTTAAATTGTTTTTTTGCTTAGAATATTCACTACATTATGTTTCTCATTCTTCACTCTTTTCTTCTTCTCAAAGAAAGACGTCAGGTACTATGCCATTGCGTAAATCTGTGCATTTAATCAAGAATTCCTGAGCTGTGGGGTAGTACGTACATAGGTTCTAATAGTAGTAGTTTAGTTCATAGTAGGTAGGGTCGAAAGAGAACCTGCACTTTCCCGTATTATTATACGGAACCCCAAAATTAAAGAAACCATTAAACTCAAGGTTCATTTTGTTATTGTAATTCTATAGCCGCGCCCATTGTGTTTGTCAATAGTAGAATGACATTCGTGAGGGGAATATATACAAGTGATGTGCGCAAGAGTATCGCAATCTGGACTAGCCGAAGTTCTTTATAAATTGGACTCAATTACCAAGTCCAAACAGATCCATAGATTAACTTATTAAGTTAATCTATGGATCTGATTAAGTTTGATTGGAAAGTGGTCATGTCTCTCTCCACCCGTCCAACATCTTCACATCAGGACAATGTGGTGTTTTTTTATGTTCTTCTTTTACGCCAAATAATGTATTAGATTGAGGTGATTTTTGAAGTGGAGAAGTTGAAAAGGACGACGTACGTACGCTAGTGACGTGACGTACGTTACTTTGTATTGCGGGCAATAGCTATAGTGACATTATTATTTTTATTTCGTGTAGTTCAAAAGTTTCAGTTATTGTAAACAACGCAAGAATCTAATCCGATCAGATGCAGAAAAGCAATAGTCAAATCAAATACAACAATTAGTTAACTCTTAAAGAATCCGGTTCAAAAAATTAAATGATTTCCTAAAAAATTCTTTTGCCAATGCAGATAAGATAATACCTTTTACAGAAACCGGTCAGAATGTAAGGCGACTCTAGGCCAAGATATTACGTGAGCAAGTTCATGAATACAGAAATAGCTGAAATAGCAGAACAAGACGTGACAAGCGACGCCGGAGCCGCATACAATATGTCTGCTTCATTTTAATCTATCTTCAGAAAATGTATACAAATCGGAGTGATTGATCAGAACATGATAACTGCAAATAAGTCTATTCGGATAATCTCATCCTTGTATGTTGTAAAAACAAGTGTTACATTTGTCTGTATGAACGCGATAAATTCAAAATCTACCGGACGGATTTTGTCGGATTGATCTTTCACCAATAGTTAATGTGATTCCTGAGGAAGGTTTCGGTGTATAATTAACCATTAGTAATTGCTATAAACTCATAGATAAATTCTATATACTAACACAGGATTTAGATCGATGAGAAAATTTAGATGCGTCATATTTGTTACAATTCTATTTCTTTATACGGATGAACTTTGATACGCGGGTAGGATTCATTCTTGTTACCGGATATTTTCTCATTATATATAATCACATCCGCCTAAAAACAGCACCGGAAGTCATAGTTAATATGTCAATATGTGAAAATAAATCATTGACAAGATCAAGATCCTCTGATGATCTTGACCTTGTCAATGATTTATTTGCACATATTATTTTAATGCTTTGGATTGATCAAGTTTTTTTAAAGGTTCTTTTGTCTGGATCCCGAGTTTCGGGCTTCACAGCCAAGAAAGCCTTGCTATGGAATTCCTAAACAACTGCTAATTATTATTCAAATTAAGCTGATATAATGCTGACTATAAATCATCGCGGTGCAGTTTGCCAAACTTTTTTGGGTTTTTCTTTTCGGTGAACAAAATCTCACATACAAACTACGCAAGTAATTTCGGCGTTAGTGTGTAGCTGCATTACATCGGAATCAAGATATTCCGAAGATTGTGCGTGATTGATAGCGCAACGCCCGCGTTCATGGCCTCGCGGTCTCTTACCATACCGGCTTACGCGTGTAAACTAATTCACGAGAAACATTCCAATTAAGTAATTCCTTAGGTTTCTTGTACTTCGTGCTAAAGATCTGTCGAAAGGTGATAACATTCATATCGGTTATATCGTGACACTGGAACATAGTAGATGTTATACATAAGAACGAGCTTATCTATGTCCCGCCATAAGTCACACGAAATTTATGTTCGGACATGGGATGAAATTGACATCAATAAGCAGGTTTTTTCAATTTTGGTCGGTGTTTTTACTCAATAAAAGAATTTTTAAATGACAATAAATATTAATAATGACATTGGAACAAATTATTATAAATTTAATTCAGTTAACATTGAAATTTACTTTTTGACTTGTATTTTATATGTGAAAACATTTTTGCAAATAAGCTGTTCTTTTCTTTCTGTAATGAACAATGACATCTCCTGTACCCAGTTTTTGTAAAATAAATTATATTGAATTATATACTAAATAACAGGTATTAAACGCGCACATACCTTTTCCATTTCCCAGACGTTTCGGACCTTGTTACAAAGGTGTTGTTGTTTTAATACCTGTTATTTTGTATATAATGATGCAACAAATATTGAATTTTGAATGGACAAAGTCGCCTGAGCTGGTCTCAAGGACAAAACCCAATAATGTCACAAAATATATGCGTGCCAAAGCGACACATCTCTCATATAACTGTGCCCTCCCCGAGCCATGTAAGTTTCGTTCCTTCATCCTTTCGTCAGCTCCACTTCGTACTTGCTTTGAACTTAGTATTTTTAGTTGTCAGACTATTGGCACACATCAACCTTGGCGACATAAAGCCCACATTTTTTGGTTTGCTCCCTTCAGTTAGGACCAATCAGATTCATTGTAGCCAGACACTTAAACCCTGTACTAACACGACAAGATTTAGTTACTACTCCAGGCATTACAGAATCATAGAATCCTCGAGATTTGAGACATCAAACATCATCTATCAAGCGCTTGCCAATTAGAGCTGTTGATTAAATAAAGCTAATTGGTTTACTTGCGGTCAGTGTAACCATAAATCACACTTCGCTGATTATGTAGTCAATAATATGGCTGTCAATATCAGTGTTAGATTTGCATTCATTTTGTTGTAGTTTGTGCAAAAACGTACAATTGATAAATGCTTGTAAAAACTCAGCATAAAGTGATTCATCTACAAAAATTCCTAAAATGAATTACTAATTACTTAAAAAACTGATGCTTAGTTATTCTGTTTGTCAAGCTGGCCTGATTGTGGCCGTAATCATGACATTGAGAATTAACTGAGCAGCTGTTAGCCAGTTTCCGCAAACGTCACTTTTGGCCGAGTGCCCTCGAGTTTTTCTCATAACACCCACTTCACTACAAAGTCGCTTCCCGCTGTCTGTCTGTCCCTATGTATGCTTGATCTTTAAAACTGCGTAACGGATTTTGATGCAGGTTTTTTAATAGATAGAGTGATTCAAGATAAATGTTCAGGTGTTTGATTTTATTATGATTTTACCAAAGCGAAGCAAGGACTAATTACTTTAGTATTTCATAAGTTTAATGTTTATGATCAGAAAGATTTCATACGCTAAAACTAGCGTATTCCCGCGAGAACAACTTTTCCGGGGATGAAAAGTACTGTAGGTATCCTTCTGTCCTTCTCCGTACTCCTAATTATATATGTATATAAATTTCTTTGATGTTTAGATAAATCCTAAAGTAAAGAACAAAGAAACAAATAATCTTTACATAATTCTTATATAACATTCGCATTTATAATGCTAAAATTTTAAATAGTTGGATATACTCAGATACAAGCAAAATTATTTAAAAACAAATCTTCGAATAGAAAATCAAATTATTAATTTTAAAAGAAAAACGAACCAAGACTAAAAAAAATGTTTTTCTCCAAACACGTGTCAATTAACAAATGTAGGTCTTATAAGTGTTATTCCCTTCACTCTATCTACCAGTCAGTTTCTAATTCAGATTTAGCAAATTGCACTACGTTGTCAACAACAATGTTGTCAAATTAAGATCATAAGCGCGTTGTTTGGCAAAAGCGCAAAACTCCATGTCAACATCAACATATTACGAAACGTGTTTGACGTTAAATCTGATGGAACGGGCATTGACATCTTCACGCTATACTTATAAGATAATGTTGAAACAAAAAGGTTTCTTTCTCATCTCCACATGTTTGAGGCCATGACGCCGCGAAAAAAGATCTTAAAATTTTGTCAGTCTACTAGACAAAGCAACTGGGTGGAATTTGATGCGGTTTTTACAGTTGTATAGCGGATAGTCTAAAACTTAAAATCTGGTATAGGTTTCATCGCGATACGTTGCTTAGAACCCGAGATGTTGACAATAATAAGTTATGAGCGGACGCATGATCTCATTATAAATACGTTTTAGTGTATGCAAGATATTAGCAGAGACTCAAGGTAAATCATTCTTCAGGAAACAATGACAAAGTCATTTTTCAAATGGCCAAATCCGCTTCAAACTTATCCCATAGTATGAGTTCACAAATTAAGTATTATTTTTGTTTAGTCAACTCACCTCAATTGGCTATACGAATGGTTAAAAAATAAAATGTATGAAGGTATTTAAATAACCAAACACGATAATTAAATGTTTCACTTTAATTGATCAGTTTTATTAATTACGAGATTTACTATTTTTTCGTAGAAATGCTTTGTGACTCAAAAATCTGAAATAGCGGATATAAACTAGTATCTGATATATTACAGATAGATTATAGTATACACAACAAAAAAATATATACATTCGTTTGAGATATATAAAATAAATACGCTACGCTATTAAATAAATTAACATTAGTATTCGACATAGGGCGAGCTTGCATAATGTGCATATGATTTCTATGACGCATTAATAAAATATGGCCCTTGCAAGTATGCAGGCCATACATAGGGCCATATTTTATTCATAACCAATGATTGTTTTTATGCATAACAATCCCAACTAATATTATAAATGCGAAAGTAAGTTTGTTAGATCTTCACGCTTTATCTACTCAACCAATCTTCTTGAAATTTTGCATACATATAGTTTGAAGTATGGAGAAGGGCATAGGGTACATTTTATTCAGATTTTTTTGCTAACAATACACAAGAAATTGTGTCTTTATGGCGGGAGCCTGCCACCCATAACACATGGAAACCTTCCGTTGTGGGTGACACTGCACCACAATTTTGTGTAACATGTGTGTGAAATTTCATTTCATATCAATTATTTCTTTCATTCACACAAAATCTAATTACAGAACCCTGCTAGAACCAATGTACAAAACTTTATCAAACATATCCAAGTTACACGTGCCTGGCTATATTCGCTCTAAGCCCATGTTATCCTGTAAATAGTTTTGTAATTTACCCTCCCTCGCTATAATTGACTTGTGAAGGCTATGGAGCATTGCCATTACTAGTTACCAAAGGGAATATAGAATAGGACAGAAATAAAGGCGAAACGCCCACGCCACATCATTCATAGAATAATTCATCATCATCAAATAGAGTTTGTAATTGCTAACACTGGTATAAGCCTGTAAGTGTTTCGTCTGTCTGTATGAAGCGACAAACTCAAAAACTACGATCGATATTTGTACGATTTTCATTCATATATAGCGTCATTGTAGGTGCAATTTATTATGGTTTTATCCGAGCGAAACCGCGACGAGCCGCTAGTTTGAAACAAGTAGCTGTCCGATTCATTTATATGTGTACATCTATACTATTATTATAAAGAAAGAAGTAAAAGTTTGTGAGTTGTATATTTGAGGCGGGTAATCTCCGAAACTACCGAATCGATTTCAAAAATTATTTCACCATCGGGAAGGTAATTTATACAAGATTGCTATAGGCTGTATTTTATCTCAAAAGTTCTCACTGGAGCGAAGCCCCGGGCAATATCTAGTAATTTAATAAATATAATGTTTCGTGAAGAAAACTGCGGCGCGTGGCTCTCGTCCTAGAATACGAGTTCGTATTTTGATAGATTATGTATGGATTATGTATGATTTGATGGAATTATGTATGGATTATCCATCCAAATCTTCCCGTACATGTCGTACGATGCTAAGGAATAAGAGCCTATTACCCGTTTCAAACTCGGCAATGACGAAACCCAGGCTCTGAATAAAATACTTTAAATTTTAAAGATTCAATCTAACGTCAACCATTTGGAATGCAGTTGCTATCTATCAGCTGTCAAGGCGTTTTACCCTTATCCGGTATATCTTATCCTCTCCACGTTCAATGTTTTATGCTGGCAACTTTTGCCCAAGGTTTTAGCAAGGACGCATCTGTTTTCTGTATGGGGTGGGAGGGGTTAGCGATTACGTAATTTCTTTACCATTGATTTGTAGTACCGCTGCATATCAGCAAATAGATCTATCACTTTATTATTTTTTTTATTAAGATTTTTTCATTCCCGCCCGGGCCTTGCACTCGTGGGAGTTATGGGATTAAAAGGTCTTTCTGACGTCCTCATTCGCTGATATACAAAGTATCGAAGTTTCCAAACAGTTTTAGTTACTTCCCAACGCTTTGACATCTCAACAAAAGTTCAAGACGTGTGTACAACGACATAAATAAACCAACAAAACAAACAAATGCCACAAGGTTAAGTGCCATTATCCTAATTACCTTGTAATCTCATTATGTGAATGCCAGCTAAAAATATTCCGATATCTGTTACTTTAGAGTTACTGAGACTATAACCCGTATTTGGTGACTCAGGCATTTTGTGACGACATCGAGAAGTCGATTTACTTTCTTTTAGATGGATCTAAAAGAAAGTAAATCGACTTCTCGATCTCGCTGTCTTAGATTTAGGGCTCACTCTCATCCTCGCATATCCCCGGTCACATCCGGAGCTGTGACGCCGTAAAGCCCGGATAAGTAAATATTACAAGTTAAGATTCGGCTGTGCGTTTCCAACCAGCAACCTACCTGAAATCAACGCTCCTTGGGAATGCAATAGCATTTAAAGGCAATAGATAGCTGTCCTTGTGTTCCTTATTCACCTCGTACGACATCCACGGGCGGGTATGGAGTGGACCAACTCAGGGGCGGGACGGCGAAATATCATGTTCCTTTTACATCACTAACATTAGCCTCTATGAACCAGTGCTGGGTAGGTCTTCTTCCGTCGACGCCAACAGTCTTAGTTTGGTTATTGCAGTATTCTTTACGTCGAAATTTCTGAGGTTACAAAACACAAATATGAGTGTCTTCTTTGCGTGTCTTAGCCAAGATTCGTGTCAAATCTACAGCTTAAATCATCTGTCAACGTCTCTTTTTATGAGACATATGGTAACACCATATGACTATACAATACAATAAAACTTTCTCCTTTGAACAATGCGAAAACTTAACTCGATGACTGAGATAACTGAAGTCAATTTCAAGTAACCGATGTAAGCACTGTATGGTTCTTATGATGGCGGTAGCAGAGGCTATTTTGCTATGAATCTGTGTACTTTGACGTGCAGTTGACTGTACTAGAACCGGATTAACTCGAATTTCGCTGCACGGGTATTGAACTTGCCGGTACTTCGGTTCAAGTTTTTCCACAACTAACGTTACATAATATGATTGTTGCGTGAACACAGATACGGTATCACGACCTTATCCCTTACGTGGCAGACAGAGCCAGGATTTGTGAACTTCGAAGGCAATGTTTAGCTGTATAACTTAATTTCCGTTCCCTTAATTGACTTTTACAATCTGCGCGGCAGGAGACGCAGTTGGCTCATTAGTTCTAGGTTATCCTTTCCTCCCAAACCATCATGCGAAATACGCGATTCAATACGAAAGAGCTTTACGCTTCTGCTAAACAGCTGAACCGATTTTGATTACTAGGCAATATATATTTACGATACGAGTGAAAAAATATGCATTTTTTTAATTTCTACTCCCTGAGACTGTAAATAATGAGTGAAAGGTACCTATGACAAATCTACCTGATACATTTTGCCGCGGACAGATCTGCGGGCAACGCTTGTCTCAAATATTTTACTAGTCAATAAATAATCATACAATGCTTGAACTAGAAACTAAATAGAATAAGAAACCAAACACAATAACTAGATCTACAGTTTCCACAGACGTGTAACTTTATATTGAATCAGTGCATTTGTGTCAATGCATTCATCTGCAAGCAGAGTGCAGCCGGCATATTGATTCAGACCCTCGCTGAATACGAATCAGATTTACAACTCTAACTCAATCATTTATTGCATTTCGTGTGTTGTACTTTAGCACAAAAGTCTTATTGAATAAGTTTTTTTACAAAAATGTCATTTTTGACACAAACTACTGGTATAAAGTTTGTTGTGTCTCGTTCTGTCAATGTCAAATATTGTAAATTGCGATAGTGACAAAACATGACTTTAGCATAAAGTATAATTTGTTTTATGCCACCCATAGTTTTCAAGTAGACTTGGGTTAGTTTTTTTTTTTTCAAAATTAGCTGTTTATATATAGCTGAACAATAGCGTCTCTTAATTTCATAGCTTAACCTATTCTAATTTATATTTTCTTTATCCAGTCCTATCTCATCTTTCTCAAGACCAAAATCTTTACCTTTATTTGCGACAATAATAACTGAATAACATAACGCGCGCCCTCGAATGTTCTAAAAGATAAATTAAATCACGTATAACAACAAAAACATGGACAAAATGCATAACCCTTCCGGAAAAATATTAATTTATTCAATTTACGCACAAACGTGCGTGACAATTCAACGTTCCAATTCATTGAATTTATTATTGTACTTATAGTTTTTATATTTAAACTTATTTATATACAAATTTATTCATACTCACATGAATATATCATGTAGAGATGTGTAAAGTATAATTTCTCTGAACTCGGGATACCGAATCGTGTTTCCTTGGCCCCTATTCAATTTTGCCAGTTACCGGGTATTCTTATCTGGCGCACGATTGCGTTTGTTTTTCTCGCGACGTGCATTAACATTTGTCACACTCAAAACTTTGTACCAATTGAGAACGGTGAGTCTTCTTGACTTATTGAAGGCCTGATTCCATTCAAGATAAGTTAAGCTACGTTGCCAAGTATAAGTAAATTATAGCGACCCCTTTGGTGTCGAGAAAGCCAACCTTATAAAGGTAAGTTTAGCTCAAGTAGATTGGCATCCCTAAATGGGTCCATTGTCGTATTAAGCTCATTGTAGTAGACCACAGGTTATAAAACACTTCCAGTAAATTAGACCAAATCTTGAATAAGCCGTTTTCAAGGTGTGTTCTGCAGAACCCTTGGACAATATTATTATGTAATGTTAGGACAGTATTATATATAATATTAGTAAAATTAAAAAAAATACTTCATTAATTTTGTCAATATTTCAACACCACTGCTGGGCAAAGGGCTCCCTCCATTATTTCCATTTAACATTTATAACTATAAATCATTAACTTATTGAAATTCTAATAACTGTGTCAGATGTTACGCCAGAAAACATAAAACAAGTTTAAATTTTACAAGTGGCTAAGGCTCCGTTAAATGCTTAGTTTTCCAATAAGGCCCCATCTTCAAAAAAATTTGAGAACCTCTGATCTTAGACGATATAGAATTAGAATTTTAAACCTTTTACAATTGAATATAGCTAGTACTTAGTAAATATAATCTGACATTTGTATTACATTCATTTTTAACCTGTTGGCTATTAAAAACAATGGTCTAAAGATGAATGCAAATTTTGTTTTAGACGGAATCATTCTGGACACGTGTGGTGTAGTACTGTTGTCGGGTTTTTATCGTGGCTTGGATAGTAAATAGGCAGTAGGTAGTAAAGTAAGTTTATTATAAAACATAAGGTAATACCTAGAACAATTAAATAAAAATTAAAAATCTAAAATAGATATTAGGTGATACGTTATATATATTCACAATAAATGGAGCACTTACCCTTATTGGGTCTGTTGTTATTATTTTATTTAATGTTTATAAATTTATCACGGCCACCCTCTTGCCTCGCTAGCTTGATCGTAATGTTTACGCGTCAAAGTGTACGAGCGGATTTAGAATTTTAAAATTTATGACAGTAGATCCAAATGTGCCAGCGCAGGCGAAATACATCGAAAGATATTCCAAACAAAGCGTAGCTGCGTTACACTGTGTTGATTAACCCTCTGTGTGTAATTCGTAGACATTAGCATAATAGAAGATAACAAAAGAATTAACAATGGATGCAAACGGGAACGCGACACCCGAGCTCCTAAACTAAAATACCGGTGACATACAAACACACAAGCACAAAAACTGTAACACAATTGAAACGTTAGACTTCCCGTAACAGGATATTCTTATATGTAACTCCTGACAGACTTGAAAAAAAAACCGCAAGATTAATTTTCAACTCCATATCCACCCGTGGATGCGACTGCCCCTTGGTCGCATCCACGGGTCACAGTCACACAGTCTTAATATCTCATAGGAAACAATAGCATTCCCAATGAGGGTTCACGTCGGGCAGGCGGCCGGTTGTAAGATCATATTTAGGCAAACTTTCAAAATTGTGCTTAACTATTTTCTCCGCGAACCCTGGGCTTGTGACGTCACAGCTTGATGAGAGACGTTTTGTAGAGACACATAACTTCATGTAACACAGGTAGGACAAACAAAGTTCAAAGAATATAATAACATACTTAATAAATTTATAATCACCGTGACATTTAACCTTATCCTCCTTTCGTAATGATATAACATGTCTATTTTTTTCTGTCGTGATTAACGGGGACTAATTATTATATTAATTGCTCGATGCCAATTCATGCAAAGGTGTTCAGATTACATATAATCTATATCTACATACAAAACTGCAAGTGGGTTGCGTGTACATAATTATGAGGGGCTTTAAGGTATTAATAGAAGCCAAAACAATTGTTTATACAATTTTTGTCTACTACTGGATAGAGAAAAAGCAGTTCTTTCATATTATTCACTAGCTTTTACCCGCGGCTTGGCCCGTGTTTATTTCGTGCGTCCGCTCAATAACTTATTATTATAGATATCTCAGAAAACTAAGCAACTTTGCTTGGATATCTGATCGCAATAAAATCTAACCAAATTTAAAGTTAGACTTTCCTCTATACAACTGTGATGGCCAGTTGTTTTTGCGTGATGCGCGAACAAACATACCGACAGGCCAATATTCTAACAAAAACATTGTTTTCGCTTCGATCAGTCCCAGAAACACGCCCCTAATTGTTTTTCTTTAATCTCTCCCATGTACAGACATAGCACGCTTACAGTTTTATTATATGATATATATAGATAGTTGAAAATGTAACTACAAGCTATACCTAGCTAACACCGATAACAGACTTTACAATCTATATATAATATATAAAACTCTTGCGTTACTGACTGACAGACAACGCACAGCCGAAAGTACTGGGCGTAGATAGCTGAAATTTGGTGTGTAGATTCCTAGGACAGTGTAGGGGAGCACTAAGAAGGTCGTCAGATTATTACTCACATACGAAGTTGTGGCTTCGTCGGAAAACTATAATTAAAAAAGTAGCCTATGTTACTCCTAAACGTTTCGTCTATCTCTGTGCCAAATTTAATCAAAATCCGTCCAAAAATCTTTTCCCTAAGTTATAATATCGTATCCGAACTATGGTATAACTTATAACCTAACTTACACTCTGTAAATATAGTTGTGGGTCGAGTTTGGACCCACAACGTTGAAGTTTTTATAATATTATATTAAAAATAAATGAAAACGAATTCGTAATAAACTCGAACCAGAATCGGTAACAAGGTGATTTAGATATAATGAAGGTAGATCTATAACCTTACCCTTGCACGTCGAGCCTCGGTCGGCATAGATAACCAATAAATCGCTGATAACAAACAAAACAGTCCTAGGACGCGTTATCTGTTAACAAACACACGGACACAACTCACTTCACATTGCTACGTAATCAACGCAAAGGAATATCATTGCAACACGTCTATTTTTCTCTCACTCAATGACAATTCCATTTTTCAATTTAACAACACGTTTCTATTGGCTCGATGAACTTTCAAATTTCGAATTTGAACTTTTTTAACTATGGAGACTCGGGATGAAACATGCGCTATGCGTGCGCCCGCGCATTGGCAACTGTCGTCTCGTAATTTCGTATGCTTCCTTGTGAAGTGCAAAAAACGTGGGTACCATCTAAGGTTGAGTTCAAACAGTGGGTTTTTATGAAAAATACAAAAATGATGTCAACTGTCATGTAATCTGTCAAAAGGTGATTTGAATGGCCAATTTGCAAGTCATGAACGTCATTTTGAATCATTGAAAAGCTTTTGTTTGCGTTATAGTTAAACACAAAGGCTTTTTTTTTCAACATCCGCATTTTTAAAGAAGGAAAAACTGACCTGACTCACTAATCACAATTTAAAACGGTATTTTATTTTTCTACAGGGGTCCTTTTAATTAATAAAATTTTCCAAAAACTTTAAATTCCTCTTAATATTGTTGTTGCGTTGATACTCATCGAATATATTTGTCCAATATCTTTGCTCTTTCATCTTATGTAACACTATGAAAGGGATAGCAGTATTGGACAATGAATTTAATGGAATACCACCCTTAGATAGCGACAATACTAAGTTTAAAAGTTTGTGCAGTTTGTGATCGCCCTTACGCACCATAAATGGTAGACAATTCCGTGTCCGTATTCCTCATTCCGAGATTCATTCGTTCATTCATTAAATTACGTTCACTGGTGCATGGCAGCAACACAGCGAATTTCATTGTTCAGATTGAACTATGAAAAACATTATTAATTAAGGTAACAACGGATGGGTCGTTGTGACAGTTATTCACATAGATGGGTCTATGTCCTTGGCAAATAATAATAAATAAACTAACACAACATCAAAACTCTCCAAAGGGCCTCTACGTGTTGGATATCAACATCTCCACGCAAGCCTCTCAAAGGACCGGACAAAAAATTTATTGATTTAACTAAACGAAATTTAATCAATATAATATAATTATGGACAAGTCAGCTCTTCGATTGCTGCGTAAGGGTTCTTAATTGTCTCTATTATATATAAGAGAGATCTGTTACTTACATTAAGGAAGCAAATAAAGAATTGAGTATTGTCCAGTATTTTCTCTGTTTGTTCCCAAAAAGCCGGTCGCAAACCCAAATGAGTTTGCGCCCGAC
Organism: Plodia interpunctella; assembly: GCF_027563975.2. Taxonomy (NCBI): domain Eukaryota; kingdom Metazoa; phylum Arthropoda; class Insecta; order Lepidoptera; family Pyralidae; genus Plodia; species Plodia interpunctella. The sequence goes on along the minus strand of NC_071303.1, from coordinate 9,854,214 downwards.
TGTTTGGGAAGAAATTGAGCAAACACTTAACGTTATACGTCTACGGTTATTGGTTTACAAATGGCTTAAAAATAATGAATCGGCAATGATATCATAATTTATTTGCTCATTATCGTACTGTTGCATATTTGTTCATTATAATGTATAACTATGTATATTCAACTGTTTTATTGGTGTGTTTATTTAATATTTAAGTAAACAATACAAAATTTCGTTTACTGACAATAATTTAAGGCCTAGCATTCAATGGGAGACCGAATCCATATCAATATTATAACTGCGAAAGTCTGCTATTTGTTTGTCTGTCTGTCTATATAAATCTGTCGATTTTAATGAAATTTGATATGCAAGTAGTTCAAATGAACGGTTTCAAACATAGACAATATATAATTAATTTAATTCAACCACCCATTGTTGGGAGTGAAATTTGTATGAAAATCACGTCATTTCCGATTTCGCAAAGAAATTCAGGCGGGCGAAGCAAATGCTTCGAATGCTTTGAATGCTTTGAATTTCTGTGCTATTTTTTCCAGATGACAAAAGCTAGTTTCAAATAAGGTTTATATATATCACCACTTCCACACCACAATATCTAACGTAACACACAACCGGCCAACAGTTGGCCAAACTTGGCGGTTTTGACATACATTGCCAGTGTTTTTACGCAGCAAAAAAAAGATCACATACAAACTACGCAATGTACTTTCATTCGCCGTTAGTGTGGGACTTGCATGAAGTGCGCACGTGCACAATCCAAATTCTACACGATGCATTCGAAATTCTACAACGAACACGAAGAAAAACATTGCAAACAATAGAATGCCACACGGTTCTAGAAACATGGTCGTAAAGACAAATAATGTCTTGTTCTTTATTTATAAAGCTGTTTCATAGTCTGTTGGACTCCTCTGAATCGCAAACAAGCCGTGAATTAATTAAATGACACTTGTGTATTTGAGTCGTGTAGTCACCCTAACAGGTTTGATAAGCCTGACATCAAAGTAGTAAAAACCGATGCGTTAAAGATCAAGTAAATCCCTCTATCATATAACTTGTATAACGCTATCATTATATTAACTTGTATAACGTAGCAGTGTCATTATAAATGCATTAGTTTTTATGCTACGGGTATCAATTTGCATACCACTGATAACACGGAACGAAAGCGATAATGAAACTTAGGTTTATTATCAGAGACAAAGCATATGTTGACGACCGCGGTGGCGCAGTGGTAAGGTTCTTGCCACTGAACCGAGAGGTCCCGGATTCGATCCCCGGTCGGGTCATGATGGAAAATGATCTTTTTCTGATTGGCCCGGGTCTTGGATATTTATTTATATATGTATATTTGTTATAAAATATAGTATCGTTGAGTTAATATCCTATAACACAAGTTTCGAACTTACTTTGGAGCTAGCTCAGTCTGTGTGATTTGTCCTAATATATTTATATTTATATTTTATATGTTCAGAAGATTGACTGATTCTTTAAAATATAAATGTTCAAAACCAGCATTAGTACTCATTGTGTAAATGGACTTTCAACTGTTCACGAAATGTAAATAAATAAATAAATATATTAGGACAAATCACACAGAGTAAGCTAGCCCCAAAGTAAGTTCGAGACTTGCGTTATGGGATACTAACTCAACGATACAATATTAGATCAATCAGAAAAAAATATCATTTTCCATCATGACCCGACCGGGGTTCGAACCAGGGACCTCTCGGTTCAGTGGCAAGAACTTTATTACGACCCAATCTTAATCTTATACAAAGTTTGTCATGCAGGTTTAGGCAGATTGACCAGGACAATCAATTGGTTAATTTTTTTGAATATTTCGTCTGTTATGTCTAGCTTTTGTGTCTGTTGACTAGGAAAGAAAAAAATTACAAATGTTTTAGGTTAAATGTGTTATCAGTTATCGATATAGTTCTAGAATGTTAAGTTAACGAACCGTAATTACGTGTGAAGTTAAATTTGAGTCGGCTGAAATATCCTTGTTTGGGGCATAATATTATTTCAATAACTGTAGGAAATCCATCAAATTGAATTGAGTCTCATTATAGTAAAGTAAAAAAAAATGGATACTATAAAAAGTGACAAAACCTGAAATATTAACGGAAATTATTTATATATATCCCAATTTTGGGCCAGAGCGGAGCGGAAACCAATCTCTGTTAAATGGTACAAATTATACAATATCTACTTATGATGCAATCTCGCCCGCAAATTAAGAAAAAATATAAAGAAAATCTCCTTCAGTTCTCAACCTTTGTCTCTCCAGACGTAGGCTACAAAGAAGTTCCGAAAAATACGTTTAAATGAGACATTAATAATTCTATAATCTATAAAATATCTTACCTTTTCGCTATCAGTGGGCAGGGTTCCATAGCCGTACCAACTCCTGGCTGCCCTCAGTCTCGGCTCGTCTTTCGGAGACAGCAGTCCACTGCCCCATCTCACGAGACCCTCGGCCACAGCAGCCACACTTGGAGCACTAGGGCTGCCATTAGGGGAACTCGGAGAAACAGCGCCCTTCTCCGCAACAGGAGGCAAAGTCGGCCGGGCGCAACCCGTCCGCCTCTCATATATCCTCTTGATTGGCTCATCGCAATCAGTCTCCAACAACCCCTTCTTATCACTACCCCTCTTCACCTCCGCTACCCTCTTCACATCCTGATTCTGCACCCTTTTAGGATCAGAATCCCTTCTCTTCGCGCTCTCGTTCGACTCTTGACGACAAAGCAACTTCTTCAAACTCTCGCTTGAGTCTTGCTTCGAGATCTGAGCTTTCTTATCCTCTTTCTTCTCATCTTTGGACAGCAACGCTCGTTTGAGACTGTCAGAGGAATCCTGCTTGTTGATCAATTTCCTTGGACATTCAGAGTTGAGGGATTCTGTAGTTTTGGATATGAGGAGTTTCGGGTAGTCGTAAGCGGCGTGGTCGTTGGGTGGGTTGAGTTCTAACGAGCGTCGGTTTTTCCTCTTGTCTGCGGGTGCTATCTGGGCCTTGACCGGCAGCAGCCGCCGCGGCAGCAGGCTGCGGTGGTCAGCAAGCGGAGACTCCGGTCGGAACATGGCGGGTGGCGAAGCTGCACTGCCTACCCTGCGATATATTCCCCTGGAACAAAAAAGAAATGATCAGATTTCAAGGTTTTGTTAAGCAGTTGCTTTGGGATAGCTTCAATCATTAATAAATACCATATAGTCATAATAATTTCGATTTAAATCCAGCCGATCTATCCCTGATATATTATTAATTTAACCATCTATGTGTAGTGATGAACAGATTTTCCATCGACATGCAAAGAATATGGAAATCATTCCCAAAATTCTTAGTAGGTGATTTGAAGATTACAATTTTCAACAACTTTTTTCCCATCGGTTGAGGCCGAGCGCTGTCGTATCACTCAACATTTTATATAACAGATTATGATTACTGGTACACAAGATATGAATAATGATAATGACGCATCTCAACATATCTTAGGGTACAGGTTATCAATTAAACAACGCGGTGAGAGTACAACTTTCATTCGAGGCAAAATAGATTCTATATAGGTAGATATTGACGCTACATTCCTGTGTGATAAATTTAAGAATATTTTATCATGAAACGTGATGTACAGTTGATAGTACATCAACCTGCCCACATTCATTCGCTATTACCTAGACATAGAGGTCTATATAGAGTAACTTGAATGAGGGCGATAATACGTGTGTTTAATGTTCAGTAAATAACATATTGTATTTAACAATGGTTGTATATATGTTTTTTATCAATTGTATACACGTTTTTGTTTGCACTGCTATGATAATATTGAGGAAATTCAGCAAGATTGGGCTGATGTGAAAACGTGACCAGATTTCGGAGGTAGGCATCGTACCTACTCATAAAATCTCGTAGTCGTAAAAGGGCTCATATTATTGACAATATGTTCAATATGATTGCAATCGTGGGTCTGATTAATTTATTTAATATATAGGAATTATTCCGTTAAATAACGAACTGAAGCGCATTACAACAAATTATATAAATTGAATGAAAGAAATATTACTGAACGTACATTGCTGACTGCTAATGTGAATTTTGTATTGAATTCGTTACACACTACGGTGTGTATTCGTCATGAGAAGAAGAAGAAGAATATATGCTTGTTCATCAAAAAGAAAAAGTCGTGATAATATATATATATATATATATATATATATATATATATATATATATATATATATATATATATATATGTCGCAGCCAACTGGTTAAAATTGCCGTTCAATCAAACAGCTAGCCCTTTGACTGAACAACGCCATTCAATCACACGTCTAGCTTTTTCATTGAATATTTGAGGCGCTCAAAACGTTCAACACTACAGCTGATTCAAAAGCCGCCGTTTAATTGAATTAGTTCGGCGCTCACCACCGCGGCGCTAGGTGCTTTATGTTTCCAATATGGCGTCAACTAGCCGTTGTTTTTGATTGTTTCAAGATATTTTTCGGAAAGAAAGTAGTAAATTTAATTTACTGTTTGATTGAACAGCTATTTTAACCATTTGGCTGCGAAATATACTTATACCTACGTGCTAATACATAAAAAAATTAAACTATTCAGAATATTTCTTTCTTTTGTTATACTTATATTTTAACAGTCACAATTGCAAGTACCTAATATGGCTTGTTTTTTTTTGATTTTACGGTGCTATTGTTGTGTTCAGTTTTATTGTACAGAATAACTCAATGCCATTTAGCTGTAAGCTATTGTTCTCAGTATGCTGTGTACAGTCGACTGCAAAACATGTCTGATGACCGCCAGTAAAAACCAGTCATGTATGTCTATAGAGCCAAGGAACCAATATTAGACCTCTATTACCGTCCCGATATGTTATGTACCTATTTGCGACGGAGTCGCATGTGCCTAAATGCGAATGCAATTTTTACTAAATGGTAGACAGAGTTTATTCGATACACAATAGAGGTACCATAACATGTATGTTGTCGATGTGTTTCGCGTCTTCAAGTAATGCTTATCTGAGGGCACGGTAATGCCGACCAAGACGAACCAAGCGCAAGATCACTACCTACCTTTTCTCGAATAGTTTCGTCGTATTTTTTAATATGAACCGTCGTTACTTTTGGTTTGGATAATGCCAGATAGTTAAAACTTTCAAGATATAATTTACTAGCTACCAGATATTTTATTTCGTTTTGAATTTCCTAATGGGAATAGTTGGGTTTTCCGGGATTAATAGAGTCCTCGTCCTTCCTTTAAACTACATGTATGCAATGTACCACTGCTATGATTTTACGACTGACGTCAACTTCTTTGGGATAGCTGTTGTTGCCTTTTGGGTTTTATAACCCTTATTAGTAGCGTCTTACGACATTCGAGGATTTTATGTAGTGGTCATATGATATGCCGCCGATATGCAATTAAATTTAAACAATAGGTAATATTCTCACTCTCTTGCCCCACTGATAAGACAATTCCGTGTGGCAATCAAAAGCGAAGCCTGGGAGTAGAACTAGAGGAAACTTTGGACAACATTTATGAAATATCTTGAGAAAACCTCAATGATGTCGACATCACAGATACAATACTAATTCCAGCCTCCACACTAACTTGTATACTGAACGACCGAACATTGCGGAGTTCGTATTTGAGCTTTTTTTCACCACAAGAAAAATCCAGCAATGCACGTCGAAACCTCAACACTACAAACAAGAATACTTTAACATGTGATGAATCTATATGTCTAACTAACGACAAGTCAATGGAATACACTTATAATGAAAATTCACATAGTGAATCCGATCCACCCATTTCATCTGACGAAGATACCAATGACACTAAGAAATCTGAAATGGAAACAAATATTTTAGGTGAAAATCAATCAACTACAGTATCTTCAAAGTGGTTCGTTATGACAATAGAAAATGATTTTAGCGAACGGTTCGCCGAACCGTTCGGCGTTAGTGTGGGACCCACGTAAGATTTAGCAGCGATTGTAATAAAGTTGAGATGAGAACCAAAACAGAAGTAATTTTGTTTAGTGTAAACGGAGACACGAACTGACCGGATATTTTGTTATCGAGATGAGAAGTGATTCAGAAGTAAATGGACACACTCATCTTCCCATAATAATTCTGCAATTATATTATAAACACTAGCTTTTGCCCGCGGCTTCGCCCGCGTGAATTTCATAGCAAAATCTCAGTAATTTTTTTATCGCGTACTCTGTAAGACTGGTAAACATATATGATTCAAATTCGCATTTTATTCTCATCTTTAGTTCAATTTTCTGTTTCCCGCTGCGTGTCTCGCCCCGCAAACTTATCCAAATGACGTTTTACGTCCCGGTTTTTTATTAAGCACAAACGTAAATTAAACATTTTTTGTATTTACTATTACTGTTATTTACTACAAAAAGTAAGTGTGCCAATTTTCAGATTTTTATCTTGAAAATTGTATTAAGTCCCATACAATCTTTCACCCCCCTTTTGAAGGGGTTAATTTTCAAAAAAATCTGAAACATGTATTCATAACTTTGTTGTAAACAACCAAAATCCAAATTTTCAAGTAACTAACTTCAACGGTGTAGAACTTTCATATTTACAGCTTTGAACCTGACCATTTACCGGGATGAAATGTATCTAATTTTCCTACAGGACCCTCCTCATTTTCCAAGATGAAATGTCTATAAGATGTTAACCCGGAATTCTGAGGCATTTTTGATTCATAATTAGTTTTTCAATTATCCTACCGGAACCTAACCATTTACCGGGATGAAATGTATCTAAGATGTTAACCCGGTATATAAGGTACCTACATACCAAATTTAAAGCAAATCGGTCCAGTATATTTCGAGTGATGCGCGTTCAGACAGACAGACAGACAGGCAAAAAATTCCAAAACTATATTTTCGTCATCTATATCAGTAACTAAGTATGTTCCATGAACAATTTGAGTTAAATATCCAATGTACAAATTTGACCTTCAATTTTATTATATGTATTGATGATTGATGATGATTAAAACAAGGAAAACTCATTAAGTAGTCAAATAGACTTTTCTCATCTCTTTTAGTATTATATTATCATATGGAAAGAAACACACAACGTCTTTCTTGGCAATATTGATGGGATGGTTTGCCAATGCCTTCTTCATTTCACACAGTAGTTGATAATTCATCAGATGGTATGGTTTCCTCACGATGTTTTCCTTCAAGGGAAGCAAGTCCACTTCGATAGCTTTTTATTACAATCCATATAAGGAAGGTCTGTGCACATGCAGTGGGGGCGTTTAAATAGCTGATGATAAACTATACTATTATTGTAGCTTGTTATGTTGCTATGTTTGAGGCGGGTAATCGCCGAATCTACCGAACCGAATTCAAAACTTCTTTAACCGTTAGAAAGGTACATTATCCAATATTGTTATTAGGCTATACTTTATCTCAAAATTCCCACGGGAGCGTAGCCCCGGGCAACATAATGGTGATAGATAATGTGACGTCTTCAGTTTTTATTTAACCACTATATGTTGCCCGGGGCTTTGCTCCCCTGGGAATTTTACACTTCTCTTTTAATACCTCTTTTAATAATAATACAGATTAAGTGACGTGTCCCACCGCTGGGCAATGGTCCCTTTACATTTCCATCCGTCTCGGTCTATGGCAAAGTCTGGCCATTCTTATTCTCATCATGCGCCAACTGCTCCTTGATCTGCCTCCAATAATGCTGAATCAAAATAATAACACACAACTAACATCAGTCACTGTTGTAATTGTTTTTTTTTTTCATTGAAGTTGTGTAACTGGCCCTTTATGTATCACGCAATCTGTAATTAGCTTAGACGTGTTAATTGTTTACTACGTCGTTATCACACAATATTGGCGCCAAACCATCATTGTTTTGGCCGAACAACATGATTTTTGTATTCTTTTTTTTTTGTTTACCTTGTTCATATTAGGTAAACAAAAATACAAAAATCTACTAATAAAAATACAAAAAGCAAATCATACGGCACATGTATGTAACCAAATGGCATTCTATACCAGTCAATAATCTTTTTCCTCAATTGACTTGATCTCGAGTTTTAAACAGTTAAAATAACACAAATCTTTAGCTTGAATAGTCCCCCATGGGAGCAGCGCCCAGTTAACAAAAATATTATTTAAATAACTCGAAAATAAATGGTTTATATTCATATTTTCATACAAGAGCCTAGACTAGCAACTAATGAATATTTGACATAATTAAATTATATATATACACATAGTAAAGTACAGTAGACATAGTAAAGTAGTTAATCATAAATGCAAAAGTCTGTCAAGATTTCACAGCTAAACCGCTGAACCGATTTTGATAAAATTTAGTATGCATTTAATACTTCACCTTTTTTCCCTAACATACTTTACCTCTTTTTAAAACGGGGATGAAAGTTTATACGACAAATTTTGCCGCTATCGGAGCTGCGGTAAACAGTTCACTATAGCTAAGTTTCGCCTCCGAACCGGTCTATCTAGCCCAGACCTTCAGGTCCTACCGGTTCAATTTCTAAGACGCCATTCTAGCCATTTTATGTACTTGTAATCCAATACGACCCGCCTGGCAAGATTTCTAAAGAACAATAGTAATTTATTATATCCTAGTAGTACAAAAACAGAAAATAGCAAGAAGGCTACGGTCTTCTGGCTCGGCCACGTTGCGTGTCTCATTTTGAGTTGCTGAGCCAGGATAGTAATATAGAAACTAAGTCTTTTTTTCTTTTCGAGTGTGTTATTGCTAACACTGGTGTCAGATTATGTAAGAGTCGCCTAAATATGACATGACTTTTACGACTACCTACTGACATTTAGTGGCAAGTAGTCGCATACAAATTTAGTTACTAAACCAAGCTGTCTCACGATGTTTTCCTTCACTTCAGCAACAATGGTCGACGATAATGAAAACTACTATAAATGAGTCCGATTGGTATACAAACGCATGTGGCACGAAAAGGATTCGAACCTGGGACCTATACAATATGAACATCTCTTCTATCTGTCTGATGTGACAATGCACAGCAATCTCACTGATAAAAATGCATGAATCTTATCTATGATTGTTCGTTTACAAATCTAACAATAACATTAACTAGGTACATTATCAGATAAAATTGGACAAATTTGGTTAATTATTCGTGTAAAATGCATGTTGTCAACTTGGTTTATCATTGCAATAGATTATTGACATCATAATATTTTAATCTGACTCGTGTACGGGTATTTCATACCACATGGTTTCGATGAAAGAAAAGCTTATTGCAAAATACCTGCTTTCTTTATAATAACCAGTAATTTCGGAAGAAACGTCACCCAAACTCTACATATCATTATGATCTCGTAAATGTCATTTCAGATGTGTTTAGGCCACTTGTATTCCGACACCACTATTAGCAATCCATGAGGAAGGCCCGTGTCCCAACAGTGGGATCGTTTAAATGACTGTTAATAAAGTTACCAGTTAGTATCCCATAACACAAGTCTAGAACTTACTTTGGGGCTAGCTCAATCTGTGTGATTTGTCCTAATAGGTTTATTTATGTATTTATTTATTTTATACGTTTGTAAAAAACAATGTGGTAAGTGTTTGTTGTTGGCAAGAACACAGTCGAAAATAAATCGTAAAAAAAAATAATCAGTCGCTCACATAAACTTTTTCATATTTTGGTAAAATTTAGATAAATCGACATGAGTTATTGCGAAAAACTGGAAATGAATCTAATAAAACGAGTTCAAAGCCCAGCGAAAATAAGATCAAATATCAATAAACACATTAATCGAATTTCCTCTAGACTTTTTGATTAGCTGGCATATTTTTATACAGTAATGGTTTAAAAATAAACAGGAAAATTATTATGAAACTTGTAACCATGACAGTAAGCGTTAGATTGATCTTATCCTTCCTTATTACTGTCCTCCGCCGCGTTTGCGTTTGTTCGCGATAAACTTAAAAACTACTGCACGGATTTTCATGCGGTTTTCACCAATAGATCGAGTGAATCCTAAGGAAGGTTCAGTTGTATAATTTACTAAGAGTTTACTCGAGCGTTAAACATAAGAAGTAAGTCTATGTATAAGAAGCAGGTGAGGGGCGTTCCGTTTCATGTCGTTTGACAACTTTACGGTTTCACAGTGATAGATTGTAAACCAACGAAAAAATAATGTGTTAAATTGTAAATAGTTAAAACACTTTCTCGATAGTTTCCAAAGTCGCGTTGACAATAAATATAAACCCGATTGTTTTTAATAACTAGCTGCAAAAAAGGGAACTTCCTTCGCTATTACACGCTAGTTATAAAAAATACTATTTTATCGCTATTTATCTAGTGTTTTGCAAATTAGCTAGCTGCAAAAAAGGGAACTTCCTTCGCTAGTTATCAAAAAATATTATTTTATCGCCATTTATCTATCTAGTATTTTGCAAGTTTACGGTGGCATCTACTCATCGTCCCCCAATACACTCAGACAGCCACACATTTTTTTAAAACTGATATATATTTTTATTGTTATGTGTATTCGTCTGTTCATCCATAAATGAATAAAAAAGTGAAACTGACCATCTTTCCTTTACTGGGCACAATAAAAGCTTGTGTTGTTAATATTGTTTAAGTTTACGCAACGCAACATAATGGTACTTGTATTATGTCACCTACCAAACCATAGACAAAATTGAAAGTGATGACTTTCCATACCACTTATGTTCGATGACTTCGATGATAACACATAATTATTGAGTTATGATGAATGACGAATATAATTAAATCAGTTAATAAGAATATGCTTTAAAATTATTTCTGAGGTAGAGATATACCTTAATAGTTTAAATAATTCTTATCAATCATAGATAAGAATCATTGAAATCACTGTTAAGGTTCTATTATTATTTTCCTTAAGGTGGCTTTGATTTCGTCAAACTACATTATCACGTCTTTGTAACTTTAATAGAACGTAACGGGGCAGACAGAGTCTAGAGTTGTCAAAACTCGAACGCCTCGTTTTGTTGTAGTTGTACTATTTTTATAATGTGGAAATAAATATATGTTTATTTCAAAGGATGCTAGTTCATCGTCTATGAAAAGAATCTCCACTTAATATTCCCTTTTTTATTGCCTGAAGGTTGCAAACACGGCAGCCAATGTAAACCAGAATCCGATCAGGATCCGAATCCGAAACGGATCACCGATACGTTGCCAACTTTTTGAGAAAGCGTTATTTTCTTGAAGGTCCTATTAGGGAATATGCATGTTGCTGGCGTCCATAGTCTGCGATGACCACCAATTTCCATTTGGTGGGCTCGCATGCCTGTTCATTGCTTAGTTGTCCAGACCAGCATGGAATTGAATCAAATATATTAAAACGGGTTATCATTTCGTACGTAACTCGTAATAGATCCATAGTTACGAAAAAAACATTTGCAGTAAAAACATACATACAGATAGGTACATTTGTTTTCAGAACGTACCATTATGATACCAGGACGACTTGCGACTTCATTCGTGTTTCCTGTAACAAAAAATAAACACTATATCATTAATAGTTGGTCACTCTTCAAGGGACCGATTCTCCGAATCTCATGTAAAAATGTAAAAATCCACATTCGTGTTCTTTTTTTGCACCTGGGTGGTATCACTCAGGCCAGATGAGAGAGATTAATACTCATTTTCTATTCCAAATCTATATTATAATTATAATTATAATAAAGAGAGTGTTGTGAGTTTGTGACTTTGTGAGTTTGAGGCGGGTAATCTCCGAAACTACCGAACTGATTTCAAAAATTATTTCACCATTAGAAAGCTACATTGTCCAATATTGCTATAGGCAATATTTTATCTTAAAATTTTCCACGGGAGCGAAGCCGCGGGTAACATCTAATTATATATAAAGCACGTTGAAAAAGCGTCCGAGCAAACGCGAGCTAGAAGAGCTGCATTTTTTTTGTTTAAGTTACATGTGGAACAAACTGCGAAGGGGAGAGGAAAAGTGAGAAGCGCAGTCATTGGGTTCCGACGGCGGTTTTCCCTGCGGCTGAGGAAGAAACCCGGAAAAAGGGAAGGAAGTGGACTACAGGTAACGAATAGAAATTATGTCATGGTAGCTGAAGCTCCACGGCGCATTTAGTGATATATATAAGACCTAGGAAACCAGGTTATCGATTGGTGAAAACGGTATTAGAATCATTACTCCACTTATTTATTGAAGACTGGTAATCGTAGCGTTTTGCATGATTGTTAGTACACTATGCTCAATCATAACTAGTCAAGTTATGATTAGATTAAATTAATTTTTTTTTCATATTTATAACAGGGCAACTTTATTTAGGCATGATGAACCAAAAATACGAAATATAGACAAAATACAATAAATAACATTAACTAGAAATGGCTATTTCTATGGCGTATGGTTCCCGCCCTGGGATGTGGTACGAGACGACTAAAGGACACAATCTATATGGTAGCTGAGACAAAATAATAGAAATCCCAACGGCCGCGGCCGCTTGTAAAATCTCAACCGAATATTCAAATTTTCTACGCGGCGTTATAAGCCCCGAATGAAACCAGGAGGTGAGAGGGAAATTGCTGTTTCTTCTGATAATGAATCAATTTCAAGCTAACACATTTTAGAAATCAAGTGTAGAAGCCATGATATCATAAAATAATAATAATAATAAATAATATCATAAAACGCCGGCATATCACAAATAGTCCGGGTATATCACGATTTGACCGATTCAACGATGGCCGACAACAAACACTGCGTATAGTCAACAGCGCATCGACCATCTTAATTGCAAACTCGCCCTTATTACCGCGGCATAAAAATACATGCAGGGTAACTTGACATGTGGTCGACTGTACACGCTTGGCGCCGCTTGGTCGAAAGTGGCGGGAGAAAGCGACGGCCAATGGCGGAAGAACTGCTTTCATACCCTCAGATATCCTGTTTGTCCGCACCATGGTTAGGTAACGGCTCGTAATCGGTTTTGTAACTTGTTGTCTGTCCGCTTAATTATCTAAGCATAAAAAAATGTGGTGATTTAATAATATTGGAAATGTAAACATATCTCTTTTTTATGTACTTTCTACTAGTGGACCCTCCCAGCTTCGTTCGGGTAAAAACATAACAAAATATACACCTAAATGTCTCTGAGAAATTACATTAAATATTGGTGAAAACCGCATAAAAATCCGTTCAGTAGTTTTTGAGTTTATCAAATTCAAATTCAAATCATTTATTCAGAAATTAGACCTTCACAGGCACTTTTTCTCGTCAATATTTATAGTTATTTCTCACAAGCTACAAACTACTATCGCGAACAGAGGACTTTGTTTTATGTAAGGTTAAGGTAAGAGGTAACAAACAAAATTATTTTCACATTTATAATATCAGTGGGGATGGTATATGTACAGAATAACAATATTTAATGGACTTGAGAGAAGCAGTAAAAGAGATAAAAATAAATAAGGCATACAAACCTAGGTTGTATGTATTCCCTTTTAATAATTTCATACATCAATTAACATATTCAATAAGGAATTATGGTAAGAACAGACGATATTGCGCCAACCCCAGATAATGAGATAAGGTAAGGTAGATGATGATGATACATCTATCAACATAATAAGTTGGGAATGCAACAGATTGGCAATTTGTACGACTGGTGATAAACCTTGGGGCGCAGCTAGTCATTTTTTAAATCAGAAATTACAGAGTTAATTAATTTAATCTATATTGTATACTATGGCTGCACCCCGGGGCTTTGCTCCCATGGGAATTTCAGGATAAAAAATACCCTATGTGTTATTAAAGGTTGTATTCCATGTATCAAATTTCACCTATGTTTGGACCCGGGTCATTAACTATTATCTATTCCTAATTTCATCTAAATTGGCCTACACATTTCGACATGGAAAGTATGACAGACAAAGTTTTGCCTTTATATTATTAGTAGTATGGAACCTACTGTGTCTTGAGGTGGTTTAAGCTCCAGTCTACCTGAGTTTCTTTCATTAAATGTTACTCCAGTATATGTTGGCTTATAATTCTTTTAATGTGAACCGATTTCATTGTTTACTGTTTTAATGTGTAAGTTGTGATGAAGCTCGTAGTTTTTGACAGACTATGGTTCATTGGTTTTATATCAATACTTAACACACAGCAAATATTGTTCATTCCTTGAATGTACTTAGTTTATGCTTCAAATTCATTTTTCATTTTGTATTTCTATTATATGAGATCAACAAGCACTCTGGGAAGTAGGTATATTCATAGACACTAAAAAACACTAGGAAACTTGTTTTTAAATGGCTCGTCATACGCTCCTCCACAGATTCGACAACTTTCCTAATCAGAAACATTGTTAAAAATAATAAAATCGACTACTTTTATTTAGCAGATTTCATACGTGAACATCCAAACAATAAAACCAAAATCAGATCCAAACAGTACTGAAAAACCTTTAATTAGGGGAGTATTTTTCAACCTACCTGCGGTAAAACAGTATAACTCTGACGATGAGCCAACATGGCTCAGAAAACGAGCTCAGAAAACAAACACAGGATACAACACAAAATTACACAATAGGTAAACGTTCACGTGAACCCGTCACCAATTAACACAACTCACACTTCACAGATTTCGCACTAAAAGATATCAACAAGCAGCACTGCACATCTATTTCCAATTCCCGTGGATATTTTCCACAACGTACACAAATAAAACACCTTCGTACTTGCGAAACCGATATGTCAAACTACGTCAAGTTATCGCGAATGAATTATGGATATAACACTATTTTAAGGGACAACAACGCGATTAATTTGGAGACTCGTATTGGAATTTCTGTTATTTTGAATAAATTATTTTAGTTTCCGAATATTAGATAAATCACAACAAATTCGACAACACTCGGCAAGAACAACATTTCAACACGCGCATTTATCGAAAACTGGATTTTTTACTTGTGATTGGCTGGCTCTAGTCGCTATTACCAACATAAGAAATATTTGACATTTGACAGTGTGAGTGTGACATTAGAAGTGTTGCCTCATTATTCGAAAAAATAATGAATTTGAGAGATACTTTATGGAATATTACTGCAATATTATTGTTCGAAGGCAGCACTGAGGAATAACATATTTTACGGATATACTTATAATAATATAATAATTTAACAGTTTTGCTATGCATAATGTCAATATATAAATCTAGGGAACCGTTCATTCTTCTTTACCATAGTCGTATTTCCTCATGGCTGAGGATCGTGGTCATTACGTGGAAAGAAACACACACACAACAACTTTCTTGATATTGTTAATGGAGTGGTTTGCCATTGCCTCCTCAATTTCACACACATGGACACCAGTGTGCAGGTTGCATGAACTTTGGTTATGCGCATAACAACACGTTCGTCCATATAAATATAAATATAATTTATCTCGTGCCGACCCTGCGTGCCCTTGACATGAAACTAAAGTAGTAAAAATATTTGTTGTTGGAAACCCCGGATTATTTTTTAATTGTTTTGAAGCAAACGCATAAAAATCAAAACGGTCTCATGGGTTTTACTTATCTACCTAAATTACAGTAAGGAAATTAGGTATCCTAACATCCATAAGTATTTAAAAATAGTTCTTGTTTGTATGACATGTTTTTATCCACCGTATTTTATAGCTTGTTGCCATTAAATACATAAGTAGTAATTTTTCTAATTTTCAGTAGATAGTCCAAGATCGCTCCTCAATCTGCTTCAAAGCTTCAGTACGTTGCCCGCGACGTACGGTTGTCGTATGCGCGCACGCAATTAATTTACGAAAAAACTATAGATTCTCATTAGGCATACGGGTATAATTATCATCTCTGCCGGAAGTCCACAACAGGAACTTAGGCCACAGACGAGTAGTATCCACGAAACGGAGAAATAAGACAATTTTTGCGAAAGAGTACTTACTTTTACAATGTCATTTGTTAAAAGGGAGGATGGTGAATGATGTATAGTGACTATAATTCACTACAATAAAAAAGGAAAGTAAAATTCGCGACTACAATTTAATTATTTTAAGTATGTATCGAGACTTGGAAAAGATAATAATTTTAGTGGATTCTCTATCACACTGTTACTGTATTGACATTAAAACGTGAAGATTCAATCAACAAGTAGGTACAAGAAAATATGTGGAAGACACTACACAATTTTTCATAAGTACAGTCAAGGGCAAAATTGTATCAAGTCTTTTTTGTAAAAATATTTTTACAGAGTCAATTTGTTATACACTTTCGTTTATAATTTTCACATGAATATTATGTAAAATTTAAAAAGGGTATAAGTATGACCATTTAAAAAATACAGAAAAATACAGAGGATGATGATAATAGTTACGAACCAACCAATTATTTTAAGAAAAGTACAATCAAACAAGAATAAAAGTATGACAACTTTTTGCAATCAGCAATAACAATTAAAGAATATAAAATTAATTATAAAAAAAAATTTTACTGCTCATTAACTGTGTTTAATTCGAAATATTCTATTTAATGTATTGATTGTTGGAGCTTTTCATTGTTTTACTTTTCTCAGATGTCATTTGCCTACATATAATCAGACATTTCTGTTTCATTTGTGATATTAGATTGTAAATATTTTAACTTTCATTAATTCTTACTTACTTTGTGAACAAAATGCAGTTACAATTTTTCTACCTACGTAAAAATATTTGTATAACATCACATGCAAGTATTAGGATTGCAAGTAATTATTTCTATAACACATTTTTGTGTCGATCTGTACCAGAGAGCGTGTAACAAAAAAAAATATACATATTATTATATACATCTGTTGAGATGTTACAATTACATAATGGATTATTCAAATTATAACTTTTAAACCAACCACAAAAATGAAACGCTAAGGTTACGCATTCAGAAACGATCCGGTGAAACCACTGAAACAAATAGCATTATTCCGGAAAACGGAATTATAAAAAACTTAAAACTTTATGCTGTACACTTAGATAAAATAAATAACTAATCTTAATAATTCTCACTTGCACTCAAATTCACTGTCACAATGTATGACATTGCGACCACAGAATATAGCAACACAAACTAATCAGTCTTATAGTTTATTCAGTAGAAGTATACTTCCAGGCAAACTGAAAGGGCCAATCCGAGATCGTATATCCACGGCTCTTACAGCAAAGTAATACTTAAATCCAGCCATGAACTGTGTTAGAGTACAGGCCATGGGCAATGGTAAAGCCTTTACATCACCAATTTTCTTCCACAAAGATGTGTTTGGTGGTGCATTTGTTTCCTGATAAGCGTATAGCTGATAGCTCGCAATTTCTTCGTAACTATCTTCTTGATACCCTTCAATTTTCCATGAGATTACTATTCCATTTTCCACTTTGGAAAGCTTGAGATCAGGGGCTGGTGGCAACGCTTTCAAGTAGTTTCCAGGATATATCTTATTGATCTCTGGCAAGGGAGCGGGATGTCTATTATGTATTCTTGACATCCTAATTTGATTTTGAGGCAGTCTCGACATTTGGGTCTGAGGAACTCTTGGTCTAATATCTGAAATTGAAAAAAAATAATTTGATTACTTTTAAACATATAGCACTTGACTGTACCTAAATACCTTCGTTCACATTAGTACTTACTTTGATTAGGGGAAACGGATTTTAACGTAATTTGCCCCGGTTTGGCATTAGGGTTTTGAGGGCCACTAATAGGAATATAAACTTTTCTTGGATTATTCTGTCCTATTGAGTGTCTAGGCGTCGAATTCAGCACATTTTGGGGAACCATATGCGTGGGTACCACCCGGACCGGAGTGGCAGCTGAATTCCTATTTACCTTGACGGGGGGCTCGTCATCAGTCAAATCTACAGTAACAGAATGGTTACGGGACAATGTCCTCTTTTCTGCCTTTTGTTGATTAATTCGTCCATTCACTGGGCTTGCTGCTTTTCCGGTGTTGTTAGTGGCAACTTGCTGTATGTTGTTTTTAGCTGCTGGACTGTTGGATGCAGGGATGAGTCGCGGAACTGGAATTTGTTGAGGCGTAGGAGCAGGAGGGAGTTTCACCTCAGTTCTCAGATTAGTAATAGTATTTCGTGGAGATTTAACAGGAGTCGTGTTATTGGTAGTGTTTGAAGCTGGACCAGGTGCTTTTCTCTTGACGTTTGATCTCTCTGTCATCAGAACTTGCATTCCCACAGACCGAGTAATCTTCAAAGGAGTCACGGTCTTCGAATTCTTTTGCTCCTCTTGTATAGTCTTCAACACGACCTGCAGATCTCGATTTTGTTTGGATAGCATCATAGCTTTCTTTTTATATTCTTCGATAGACTGAGACATACTCTTCAATTTAGTCTTAATTTCACTCAAACTACTACGGTCTACAACACTCTCTACAATTTTTAAAATACAGAATTCTTCCAAGTCGTCCCTTGTCATCTCTGCCATGTTTTTCTTGCACGTCTTCAAGAAATCCCTTGGAACAAGAGATTTGGGCAAGGCAGATTTGACTTCAGTAATTTTCTCCTCCTCCTTTATCTTCTCCTTCTCGTCAACAGGCGATGCTTTTATATTTTCTTCCTCTCCTTTTTCCTTTTCAGTGACTTTTTCAGCTAAAAAAGAAAATAAATATGTATTAAAATTAAATATCTATCATTATGTAAGGTATGTAGTTAATAACAAGAAGTGGAAAATTGTAACATACCTTCCTCAGAAACTCTTTGAGAGGATTTTACTTCAACTTCAGACGTTTCGCTTTTAACTCTTAGATCACCTTCAGCAACTTCTGGTTTTGATGACTTCTCTTTAACATTTGTATCATCTTCGTCTATGAGCATTATATCATCATCATCGTCAAGACTTACACATTTTTTATCGGCATCATTTTGTACAGTATTACTTTGAGTTTGAGAAGCAGTAGTATTTTGATATTCTTTTACATCGTCTTCATCATCGGAGAGAATATCCAACGTATTTGATAACTTTAAAACAGATGGTAAGTTTTTTGATTCATTAGTGATTTTACTCTGCTGAATGCTTGCTTTTTCCTTGCTCGTTTCTTCGACTGATTTATCGCTACTTCTACTTTCTATAGGATGTGAATCTTCATCCATTGCTGTGATACTATTTTTTAATTCGATATTTTCAGTCTTTTCTTTTGTAGACAGGTTTCCTTCATGATTACCTTCACAATCGATAGTTAATGTATTTTCTTTTTCAGATGGTTCAGAAACTGGAATTTCCTTTGCTTCACCAGTTTCATAATTTATATCTACATCCATAGGTTCAGTTTCACTGTCTTTCTCATCATCTAAATCAACTGTTTCCATTTCAGTCACAGATTTTTCATTTTTTTCAACAACGGAAACAGAACCATCATTTGTTCTACTTAATTTATCATTTAAAGTTACAATATCACTAGGTACTTCTGTACTTTCTGTTTCCTTTTCCTCGTCGTCTAAGTTCACTGTTTCAATGTCACCTGTGTTGGAGTGTACGTTTAATTCATCTTTCCTAACATTCTGACTTTGCAAGTTTTCAATTATTTGTTTGTTTGGCATCTGTGGATCACAAAATGATTTTTTTTCTGTGTGTTCATTTGGTTTTGCTACAAGTGCTTCACCGTCAGTTTTCCTAACTGCATCACCCTCAATATTGGCATTCATAGTTTCTTCTTTTACCTCTAATGTAACATTATTATTGCTTGTTAATTTAACACTATCCTTATTTACTTCTTCAAGCTTTTCACACTTTTCATCGGTTGTAATTTCTAAATCATCGTGTACTTTTCCATTGACTTCGTCGACAAATTTATCATCTTGCAGTTTGATTTTACAAATGTCTATCTTGTTATCAAGTTTAACCTCAGTTTCTATAATCTTTTCTAACATTTCTGTAACCTTTTCTGCATTTTCCGCCTTTTCAGAGACTTCAACTTCTCCATTGACTTCTATCAATTCTTTACGACCTTCTTCTTCTTCCACATTTTCTTCGGCTTCTGTCGTTTTGTAATCTTTCTCTTCATTAGTAGATTGACATTCTTGACCATTCGAGGGAGCGTTATCATTTCCACTAGAAATTTCTTCAGTAATCGCTTTTTCTATACCTTCAAATGTGTCACTCATTTTCACTTCTTCTATTATATTTAAACTAGTGACTTCTTCTTTCAAAGGATCCGATTTATCTACATTTCTTGCAACCTCCATGACAGAAGAATTCTCTTCAGAGCTTTTTTGGGAATTCTCTTCGAAAATATTTTCAACTAGTAAGGTATCTTTAACACTAATATTTTCACCATCATTGTCATTAACATCTATATTTGCAGCTTTTTCCTTGACATCATCAGACATTGGTGACTCTGTCATATTATCACCCTCAATTTTGTCATTCTCCAAAACTTTTTCGTCAGGTGACATAGTATTATCATTGTTTTGAATATTTTCTTTATTTCCATTGGTAAGACCACTTTTTAGATCGTGAGCAGCATCGAGTTTTTCAGCCAGTGGAGAATCGTTCAACGTTGACATTTTTCTTTTTATATCTATAGTTGTTTCAGAGTCTAATATTAATTGCATTGTTTATCATGTCCTGTTTCATATCAGAGATGGCGGAAATCTGAAACGAGACAAACAAAAAATTTAAAAATGACAAAACAATAAATCAAAACTCGTAAGCAGTTTCAAATTTATTCGTAACACCAGCCGTCCAACAGAATGCTTTTGCATCTTTCGTTAAAAAAAAAATATTTGTCCCAAATCAATAATTATATGCCGCTGGGCCGGTGAAACCTCAGTCCAGATATATATTTTCTTATCTATAATTCTAAATTCAGCTAAATTATTGGTTTAGCAAAGATTTGAATGGAATGGAATTGAAACAAAATTGGCCAACTGCCAACAATGTCAATTCAAATTGACAAATTGATGTTGAAATTTCACAAAACACAGATAATATACATAGGATATAAAGGACCCGCGCGCGTGGCTCTTCTAAATCTATGGTTATTAATTATTGAATATTTCCTTTAAGTTGCTAGATAAAAAAACTACTTGCAAGCTTAACATCATATAAATGACAGAAACTGACATTTTACTACGCATTTGCTGCAACCTGAATAATAAAAAAAATGCATATTATATTTTTTTCTAGTAAGTAATCGGATATTGCGCTGAGTATTATCTAGTTTTATAACTACTAGGCATGTTGTAAAAATTTGAATTTATATATTTTTCATTCAATCAAGCATCAACTGCTGAACGGATTTAGATAAAATTTGGAACATGGATAGAGTCGAATCTGGATTATATAGTACCTAAGCTGCTAACGGCTATTTACTCTGTATATCCTGGAGTGAAGCTAGTACCTACTGACTGATATAAATTTCCAACTGGCGCCATCTACCGGAAAACGCCATTACTATTTTACGAATAAAACGCACAGCCTAATCTAGAATATTTTTGATTGCTTCGACGAAATAATATCCTATCAAATTTAAAATCATGATGAAAATACAGATTTTATGATAAAAATGAAACATTATATTCATAATTATCATCTGTTTGATGATCAAAATTATAGATCTTTATTCATCAATCATAATCAGAATTTGTATTACAAAAAAACGTGTAAAAAAATTGACAGTTAATTAGTAGAAGGTTTATCACAAAATATTTCGATATAATTATAGCCTTAGCAATTAAAAAAGTCTACTTCTTATTTTGATAAGTATACTGAAAGTGGTTGACTAGACAGTAGCTAGTAATTAGAAAACCAACAGAAAACCCTGTAAATAAGTTAAAATTCGATGGTTTTACAGGAAAGACCAGAAAAAACACTTGGAAAGCTCCACTATCATGAGAATAGTCCATCGTGAGTACTCAATGGGACCAATTATAGCCTTTGGTCCTTTTTTATAACTGTTTTTTATAACTAGCAACAAAAAAGGAAATTCCATACATTGTCTCATAACTAGTTATCAAACAGGGATATCATCGATATAAGATAAAAATAAAATGAACCAAAGTTTCAATTCAACACTAGAAAACATCAATCCTGTTTTCCAATTTTTTTTGCGATGACATTTTACGATAATGTTTCTGCCAATACGCTCCACGATAATCTTCACATTTCTTATACTAAAGCTGATTCATAGGTATAAAATATGTATAGAAGTATCAAATAGGTCTATCTTTCTCTGTACAAATTGTTCGAAAAGTATACCGTCTCACAATCAATATGATCGATACATTTTCGCTGTTTTGGCTTGAATTATGTCATCAGGTGATGACGTAAAATTAGTTCAACTGACAAATATCAATCAACAACTATGAGAAAATCCCATATAGATGGCGCTCAACCTGCTCGCGCCTGACCTGCTTTTTGCACGTGACCTTATTGACCGAGCGAGCGAAGTAAGAAGGTCATTGAGAACGAAATAAACAATTACTTGACAAACCATCTCATTTTTATCATCATCACAGAAAACTATATTGTAAAATGGCTCGAAACCCGATGAACGTTTGTGATACAGCTTCTCCTTTCATTACTTGATCTGTAGGAACGTTCGTTGGTAAACATTGCTATAAATAAACTAATAATATCAAAGTATCCTGAAAAAGACTACTTGACTAATACAAATTAGAAGCCTTTAGAAGAATAAGACGATAACATAGGTTTAGAGATTGAAACTGGATCAATAAATGCAACAGGAATAAGGAGGAACCCATTCTCTGAACTTCAACGCTGTATGGCTGAGGAGCAACGGGAAATATGCTCAAATAATAGACAAACAATACAAGTTCATAAGATTTTTAGGCGCAATCAGAATGTATTCTGTATTAGTGACCATTTTGCTCCTATAAATTGCTTTATCGCTACGAAAGAGCGAGACCACAGGCTGTTTCATTAGCTTATTGAGAGTGACATTAATCGGTACTGCTAGACTCAACTTGTATGGTAGTCAATTTAACAAACAAGTGCTAAAAGAAGTATAGGTATTTATCAAATTATTGATTATCTTTAAAACTTAGATGCCTGAATGAATCAATGATTTTTATAGATCTGCTTGCATAGAAACCGCGATTAGATCTTCGTGTTTCATATCAGGGTTTGGTGTTATTGTCTAAATAAAAATGACGTCTTCGATTATATATTGTTTTGACAGGACTTATCAAGAGCTATACCTGGCTTTGGAGGACCTTTATATCAGATAGTATATAGGACATTTTTAAATAAGAAACTGGAAGTAATAGAACAATCAGTAACATATAATTTGACACTGAATGAAAGAGCATGCTTTGCTTTACTAACAGAACTTAATAAGAATACTCAATAATACTTAATAAAACTAATAAAAGACTTTCTTTTGTGATATTAATAAATGTATTTTTGAAATTGAATAAAAATCTTAATTGAAAGAAACATTCAATAAAGAAGATCTAATAAGTTACATGAATATTCAATAAACATTTTGAACAGTTATATGTAGTTACGGTGACATTTTCATGAAAAAAAATCAGTCCAAATGACTTTTGTTACCGATTATACCAGACTCATTTCTACGTCGACTCCTATCTCTATTCACAACATTTATAAATACTTATTTGCCCTTAACGTACTCCAGTAATGTGTGCCGCGAAATATTATCTCTTTTTCAAATCAAACCGGTCAAGTGTGAGTCGGACGTGTGACACCAGACTCCGTAAAATTAGCATTCTATTTTGTTCTTTCTCTTTGAGCATTTTGTCAGTTGTTTCCACCACCATAAGATAGGTAGTTGACACGTAGCATGTTGTATGGTTTTTGAAAATAAATAACGAAATTTTCAAAGACTTGTTTGTGTTGTGTTTGTTTTTTGTGAGTTGTTTAATTTTACCAAAACTATTTTCATAACGTCAATCAGGTACTTAACAAATAAATAATGAGAACAAAGAGAATCATTTTTAATTCGTAACAATCTGTTAAACCACACAGACAAAAGGGAAACCGAATGCCATTCGATAAAACAAAGATCTTTAAGCTGAACCGTTATCCCAAAGTAAGTTTCTTTGTTTGTAACATCTTCATGCATAATCTACTGGACCGATTGTTATGAAGTTTGCTACACGGGTAGAAAATAACCTAACACATGGTACTTTTTATCCCGCGGAATAAACCAAACCGACCATAAAAGACCAAGGAACTTATGAAATTAACCCAAATTCAATGATATCACTATAGGCAAAAGTAAATAAATAATACAACTTTTCTTCCTAAATGTACCTACCTACTTACCCACACAAAAATACTGCTTGATTTTCATTATTTTCTAGCCACCATTAATGAACTAGATACATGCTACCTACCTACTTATTAGATTTGACCTAGATTTTTTTTACGATTTTTTTTACATTGAAAAAGTAAGAAAATCAGGAAAATCATAGACGAATAGGTACTTTTGTAGAAGAAGGAAATTGCCAATCCGGTTGAACAGTTCTAAATGTTCTAAACACTTAGATTAATAAAGACTCCAAACATGGGTACCTACTTCTACGATAATTTGGTAGGCAGGTACCTAGGTTAGTAACTACCTACCTGTTTCAAAAACTCGAGTAGATATTACTTTTTTTTTTAGTTTACGAAACGTCATTTTAGATACCTACTTGTTTCTGGTAAATAAAGATTATTTATCATTATTATTGGTTAAAAAACATTATTTATCAAATCGCCCTAACCCTACTTTATAGTCAAAATAAGACAAGTAATAGGCATCAATTAAGTTCTTTTTATACAAAAAGATCATCTAGTAAAATTACCTGTAAAAGTATCATGCTCAAAATATTCAATCAAAATGATAAAAAAACACGAAGTAAAATCTACTCAACACCATCAACGTGATAAACATGAGCACGAGCCATCACAAAATGGCTGCCGGTCTGTTGCGCGAAATACTGTTCACCGGAATAAATTCCCCAAGATACGAGGCGAAACACGTGACGTTTATAGTCGCGCGTGGAACTCGGCAGTTGGCATGCGCGCGAGTGAGATGGATAGACGGAGTTAACGCCGCCGTCAACAAGCGAATGAGGTGAAGGTGGAACGTAGAACAACCGGACAAAAGGCTATCGAACGGAGTAAACCAGAAACTTGGCAAATCATTTGCTAGCGTTTGGTCCGTTGATTTTCCGTAAGTTATTCTGACATGATCGTGATGATGA
Organism: Plodia interpunctella; assembly: GCF_027563975.2. Classification (NCBI taxonomy): domain Eukaryota; kingdom Metazoa; phylum Arthropoda; class Insecta; order Lepidoptera; family Pyralidae; genus Plodia; species Plodia interpunctella. The sequence continues at coordinate 9,828,956 of NC_071303.1, read as the reverse complement.
CGTTGTACTTAATAGACTGATCGCCGAGTATGGGAATGGTTCCGTAGATATGAAAATATGATACCTATACCAAAACAAATCCTTACATCATCATTATATTATTATAATATAATTACCGCAGATAATGAAACAATCAAATTGAGAAATTCATTATGAAAGTTATAAATAGGTAGGTATCGTCGCAAACACAAATCGTTTAATGGTAAATATAAATAAATTGAAAATGGCGTCAAGACTTGGATGCCATGCCAATAGTCTGACAACTTAGGATGTGTACCGAATAAGTGGAGGAGAAAAAGTAGAAGAACGAACCCTGGGCGCCGACGCTCTATGGCTGCGGAAACGACCGGAAAGACGTTCAGATTAAAGAGATAAATAAATGAAAAATATACGTGAACTTATTCTGTTCTGATGAAAATTCTAACGCCTGAATTCATGATCAAAACATTAACAAATTAGGTAGGTACCTGTCTGTCCATGTTAATAGTTTACGCAAAAAATGATATTCCATAGTTTGGACATAAACATTATCAACATTAACAACATATATTAACATAAAATAATCATCTTGACGTAAATTACGATGCAGCCATAAATACGAAAATAACAAGAAAAAAATTCACACGGGCGAAGACGCGGGTAACGGAAATGTAAAAAAAATCAACACATTAATATAGGTATGTACCTATCAATACATATTACTAGATAGGTACCTAACGACATGATAAAATGAAAAAAAAAAGAAGATAAATACTAATAAAAAACAATCAAATAATAATTGGCGAAAGCACAACCTAATTATAATATAATAACAAAATAATATTAAAGACGTGTGTCCGATGATACGTACCTAACACGACTGAGCAAGAGAATCCAGAAGTAAGAAGAGCTACCAAGAAGATTCAACAGCGCGAAGCGAGTGTCCTGCGTCACGGCGTTGGCAGTACTGACTCACAGCAGAACGAGAGAGAAGAAAATGGCGGACGAACATGGCGACACACTTCGTAGCCAGAATGAACAGACTACGCGTACACAGAGTCCGCAGTATAGTCTCGATAAAATAAAATCAAGCCGCGAGCAAGTGGGACAAAACGAAATTGGTACGCGCGTGCGACAGAGAAAACGAATTTCCTTTGGCGCGCGTCGTCACGATAGCTCTGCGCGTACATTGCTCTTTACAAACATATATTCGATTCGAAGTACATTGGAGCGAGGTCACGCGGTAGATTGTTTTCGTTCTCTTGCATTCTACTTCTGTTTGGTTTGAGAGGAGTTGAAGATATTAATTTTATCACAGGTTTAAAGTCGACGTTTGTTATTCGGTAGATGTTGCATGATGTTTGTAAAATAATACTTAGGTACTACACTAGGTAGAAAATAGATTATTCCATGATTACTCCGATGATAATGAATATTGGCAAGACGTTAAAATTTTTGTTGTTGGGTAGCCTGGGTACCACCCAGTAAACACCACCCGTTTACGACATTAGGTAGGTACCTACGTAGAGTAATGTACATAATAAAAAATTTGATGTTTCCATTTAGATTTCGAGAAGATATTTGTTAGATTACTTATATTGATGACATGATCATCTTTACAAACACTGACATGGTAAACTTTACAAAAAATATAGTCGCCCCAGGTCAATACTAACATTCTAAATTCTGGATGGGTTATGCTATACAGCGTTGCCGTTCTTACGTGAAACGCCTCAACGCGCGAGTCGGGTGGGTGTCGACTCGGTGCTTCTGTTAGCCAGAACCGAGGACAGCCGAAGTCAGCCGATACATTCCGAATGGTCACAATTCGTATACGTCAACTTACGTCATCGCAAAAATAGATAGCTTTTACCTTTTTTTAACTCATATTACTAATTGTTTTTTAATATTTCATAACTTTTCTAGTCTGAAAAGAACATTTCTGTATCTAACCTACTAAGATAACTTAGTTATTATCAATTAGATAGGCGAAAAATGAATTATATTTACTTATATTAGTTAGGTAACTATGTATTTAAATACCTACTGCTTTTAGAACGACTTTAGCAAATAAGAGCTAAATTAAACAAGGACGCCTAAAGAAGTAGAAGAAGGATTGCATTTATCTAATGTATTTATTAATTTTGGGGAAACACTAACAATACCTATAATTTTAGACTTTTAGTTGGAAGCTAACGAAATATATTAATGATGTATGACAATTTTTTTTTTTTTTTCAAAAACTAAACACCCTCAAAATAAATCAAAAACAAAACTCATTTTAAACCAGTTGTCTGTCAAGAGTCAAGATTCAGTCACTCCCTATAAAAACGAAACTACTACTGTCTGATCACAGTGCGCGTGTCGCTATCGATAGCGAAACATACATTACAGCTTTAACTCTACCCGTAGTGAACAAACAACTAGGGAGAAAGCAATGGTTGCTACACAATATGTAAACATTGCCGCTCTAAAAACGAATTGTGGTTCCGTTAACAGAATGTAGTGGGGATTCCAGATATAAATGAGAAGCAAGGACGGAAGGAGTAAAATATGTAGAATTAATCCAGTAGAAAATTGATATAATTCCTATGAAGCACAGATTGACACTACACACTTTAAAACGTCAAATGAAAACGTCAACGGGAAATGTAGGGAGATGTACCTATAAACAGCTAGTTTTGAGATGACGGAAATATTTCTGGGTAAATGCTAATACGGTACAAGTACACAGTTTTTTATTTTATTTTTTAGATTAATTTAAGTTTTATCTAATATGTCATGTTATTTCTGACAAAAAAAAACCAATATAATAAAACAAACCTAGTGCTGAAAAAGAAAAAAAAAACTTAGTAAAAATGGTAGCCGGCTCACGTCCGATACAATGGTCCCCATAACCTCAACAGCATCGCACCGTTGGATGTCTACATATTGCAGCGTTATTTTAGGGTTCCGTATGTCAATATTTATTTTTCAACAACAATTACCATAGGCAAAAGATACTTTCAGAGACAACAAGAGAATTTTCGAATTTCAATAGTAAAATAGGTAACCGATCGTAATCATCCAGCTCAACCCCGCGACCAGTAACAGGTAGAAGGTGATGATAATAGGTACGAATCATATAACCCGCCATCGTAAATTATTCGAATTATAGGTGCTATAGGTATAGCGGAATATTTTGTTATGATAAACAGTGTAAGGTACCTAAAGTCTTCAGAGATCTGACATGGATACAGAACTAGAGCTTGTGATAAAACGTTCTGCCTAATTTGTATAACCCGCTCCGTAAGGTAGTGTGCAATGAAAGATAAGAGAAATGGTAACTGATTAAGAAAGATGAACATGTCCTATTATGTACGATCCATGAATACTTGACAAAACGTACTTAAGCCAAGTGTCTGATAAATGAGTACCTAGGTACTTAAATTGATATTGATAAACATGGGTTTGTGGGCTGAACAATTCAAGGTGGTAGTTTCATCACACCTTCACATTCTAAAAGTGAAGAAAAGCATAGCAAGTTACTAATTCACCTTTTGATCGAACGCAAAGCCAAGTGAGATACTTACGAGTCAGAGTGAGACTAGTGCCCAGAACGGCAACAACGCACGTGAGTATTTCCCTATCGGATCGGATAGGGGATTATGAATAGCTATGATTATGCTGTTCCCTACTGCTAAGTTCTGACTTTCTAGCTTCTGCGGATTGGTTTTTGGTTCTAAAATTAATTTTGTAAATACGTTTATTTTTTTGTTTAGGCACAGATTAGACAATTCCAGTTTTAGACGTTTAAGCAAAAAAAAATATTATTGGTTCCTACCGCAATGCCGGTATCACGTCTTCAGATTCACGTAAAGTAAGTATATAATTTTATTTATAAAAGAGCAAGAATTCTATCTAGAACTAAAAAGGTAAAGCTAACAATGTCTAAAATAAAAAATAATGTAGGTATTCTTACATTAATAGTTACATTAGAAGCTTAGTTACGTATTTAGAGGTATACAATAGGTATATAAATACATATGTGGTATATATTGGGTACCTATCCAACTAGATACCTACTTAGTTCGTTGAGTCCGTCATACAATTTCAAAACATAAACAAATAATAGCGCCGAAATTCAAAAGACGTCTTAAATGGTCTAGAAAACGACCGTGTCAATAACGACCTGGAAGAGCTGGAAAAAAACAAATCTCTTTTGTCTGCTCTCCTACTCGTTAAAGTACCTAAAAGCTGCAAATGAAATAAGACATTAGTACAGAAACACACTTACCAATCTTTAAGCATGTCAGACTGCAGGTGGATCCAATAATCCAGAAGTTGTAGATGACAACTTTAACGCAAACGCACTTCCACCACGAGGAGAGCGGGAGTGAATGACCGCAGCTGTGCCGATTACTTCACAGAAGGCGACGGCCGCCATTTTCTCGTATTGAGTCGCGCGAGTTAGAGCGAGATGGAGCTACGTAGAAAACTCGGAAAATCTTTGCCCCAAAATATGCCTATCTAAGTCTCAGTTATGTACTTTCGCTTCAGTTGTCTTTTTATCAAGGAATATCTGCTTGGTAGAAGATCACAAGCAGAATCCTTTCTTTGATCAGCAAATGTACAACGTTTTTACCATGGAATTAGTAGGTACTCCGAGTACTTATTAAATCCATGGTTTTTACTTGATTAGGTACCTAGGTATTTGAAATGTCACTAATGTCAAAAGTGTCATTATTGATGTCTATTTATTGGTTTATTTTTAGAACATTTGTGATTTTAAGTTTTTACTATGAAACAGCCAGTTTTTAAGGATAAACTGTATTCTATTTTCGATTTACACAAGTACCTGCCTATTATATCTCCGTCAAATTGAAAGTTACATGTCATTGGTTAGATAATCAGCAAAGCTAGTAATAATTTTGGCAAGTTATTTCGGATTCATTTTATAATTATATAAATCTGTGTTTTAGTATGTACATTTTTATTCATTCCAAGGTTAAAGTACATTAATATAAGTTTTTTATTCATTCATGATCAGTGTATCTTTCCTTCCACCCTTCATTTCCCATCAAAACAGCAGATTTTTCTGCTGATTATAGCCTAGCGCCATCTTTGCATTTTTGTGGGAACTACTAACAACTCAAGGTCGTATCACATCTTTTTAATGAGCGCGGTTCAGCACTACAAACAACATACAACCACTTGAATCACTACCATGCTTTGACGATAAACTTTTACTATAGCGCTGGCTATACACTATCACTAAACAGTAAGTGAAACTGTAGCGGATTCGGCGTACATTGCTGGTTTTCATTGCGGTAAATAAAAACTCGCATATCGGGCAATCGGGCAATCGGCAACCACAAAAATTGATCGAGATCAATTTCCGTTTCGGCAACCCACTATCTCGCTGAATTCAGACAGATAACGTAGGAACATTTCGTAGTTTACAAGCAAACCATTTTACCACGAGAAAAAGAAGGGATGAACGGAACCCGTACCATTACATTATCTAAAAACGGCAATTTATTATGTTTTATTTTTGTTATTATGGCGGCAACATAAATATGTACACCATCTGTGAAATGAAAATGTATGTGTAATATGGTACCTGTCAATCACGGTTCATGATCATTAGATACAGTCTGGAGACAGACAGACGAGCAGCGGTGTCTTAGTGATAAGGCCCCTTTTTACCTTTTGGGTACGGAATCCTAAAAAAAGCACTCGTAGACACATATATGCGTGTGATATTCCAATTCAGAATAGTTACTAATACTACTGTGCTACTCACGGGTGCTACTGCTGTACTTACAACCAATCTTGATCATTGAGACATTAGTAGGGACTGTTCATAAATCTGTGAAATTAAGAATAGTACATAGTTAAACTATCTTTCACCTTTTTTTGTATATATACATTGGCTGTATGATTTTCTAGAACCAAGATTCTAGTAAAAATAATATGTCAATGTTATTGTCAAATGTCATTTCATGCATGTTAAAAATGTAAACAAACAAAACTCTAACCTCAACAACGAGACTTGCTTGTTTGAATATTAAATTAAAATTATAACAAACCCAGTGTATATAGTTTCAATAGTTTAATTAATTTGCTACTGTGTTTCACTTTAACATTCAATTTAATATGTTTAACAGATCTTCAGTGTTACTAAACCTATTGGTCAGTTCAAAGTTATTTATCTTGTTGTTGTGGATTATTACTTATTGACCATGATTGAGCGTGCTAAATATTGATTTCCAGAACAGAAAACATCGTCTAGTGACATTTTCGAAGTGTATGTACAATCAGAAATTAGAAAGCAAGTATACAGATGCTGAAAAGGAGAAGATTTTGAAGGTTATAAATGATTCTGATGCAGTAGAATTGTCACGGTGAGAAATCTTCTTATAATCAATAATAATTACATCATTTTTGTTGGATACCTTTCTTGGAATCTATTATAAAAAAAATATCATGATAGCTTGCCCCAGGTCCCAGGTTCAATTCCTATTCATGTCACATGAGTTTGTGTACAAATCTGACTCGTGTAGTCCTCATCGACCATCACTTGCTTCTGGTGAAGGAAAACATTCTGTGGTAACCTGCACCAAAGTCAATTGTGACCATTCACACAGTGGCTCATAAATTAAATTGACACCAAAGGAAATTATCAGCTACTGTGTGAATGGTAAAGGCAAAACTTTCCATTAATATGTTTCATTCTATGAATACAACTATAAGAAGCATAGGTATGTTTTACACCACAGTTATGAGTTAACAAAGGCGAGACTAAAAAAAATAACACAATGGAAGAGCAGCAATGGCATTCTCAAAAGTTTATGTGACATGGAAGTAGTGGAAGGCTTCTCAGAAAGAACGGCAAAGAAACTCTTTGACAGCATCTTGGTGGGTCCACAGGAACCTAATGAGATCACTAGCAAGATAAAAGGGCAGTTTCTTCATCCAACGTTGAGTGAAATTGTGCGACAGGTAAGCCTAAATTTTCAAAGTATAATAAATGAGTCAGTCTATATACTATTATATTATATACTCGCAAAACCAGGCCTATTTTGTATGTATAAACATTTGTCAAATTCAAATTCAAATCATTTATTCAGAAATTAGACCTTCACAGGCACTTTTTCTCGTCAATATTTATAGTTACTTCGCACAAGCTACAAACTACTAGTATTTCGGAACGACCACTGCTCAGAAGAAATGCTGAAAGAAACTCATTTGAACAGTGTTGGTCCCGATCATGCCAGATCGGCTTACCATTATTGTTTCTTACAATGTTTTTTTTTTCTTTCTAATAATATATAAAAGTACATATTTTTAATATATTGTGTCAATAACAGAGAAATCCTTCATCAAAATACATAGTGTGGTTAAAAAGAAGAAAGCTTAGAAACAAGACAGTGCAGATGGTCAATCACGTGTTTCATTTTGGAAATTGCATGTTTGACGAAAAATAAAATTAACAATATATACTACACATCCCATATCCCTTGTGATATTTCATGATTTTTGCTGAAACACCACCCCCAAAAATATTTAGTTATTGCTAAAGTTTTACTTTCAATTTTTTTTTTCAGAAATGCGAGTCAGTTCTCACAGTGTACGTGTCAGTAAATTCAATCTGTTGGTGTCTCATTTGCAAAAATGGCTATGAAGTTGTTGATTGGAAGTACAATACCATAAATTATCCGGATGGGAAGAAGATGCAGATTACAGATATTTTAAATATTGTGAGTCACAGTAGGACTATAAATTGTTAAGTATATATTTAATTTCCTATTTTATACATGACATTTAATTGTCTCAAGAAAGATAAATGAAAAAGAAGTGAAAAGTAAAAGTCGAAAAATTGTTATACCTTCTTCTATTTCAATTCTAAATCGCATATTTGTTTAAACGACTCCAGTCTTGGACGATACTCCAGCAATTGCCGTTAGCTGACATCTACGTGATGCAAGCGGAGGCGACAACCCTGAGGGCGGCGGGTAGTGACCCCAACAACCCTAAACTCTTAACTGTGAACCTGCAGAAAGCTCAAATGGTGTCGATGATCGTAGCCCTCATCAATGCTAGGAGCAATATTGTACTGTAAGTCATTTAATTTTATGGCTCCAACGTTTAGCCGAATAAGTATTGTTAATGGCAATTTACTGACAGACACACTGTAATTATCCATAAGAATTATTGTTGTTTATTATCTTCTACTTCATATACATATTCCTCGTGTCTGAGGGTCGTGGTGGTTATGTGTAATGAAACACACAAAACGACTTTCTTCGGCACTATCAATGGAGTGGTTTTCCGTAACCTTCGTAATTTATTTATCAAACGACTTAAAAAAAAGGAGGAGTTTCTCAATTTGTTTTGATCTTGTATATTTTTTTAGCTGCTAATATATACGAATAATTATCGTCCGATCGGCCATTGTTGTAGAGAGCAACGTTGCTTCTTTCTAAACACTGATTCTTATTGAAGTTTCTTATCAATGTTCTCAGATACGCAGGTACATAGATTAGTTCTACACTTTACTTATTGTAGTGCCGACTCTGAGGACTATAAAATTAAACCTAATTAATTTATTTCAGAGACGATGAAGATGAGACAACTCAAACAAGTATATTTAAGAATGAATTGAAGCAAAAAGTATACTTTTTAAGGCCGACATTACCCTATAGGTGAGTTTATTTCTGCAATTCTTTATTGTTTTAATATTTTTTTCTTTCTTTGTTATTTGTCCTTAAACATTTTATTTTTCTGTGTGGAATTTATTATAGCGTTAAGAAATGCAAGAAATTGGTAATAAAGTGTTTGGTGGCGCTAGTGCGCCTTAAAGAGAAACACATACCTACATTTGTCAAAAACATACATATTGATCGTTTAAAGTGTAGAATTTATGCTATGTATATTTATTTTTTAGACTATACGGAACTCTAGTCGGCAATGAAAAGGTATCAACCGACCAAACGGTGGAAATGTTACTACAAGATATAAACAATAAATGTGAAAACAACTCTCACGTATATATGTCAGATAACCTCAAAAATATGTTCCGATCTCAAAAGGATCTACAAAAAGATATGCTGGGACACTGTTTGCTGCTCAGTCTAACTTTTATGGATTTGTGTATTTATAAAAATGAAAATAGTGTTAGGAAGTTGTTAAAGAAAAATGGAAGTAAGTGATCAGTCAATTGTTATTAATAAATCATTTTTCAGATGATTTTGTTTTGTATTTATTTGTATCGTTTTGGCCAGTCATAAAAACCTGTTTACTAGTTCAAATTGTGGGAAACAGAATTTATCCTTTTTTTTTTTCAAATTTAGATTATCGAAATATTTTTGAAATTAAATTACGTTTTCAGTAAAATAAAGGCGTTCAGGGTAATAAATAAAACCGCATTGTATTGCTTCAGTTGGACTAAAAAGTGTTTATTTGATAATAATACAACGAGCTTACTTTTTACAACATTTCAATTCTATTAATGAAAAAGAAAAAAAACAAACAAAACCCTTAATGCAATAATAATATACATAAACACGATGGTTTCAACTTTAAACGTAAAGTACATAACTAACATAAATGCGAGTCTAGGCAAGATCAATTACAAATCGAGTAAAATATAATCTAAAGGCAAAATAATATAATTAAATAATAATAAAAATATTTTTAAAATTACACCAAGACGGTCTAAGCAAAAATTTCTATACGTAGATCACACATACACTTTTGACCTAAACAAAGTCGAATTTTGTATTTAATACTGATATTATTCATTTTGGAAGAACTAGAAAATATATTTACACTTTTTTTTTTTTAATATTAAAATGCCAACGTTTTAATTTATCGCCTGGATGTCTGTGACCATTTCGCAACCAACTGTTTTTTTTTTATCGTAAAAACAATGAAAATACTGTGGTAAAAAAAACAAGTAAGATCTGTTGTGTGTAAAAAGTTCGATCTTGTATTCTGGGATTGCCTAAAATGAATTTTATATAGTCTTATTTCGGTGTCTCTGGTCTGTACGAAAATATACTCTATTGTAACATGCGGACTGGGGCTGGTTAGAATTTGATATATTTTTTTAATTAGGTACGTTTAAAATATAAGAAATACGTAATATTTAATACTTCACTTGTTAATTAAATAAGATTTCAAAAACAAATTGTAAATAATCGTAATTTGTATAAATTGGATTATTTACAATAATATTTTAAAAAAAAGAAAAGAAAGAAAGAAATGTCATAAACATTGAATTCACGACAGCCCCAGGAATAACTCTGTAGAAACCTAACAACATTGTAAAATTACCAGTCTATTGTTGTATATTACAATAAATATGTAGAAGTAATCATATAACAGCACCCATGTAATGAAATCAATCGTGCCAGGAACGACGCCCGTCTGCTTCTTACTAAAAAAATTGTATAATATATCACGGCTTTGTATAATCTATTGTATTTGTATATATTTGTATAATCTGTATAACTATTGTACTATCTGGTATATAATTAAAATGTTTCACTTATTGCTTCAAATAAGTATAGCAAAAATAAGCTAGTCGAGCGCCGTACCTTCTCTATTGACGAAAAACTTTGCACATAATAAAATCTGCAAAAAAGAATCCAGACTACAAGATCATTAGTCTAATATGTTCATCTTTTATAAAAAATTCAACAACACTTATTTTATTGTGGAACTGTATTTAACAAGTATCTATTGTTAAAAAAAAAAAGGAATCCGACAGCGGTTGGCGAGTGGCAGTGTATAGAATATACAATGTATTAGGTGCCTAATTAAAAATAAAACATAGGCCTTTTTAGTTGGCTACCAATTATTTCATGTTACACATTAACAATTATGTAGTTAAAATAAACTTTTTAATAATAAATTAAAGATTATATTTTGATAATTATATTCCAAATTTCAATGTGTATTGCACTGGCGCCGCGAACGGCAATAAGACAATATTTTTTTATAATATAAAATTGCATGAACTGTACAAATTATAAGGCTAAGGCACCTTATGCACTAGCACTCATAACAAAAAAATCTGTACTCTTATTGACTAAACAGTAGCCCAAGAAGTATATTGTTTTTTATTATTTTTATTATCTAGAATATAAGGTGCCTAAACGTGATATTACCGGAAAACTAAATAAAGACACAAATTATAAACGTCATAACACTAAACTACGAGGGTAGACTAAAATGGAAGACGTCTAATAATTCGTAGCCAACGTTCTATGAACTAAACGTTATTCTAAACTCACCAATGTTAACGTGGATAAAACCACACATCAAGTAGATTGTAACTTTTTACAGTGCGATAAGAAATCAAGTCCGGAATACAATCCAATTCTAATGATTAATCGATACGTATTGAAATTTTCTTCTATCGCTCTGTAAAGTTTAAGATTGTGACTGGCTGACAACACGAGCCAACTCTTTGCTATATTTATAGATTCGTAATTATGTAGATATGTATGCACTAAAAATTAAACCCAACATCATGTTCTAATACAATTTAGTCATCGCCAATCAAGAAAACCTGTCCACAAATTCGGAACTGCGTTCAAATCAGTCTTTTGATGACTTGTTATACTACTCAAAGTTACGGTTTGACCAATAAGAAAGTGATGTGATCGAACAACCAATCACATCAAAGTATTCTATTACCAATCACGTCTGACGTTCCAAATTCAAGAATTTGCCGTTTATGTTTGAACTGCTGAGATCATAAGTAAATGCATTATTTTATTCAAAAGGAAATATGAACGTTCTTTATTACCAAACTGACTACACTAAGATTAATATCTTGCCAAGCAATATTTCAGTTTAACTATCATTGCTGGAGAATTGTATTAAATACAATTGACATGATTTGATATAATTATCTTTTTAAGCAAAGTATATTTCCACAATGCAATCTTATTCTCTCCTTTTATATCGTTAACAACTTAAAATATACAAATTAAGTATATTACCTTTAACATAAGTAGCACACGGATACATAGAAGCAGAAAAGATGTTAACATTGAATTTTGTATTTTTTAGAACAATAACCTATTCGACAATACACGGAAATGGTAAAAAGTCAACAAATAGTTTAGAAAATTAACTGACAATATGCTTCTTAATTACTGACATTCTAAGTCCATTTTGCGCAAAAATCGTAAAAATTAAGATCCTATTCTAAGGGATATATCAGATTTATCATAATGGGAGACAAAACAATCGTATACGCATTAAGTATTTAAGTAGCTTAAGCTAGGAACATGTTAAAATATTGTTTATTACTGGCAAGAATTATAGGTAAAAAAAAAAATCTTCGCTGAGGCTACTCGGGATTGACGAAATTTCGGCTTGGACGGCACGATTACGATGTTAATTCCAATGGTAGATTCCCGTTTATCACTAAAGATTTCAAGAAGTAAAACTGGTTTTACTTAACAAAAATAGTTTTAAAGAAAAGCAAACCGTGCTCTCAAAAAATATTTTACAAATCTCGTACTAAGTATAACTAATATTGTAACTAAGTAGGTATACATACACACATATTTGAGCAAAACTTAACAAAAGTGAGCAATAAGTATGAATTAAACAGCCAGGGAGAATTCATATCGCTTTTAGTCGATGACAATCAATTATTTACGTCAGCAAATCAATTGGAAACCCAGGTATGTTTCTACATTGGTTAATCTTAATTCCCGACATTATAAACACTGATTTTTAAGACTTTTAACACACACCTTATTGGAATTTTATTGGATTATGAAAGCTTTTTCAGTATTTGTAACACTGCCTGAGAAATTTGTAATGATATGTATTTACAATAACGTGAAATCGATTGAAAGAAGACCAAGAAAGGTGTAAGGCGCCATTTTAATTAAAAAAAACTATAACAACAGACAAACTAAATAGAGATGTCTAAAGACGCATTATAGATGATTTACTGAAAGCAAATTCGCTGCTCCCATATGAAATGGATAACGGTAAGGAAGGAGTATATCCAAGTATCAAAGCTGTTCAAAACAGACTGAATTTATTCAAAGGAATTGAAGAAATTTTTACATTTGTGATTCTGTAAATGATTCCTGTATAATGAAGCTGACGCCTTGAAAAGGAATCTAGTTCATTATCTAGATGATTTTGTATTGTGTATGGGATTTGAGGTGTGAGGGAACCAAGATCAAAGATAGGAGAAGTGCTAATATAATTAACCCAAGGGATAGTTTTAAAATCCTCAGCATAGGGCTTAGGGTAGAGTAAAAATAGAATCAGGATTTCTTGGATTGTTGTCTGATAGCTTGATGCAGCCTAAATTGTGAGGAAGAAAACGACAAATTTAATCGTTGCCAATAATTTTCATATATAGTTACTATCTTCTGACAAACACATGAAACATTCAATCGTAGTACTGAAGCAGATCATGTAGATCGTAGTGGTGGGGGTCTATGTAAAAGCGCTAAGAAATGCAAATGGCGCCGAAATAAAATCTGTAAGCGCTGGTTTAATTACGCTAATCAATAGATCTACCTACCATTATGTCTATCAACATAAAGATGCCATAAGATTAAAAGACAAAAAGCATGGCGATGACTTGTCCATCTGTCTGTAGAAAATTGAAGTCAATATATACCTCAGTTTTCCCCTTGTGTAACTTACATAAACCTGTTTCCATATACTTATGTACTTAGCACGTTGCAGTAGGTGCCAATAATTAAGACTATTTCACATTTACCTTTAATAATATTGTTTGTAATAAATGTATAAAATATCATCTGTAATCTCTGTATACTTAATCACCTTTGTTATATTTAAAAATTAAATCCATTTGTATCGGTATAAAATCTAATAAGTATAAATCTGAGGTTATTTAACGGCTATGGCACTGTATTGAGTTGTATTCAAACTTTGTACTAAGACGCGCCGCGCCGCACCCGATTGTTTTACTATTTAACGTACAACTGTACAAAAATACTTATGAACTATTATTATAAGGCTGTCATAGTGTTGTGGAAAATGAAGTGTAGTCTGTTTCTAAGGCAGATTGAAAAACGGGCAATGACTTGACATGAAAATACCTTTTTTTTGTGACCAACAAGTATAGCTGTCACGTTCTCGTAAGCTTGCTGACCATCAAGCGCAATAGCGATGTGTTTCACAAGAGAGAACTTTATAGTCATCCCTCATTTTTGAGTATGCATTAGAGACAATGTTTAGAAACGTAAATATTTTATTATCATTACTATTATTTATGGTTGCGGAACCGGGGGCGGCGCGCGTCACCTTGGAGGATCTCACGTCACATTTTGTGGAGAATTGTAGTCACAGAAGATAACATCTAATATTCCTCGAATGGTGTTTTCGTTTGTAAACCTCCCAAAAGTTTGATAGGAAAAATAACAAGGAAACAAAAAATTCTTCACGCACCGGTAGATTGAGATTCGTAAAACCAATATTATTAGAGAACAATCTAGAAGTTTAACCTTACTGAAATTTGTCTCAACACATATTGGTGCTAAAAATCCCGCGAAAAATTTCCATAACTCTGTCCAATGGGCTGTAATTTGTCAGAAATCAACATACTTATAAACATAATATTGCGTTATTCACTTTAAAAAGTGATAAATTAATGGTACGTGTAATGTGACTTCCACAAATGCAATTAATATTACATCTATTAGTAATACGTAACAGTTCTTATTATGCGGTAGGAAAACGAAACCATCACAATAATAATATCGTAAAATAAGCTATATATGTCGTCTATAGATACAAACAGATATGATAAAAATGTTGAAGAGCCTGATGAAATATCCTGACTGCAGTTTAAAGTCTGCACTGACTGAATCAAATTTCTCAGAGACCATATATCTCATATATGTGTCTCTGTCCTCTTCAATACACAGCTGTGTGTGATTATAAGGTTTATTATGAAAGATTCTAATGTCTAAATCAGTATTTATACTTGGACGCCAAAAATCGAGGACGCTCATCTGTCAGAATATTTCAACAACGCTAAAAAATCATATATATCTTTATTCTCCCTAATGCCTAAGTTATTTCGCGATGAATGGTCGAATTGCTTTGTAATTCGAGAGTCTAAGCTAAATTATAAATAATATTCTGGCATATTCCGTCCCTGGATCAAACTACGTCAAAGCACTTTGCGACATCACACACGTTTCGAGTACTGCTACTCTAGTCTCGTTCTTATCTACATCAAATCAGTCGAGAAGAGAAGGCCACCGGATCACAGTCCATGGCGAAATAAATGCAATTTCAGATACTTTAGGAACATAAAATTTAACGTTTGGCAATTTCAAGTATATACGCATGAAGGAAGCGAAAATTAATAATAATATTTTTTTAGACATTCACTCGGATCCAATAGGATTCCAATCTCGCGAGCGGCACACAACACTCCAACTTTAACGCTAAGTGAGCGAATACACTTAACCTACTCTATCACAGTCCTTTCTCAGTCTGACCCTTTCTTATTAAATGCATCTCAATTGTCACATCGTCGAAAAAACTGGTAACAACCTAAACTAGGCCAACTATAATAGAAACTGGTAGAAAAAATTTGAAAATCACTACACTATTTGGCACTAGTGTCCTGAGATACTCCGGCTATCTGTCCGGCTGTCAGCAAGTAACAAACAAAATAAATGTATAGATGGCAAAAGGTAACCTACGTTTTTGGTTTTACATTCATTCATATACTGGTGTAATTCTCTCCGAGAACTTTTAAATTTTGGACCTAAAGTTACACATAAATTCTTAAATTACCATTACTTTAAAGATTGAGCATCTTGAATTTCAACTACTCCTGCCAGATTTTATCCCACTCTTAAATAAAATTAACTTAATATATCTACAAAATATGTATATTTATTACAAACAGGCACATTGACGTGCTGTAGACATTCATCGCGAAATATTGTTAATTGGTAAAAGATCAATTTCTTATTAATTAGATTTCAACGTAGAGTTTTTAATTCTAATTTCTGGTTCGATCTGCTTAGATTTCAGTGAAAATTTCGACCGTATCAAGAAGAATCATCGAGAAACCTAACTCTTACGTGGTAACTTAACATTACGGGGCAAAACTGTATGCTCTCGTCTCGACGGTAACACTATGATGACAAACTGGAACTGTACACTGACAGACTTTCAGAGTATAAACATGTCGGTATTTACAGATCGAAGCGTGTTTACAGCGATCCATATGAGAAATAGCTCGCAATGCGAGTCGTATACTGGTGTAAGGCCTAATTCTACAACGATTTTAGGACATCAATTGCTGATTTTGTTTAGCAATTGGATATATAATGGTTTAGTTGTAGAGGCGGTCGGTGATGTACAAGTCGTGGTGTGGCGGCGCGTGCGACGGCCCGGGGTGCCATCGCGGCGGCGGCGCGGGTCACTGGGCCGGCAGGCACGGCACCGGGCCCGGGCCCACTGCCGGCTTGAACTCTGTAGCCCCGGTCGTGGGGAACTGCTGGAACGGCGCGTAGCATTGCGGGAAGTAAAGCTCAGGTTTGACAACAGCTGACGCTGGTGGTAGCGGGCGCGGTGTCTTTGCGGCGTCCGCTCGTCTCGCTTTTGCCGCGTGCGGATTCATATGATTGTCAATATGCTTCTTCACTTCAGGTTCGGTCGCGAATCTCCGTCGGCAATTCGACATGGGACAGCAAAACGGCCGGTCCCCTTGATGCGTCCTCGTGTGCTGATCTAATATCGCTTTCTGCCTGAAATCTTTTCCGCATTGTGTGCACTTATAGGGTTTCTCGCCTGTGTGAATGCGAAGATGTTGATTTAAGATGGTTCTTTGCCGGAAGAATCTTGGGCAGTACACGCATCCGTAAGGTTTCTCATTGGTGTGGATGCGCAAGTGTTGTGTTAAGTGAGACTGCTGTCGGAAACGCTTGCCGCATTCTGGGCAAGGATATGGTCGAGATTCTATATGAATGCACCCGTGTTGTAGGAGCGTTGATTTTTGTTTGAACTCTTTCTGGCAAATTGGGCAGCGGACATACAAGGGCATCGCGCGGCCGCCGAGGACATCAGGGAGCTTGCCTCCTTTCAAGTATTGTAATGACAGTCCTGATCCGAACACTGTGTGGTTAAGTCCTTTTGTATCCTTGAAGTATGCTGGATACTGCGCCGTGTCGCCCGGAGAGAAGCAGGAGCCGCGCTGGTCGCCGTTTTGGCCTTCTGCATCACCATAAGTCGATTGGACCTCCTCTTTGTTTTCATCAGCTGGGAATGGCACATCTTGAGGCCACAGAGTAGGCGTCGTCCCGTTCTTGAATATCAGATGCGGCGAAACGTCTGTAAAAACGGAATACTTTGGTCAGTCACAGGATTTTTGTCGTCCGAGTCAAGGTTACCGACGAGTGGGTTAATCGAACTGAGGACGGTTACGGGATCGTCCGGCGATCGGTTCCGCGTCTCGCGAGCGCCCTCTACTAGGTGGGCGACGAGGGGACCGAGAATTTGTTTGATAGGAAGGCCAATGGATGCGAGACCGAATCGAACGTGTGGGGGGCGGCGGGAGTCGCAGGCGTCGCCTGCAGTGACCGCGGTCAGTGCGGGCGGCGCGCGCGGGGAGCGGGGAAGGGCATATATGTGTGAATAGCGCTCGCCTTGGTGTGTGCGGACGTGCTGATTCAGGATGGCCTTCTGGCGGAAATGTTTGCCGCACTCGCCGCACGTATATGGCTTCTCACCGGAATGGATGCGCAGGTGCTGGTTGAGGATGGCGCGCTGCCGGAACGAGCGCGGGCAGTACACGCACGCGTATGGCTTCTCGTTGGCGTGGATGCGGAGGTGTTGCGTCAGGTGCGACTGCTGGCGGAACCGCTTGCCGCACTCGGGACAGCCGTACGGCCTGGAGTCCGTGTGGATCCTCTCGTGCTGCAGCAGCGTCGACTTCTGCTTGAAGTCTTTACCGCACGTCAGGCATTTGAATAATCTCAGTTCAGAGTTCGGATTGTGCTTCCGTGGTTTTGGCTGCTCTGGTTGTACTATGTCTGGCAGATGTCTGAGTTCAGGTGCCCCGTATTGGTCAATGGGGCCCTCTAGTGAAAGTACGCCATTTTGTTTGAGATAATGTAAAGGAAAACCCCCAGTGCTGAGCATGTGGCTGGCTGGTCTGGTTTCTTTGAAGTATGGTGTTGCGTATTGCTGTTGCAAGTCCGGTTGGGGGACAAAGCAAGGGGTTCTGTCGAGATGGTCTTGGGTTTGCGGTTGGCTTTGGAGTTGCTGCTCGACTTGCATGTGTTCGGGGGAGGTTTGTTGCTGCTGTTGTTGTTGTTGGGCTTGCTGCTGGGCCTGTTGTTGTGCGAGTTGTTGAGCTGCGTCGTCGGCTGCGCCCGTGGGGTCTGGAGGGGGTGGTGCAGGGGGGTAGGGTGAGGGCGCGGGCGAGGCGAGCTGGGGCTCGGGCTGCGGGGAGGGGCCCCCGGGGCTCTGCATGCTCTGGTGCTGCATGGGCTGGTAGCCCCCGTCCAGGACGCCCCCACCCCACTGCGTGCCGGGAGGTGCTCGCTCGACGCCATCTTTGTAAAGCACGTAGGGCGCTGTCGTATCTGAAATTAAGAGAAAAGTATGGTTAATTTTCGCCGATAGTAATATTACTCGATTGAAGATGGAATGATGGATGGAATGAACGATGTAAGTAATTTGTGCTTTCTTTTATTTTCATTATCTTTGTTAAATAGCAGCAGCTAGCTTTGATTTTGTCTATAAAATCCCTCGAAAAAAACAATGTACTGTGAAATACATATCATAAATATTATACATATCGTATTCAGCAATTTTCGAGTAATCTAGACTATTTTCCAACATATTATCTAATGCAAAAATGAGGATATTTTTAAAAGCCTATCGCTACTGATTTCGAAGTCATAATTTATGTCGACAATGTTAAATTGAAAGAGTTATTTCAGAGACACATCACATTTATTGTGCGCATACGATAGGTCCAGATTTCTAATGTTTACTCTCTCGCTTTGGCGTACAAAAACACGGGAAATGCCGCCATTTTCTTTTCTCGGTAAGTAGAAAATGCAAATGATATCTATGTGTCATTAAGCACTGTAAGAAATATTTTATGTAGAAGCTTGTACTTAAAACAAAGAATTACAATGTTACTAGCTTTAGTGCGTTACTTCGCGCGCACGTTACTATAAAAAAAAAAACAAATTTCAAGATCGAGAGACAAAGCGTGATGTGGTAAAAAACAACCAAATTCACTGATTATATTCAATTAAACAAATTAAATATTATAAAATGTGAAAGTGTGATGTAAAAAATCAGAACATGTGCTATATATATAGTTTATAATACAAGGAATACCTAATAATCGTTTTTGTAGCTATATCGATTAAACATTATAAAACTTAGGTAAATATAAGGATACAAGTAACCACTTGTATCCTTATATTTAAATAAAGAAATATATTAGGACAAATCACACAGATTGAGCTAACCCCAAAGTAAGTTCGAGACTTGT
Organism: Plodia interpunctella; assembly: GCF_027563975.2. Classification (NCBI taxonomy): domain Eukaryota; kingdom Metazoa; phylum Arthropoda; class Insecta; order Lepidoptera; family Pyralidae; genus Plodia; species Plodia interpunctella. Next base: position 9,809,443 of record NC_071303.1, on the reverse strand, counting down.
GTTAGGGGATACTAACTCAAACTCAACGATACTATATTTTATAACAAATACATATATAGATTAACATCCCGGGCCAATCAGAAAAAGATCATTTTCCATCATGACCCGACCGGGGATCGAACCCGGGACCTCTCGGTTCAGTGGCAAGAACTTTACCACTGCTCCACCGAGGTCGTCAACCGATCGTCAAAGGAAAAGCATATAAAAGTTACCCTTTTTATATGCTTTTTCTACCCATAAAGTAAGTAATTACGTATTTCGTAGTGCACTGTACGATTAGTATGAGTTTTGTGAGAACGTATGGAAAATTAGTTATTTTTTTCGTGGAAATTTTAACGATATACAATAGCGTTAGCATGCATATACTGCACATGACAGATAAAACAACCGTGTTCACAACAAAACGTGGTAGAATCTCTGTAACATTTTTTAGTGTTCGCTAGCAGTGAATTTCGATTATATTATCTGTCCGGCCATCGCCTCCGATTTAAGGTGTCTTGATACAAAAAGAAAGCAAAGACGTCGCGCATCAAAACATTGAAATAAATATACATGTTAAATAGTGATCGCTCAGAAGGAGCTTCCGTGTCTTATGAAGGTGTTAGTCCATCAAGTTTACAGATAGTTATCATATTTAATTAATATATCATAGTATTTTCCCATGAAGTGCACGGTTCACTTAAAAAGTTTACCTTTAAATTTTGAAGATTTGGCTGTGGTTTTAAGTTCTGCCTGTCGTCAATTCTCTTTTGCAATACTGATATTGCTTATTACGAGTACCTGTCCAGGCTTTTATTGTCGTTAGGCGTCTCGTACGACATGCATATGAATATAATGTGGATGAATTCTAGGTTGGAATGGAACGAACGTTCGAATTACGAATTTGGAACCACACGCAATTTTGAGAGAAGTAATTTTCAAGTCTACGTGTAACTCCGCCTATACTTTATGTTTCACTAACACGTGTTAACTAATGAGTAATGGAGAGTGAGTGCTCGTTTGCGGTCAACAAGTGGCCAGTGGGATTGACAGTCCGTGAACGTATCGGGTTCCGTGGGCCTTTCACATCACATTTCGTGTAAACTTGATAGGAGAAGGAAATTCGCATCTAAGTCATTGTGTATTTGCAATTCCTTTCTCTCTTCTCTGGTATCAAAAATGAGAAGGGTATTTGCTGTTATGTTAATGTACATCGAAAAAGAAAGAAAACACCCAGCTTTATGTGCATTTCCACTTGGTAATTTATATTACTCTGGCATCTTGATTTTGCTGAACTAAGCTCAGAACAAAGTGCGAAAATGCTGCATTGGATATTGTTAAATATAAAATGTTACAGTATTAAAAATATTACTATAGAAATTGTTCCTAATCATGAAGAAACCAATTGCTCCTACAATGAGAAACTTACTTCGGGGTACACACAACCGCATATAAGTTTAAAAAGAATCTTATTCGGTGTTAACAGCGGCGAATTTCCATTGCGCCTGGGCAGGTCGATATGTGGTCGATAGTTCGTGTACACTAGCCGCCTGTCTGCTAGCTGTCAGACACCGTTCCTCGAGCCCATGATTAAGAATCCATAATAATTTCCTGCGAAGGAGGATACAGTCCAGCGCAGGTGTGGGCATTACTTTGTACTGGGCTCATTTTGGAATTATGTAGTTAAAATAAACATTTTCTCATTGAACTTTATTCACAGGCTATTAACGAAAATTTTGTGTTTTTTTGAAGAATTTTAATTGAACAGAGACATCAAAATGATAACCCTAGTTCTAACTAATATTATAAATGTGAAACTATGTTTCTCTGTAACCTCTTCTCGCTTTAGTTATTTAACAAATTTTCTTGAAATTTTCCATACATGTAGTTTGAAATACGGAGAAGGATACCTTTAGGGTACCTTTCATTCCGGGAATATGAATGATCCCGTGGGAAATGGGCGAAGCCGCGGGCACCAGCTAATCTTTATATGTAACTAGCGGTCCGTCCCGGCTTCGCTCGGGTAAAAACACAATGAACTATACAGCTAAACCTTCCTCAGGAACCACGTTATGTATTGGTGAAAACCGCATGAAAATCCGTGCATTTAATATTGACTTTCATTCAAGTAGTGGGGAGCACATGACTTTCTTTGTTATATCACTTCAGTGTCAAGAAAGTCGTTAATTTTTTTTTGAAAAACAATTTTTATTACTATACATGGTAGATTTGCGCTTTTTAGTTTTTGTGGTACGATAGTATGCTCTACCCTCTCTCATACAAGGTTTTTTTAATAACACATTTATTACCTGTAAAAATCTATTATATATTAAACTGAATTTGTGTGAAACCGAAATTAAATCTTTTACTAAGTTATGCTTAAAATAAGCTTAGATCATAGACTAAAACAGATGTTAAGTTAGTTACATATAAAATATCAATTGCATAGCAATAAATCATAGGAAGCCGTCGCATTTTGCACTAATAACATAGTAGGCAGCAATTCCGTTCATCTAAATGACTTGCGCATGCGCAACTCTACATATAAATAACAGTAATTTATGTTTAAAAGCTACTGGACTACTTTCATTAGGATATCGAATGTTATGTTTTTTTTAAGACGTGAATTTTTTGGGTTATTATAAGCTTTTATATAACTTGTAATGTAACTTGTCCTTTTTTAATGTGGATATAGTGTTAAAGCTGGAGAGTGACATATATAAGATACTTTTTGTTGTTATAATATGTAAATAAATAAAAATAAGTAGAAAGAGACAAATCACATAGCATGAGGTAGCATCGTGAGGTAAATTCGTCCTCCTAATTTTTAATATATGTATAAGACCTATATTTGTTAATTGACGTCCTTGGAGAAAAGGCTGCGGTGAAGTTTGTTGCGCCGCTTGAATAAAGAATTTTGAATTTGAATCATCAAGTAATACTAATATCAAAATGATAATGCTTTCCAAGTTATGACAAAAATAAAATCACACATTTTTGGACTCGACACGGCCCATGCTAAACGTCACGGACAAGTGACGTCACAACCAGCTGAAATGTTAGCAAAGGAAGATAAATTAATTTGTTCAACAGCTACATTAAATATTAAGTTAATTGTGATGACTTCCTAATAATAGTCGTTATACAATTTCATTTTTTTAATGACGGTTGAAGAACCATCGCAAAGTTTGTTTTTATAATTTCGTACTTTTTGAAAGTTGACTTTCCAACCAACTTCGAATCTTCGTATAATGATCCAGCTGCATTGTTAGAATCTATCCTAATATCTGTTTTACCTAGATTATACATTTTTTTACAATCCCCTGCTATTACGGTAACAACAGACCTCGGTCTGTTGTTACTGTAATAGCAGGGGAATTGTTTTTATTAGCTGTCCACAACGATACTGACAGAGGTCAGTAAAACAATAAGTCTATGCTCTTGGAAGGACTTAATATAATAAATAATAATAATATATAATAATAACACAACCTACTCAACATCAAAATTCTCCAAAGGGCCTCTACGTGTTGGATCCATATGCCGTGAATCCCAAAAGGAGATACAAATAATAATAATATATAATAATAATAATAAAAATATGGAAACCCGTCTACACATAGTCTTTAAACCAGACAAAAAATAAACTAATTTAAAACCATCAATTTACCGCGTACATCATAATAAAAATCAGATTGGGCCATCTCTAGAGTAGTCTGTTAAGATCTCTAAATCGATATCGACAACTCGATATCGACGTGGCGATGGTGGCCAAGATAAGTTTATATAGTAGCTCGATTTTATCGTCCAAACGTCCGAGTTATTAACGATGGTCGTCCCAAGATAGATGGACTGAGTTTTTTTTTGACAAACCACCGGACTAGATGAGGAATGGTTTAAAGAAAATGTTCTTTGTTTATAGTTATCGATAATGAGGTTCTAACGACTATTTTGATAATAGTGTTGTGATTTAATGCGTTTTAATTAGTAATTTTAATTGATTTATTGTTTATTTATTCTTCATAATTTTATTTTATGGTTTTAATATTTTATTCTCGTATGAGTAACAACATGCTGACATGTTTTTATTCATACGAGAATAAAATATTATTATTATTGTAAAAAAAAAAATAATGGAAAAAACTAAACTCTATATTTTTCCACAACGAAACCAAAAGACGGTGAAATTATTATTCCTGTCTATGAGCGTTATCTTGCATCGCGATAGCGGTTGCATCTTCGGCCATAAAGGGTCTGAACACAGAGTGCGCTTTCGCTTTCAGTCATAAATTTAAAATGTCATTAATCTTTTGTTTAAGGCTGGACGAGACATATCATTATTTTTATGATTGACGTAATAATTGCTGACGTAAACGAATGTAAAAGTTGTAACTATAATAAAATCTCCCATCACACATACGTCACTGCTTTCCATCTTATATTCCCGATGTCCGACATCTGGTTATAATCGAGACGATAATACGGGAGGAAATGTTCTCTTATGTTTTAATGACATGCGTTCTAAAGGCAGGAACATACTGGCCAGTGATGATAGATCGCTGTACATTTATATTGTGTTAGAAAAAAAAAAATCAGATTCAAATAAATCTGACAGCGAATCTTGATAATTAGAACTGTTGAATTAAAAAAAAGAAATTGGCGGCTTTTTTTGTCACAGGTAAAAATTTTCATGGCGATTCTCTTTATTTAATCGAATGATTCGGCCAATCTTTGTTGCGTGCGTTCGTGTCGTAGCATTGGCTACGCAAGTGCGTAGACGTTTGTAGCTCTAACGGTCTCATTACAATTATTTACTTATTTTTTTATGCTACGAATAAAATACTGGCTACGCCGCGTATCACATACTACTAACTTCGCTGTAAAAATATAATTGAAAAAGGAACTATACATTATACAAATAAATAATTCAGCTGTTCTTTTATATTTAAAATTCTATTTAACTGCAGTCAATTTTCTAACAACTTATTGTAGTGGCGTAGATTTAGTTACATTATCACGTATATATATATATAGCTTTGACAGTTGATATATAGGCAAGACCAGCATTTTCAAAGATGGTTGACATTAGGTAGGTTTATTTTTACGCTTCGGGGCGTCACAGGCGCGAATACAACCGGAAGAAAAAAAATGATGCAAGCGAGATCTCAATGGATTATTTTAATTTTTAAAAACATGTGTGTACGCAGCTTTATATCTGATCTTACAGCTAAATCTTCGCTCGGCCGGATGGCTGCATGTGGGGTGTCATTTCGAATTAACTTTTTTTTTGTCTTAACCCTTTCATATTGCTGCGTATACGCATCGGTAGGATGGTTATGGGAATGCTGTAACCCTTTCGATTCGGTTTGAGTGAGTAATGGTGGGTTGTTTATTTTGAATCGTTATCAGAAGGTGTGATTTATCTTTCAAAAATATGGTTACTTCATTTATTGATTGTAATTAGAGCGATATTAATTAGATATGATGTTTATAATAAATAATATTTATTTATATATATATAGATAAATTCCACTGATTGTGTTATCCCCAAAGTAAGTTCGAGACTTGTGTGATTATAACATATACATGAAGATATACATCCAACACTCGGGCCAATCTGAAAAATATTATTTTCCATGTTGACCTGACAGGGGATCGAACCCGGGACCTCCAGTGTAGCAATCCATCCATAACGACCATTAGGTTACAGAAGTCGTCAAGTAAAATAATGAGTGTTTTTGAAATTGGAAATATATTTAATAATAAAAAATAATATTTAATTTACATAATGATAAAACAATGTCCTCTGTCGCGTCTGTCTATATGTTCGCAATAAACTCTAAAACTACTGCGGGGAATTTCATGCGGTTTTCACCAATATATAGTGTGATTACTGAGGAAGGTTGTATAATTTATTATATTTTGACCCGGACGAACGGCCGGGACGGGCGGCTAGTTCAGCATATAATGTAAGTTTGTTACGTTGCAATACTTAGATACTTAAGCAAATGTTTCGGTAATGCATCTCGGGTTATGTTTCAGGGAACTGCATGTGCTGTGCCTGGGAAAGGACATCCACATGCATTAGTATACGAGTCACTACTGATTTATTTATTGTTTTCTTTGGTGGGGGACCATGAGAAATATTTCAGGACGTGGAGATTTAATAGATAGGGTTGACAAGCTGTCATTATTTATGTTAGGCCAATTGGAAGGGTATCTAATTGGAATGGTTTTAACCCCCGACGCATAAAGAGGGGTGTTATAAGTTTAATGTGTTTGTATGTGTATCTGTATATCTGTCTGTTGCCTCGTAAACCCAAACGGATCCCAAACGGATGAACCGATTTTAGTTTAGTTTTTTTTGTGTCATGGATAATTATATCCCGAGTGTTCTTAGACGTGTTTCATGAAAATCTGTTCAGCCGTTCAAAAGTTGTAGCGAAATGAATATTGAAAGTCCTGATCCTTCATAAGTTTGTTTGTTTGTCTGTAGACAAGAAATATTAACTATTTATATGCGACTCATCGAAAGAAAACCGCTTATAAAATAGACAGTGATTTTTTTTTGTAAACAGTTATCGAAAACCTTTTGAATATGGACCATAGGAATAATTGTAATAAATAATAATTATATTGTAAACTACCTAATTATTTTTCAATTTCGATTTTTTTGAAATGAGTAAAACCTCACAATGTATATTTCATAGATAAACAACTGTCAAAAATCTTACATAATCAGACGCGTGTGCGCCGATATATTGAAAGTCTATTAAAAGTGGTATTTACATTATATATATATATATATATATATATATATATATATATATATATATATATATATATATATATATATATATATCCAACACGATAATTACTCATGCCAATTGAATCGTTTGCTGTCTTGTATATAACTGATTAACTGTTGTGTTACATCCGTTTATGTTGTGAGGGCTTGTCACGTATGTTATGTCGAACTTCCGGTCGTGTCTTCGCTCATGCGAATTTTGTCAGATTATTAAATAAATAAATAGATATATATATATATTTTGGGACAAATCACACAGATTGAGATAGCCCCAAAGTAAGTTCGAGACTTGTTTTATGGGATACTAACTCAACGATACTATATTTTATAACCAATACATATATAGATAAACATCCAAGACCCGGGACCCAATCAGAAAAATATCATTTGCCATCATGACCCGACCGGGGATCGAACCCGGGAACTCTCGGTTCAGAGGCAAGCACTTTACCACTGCGCCACCGAGGTCGTCAACTGTTGTATCTACTATAATTATCTCAGACGGGGATAATGTATTTTCCGGCATGAATAAGATCATAATTAGGTATTAATTACAAGAATATTAAGCATAAAGAGCTATCAAATGTATTAATAAACTCACTTTCATATTTATATTATTAGATATGGTACCTATCCTGAGAAAATAATGTTTCCTTATGGGCAAATAAGACTATAGCTTAAGGTTATGGATAAGTTATATTTTGGTGTATAGAGAAGGCCAATGGGTAAGGAAATGGAAAACCACTATATTAGCGTTGTCCAGGAAGTTCATGGGCGTGTTACATTCCACATAATGACCACGACGCCATGAGGAATACGACTATATGTAGAGCGAAATGTTTTAAGCTAAGAAAAATACAAGAAAAGTACACGTTTCATGTTGAAGCTACTGGTACATACAGCTTAGGTTTTTTCAGTGTTTCTGATTAGTAGTGAAATTTTGTGATATCTTACACAAACAGTTTTCTAAAAATGTATAAGTTATTAGTACAATTTTTGTGGTGTAAAGCCAGGCAGTTGGCTAGGCTCAGCCGAGAGAGGATATAAATAAATTGAATATCGTGCAGTGCGCCGAAGGGCTCGACGCAATCAGGAGTTACCCTGCGCGGGCGCAAACCGGTCCTGTCTCGCGCCCCGTCACGTGATCTCTCGTAGCGTCAGCATGTTCAGAGCTGTCTAAAATATTGCTTTTATTTAGCGTGTTGTAAACAACAAAAAAATTGTCTGACGATTTTTGATTGAGTACTGGGTACGTGAAAAAACTGAGTTTTGTTTCACGTACGAGATTTAGCGTTGTATAGAGCACGAGTTAGCAACATAGTGTGTGGTGACAACGACAGAATCTTCGTATCCTAAATTTTTGCGTGAAAGAGAAAACAATATACATTGTTCACCGACAAATGAAAGTCACAGATTCTAACAAGGGTGCATGTTGTAGACACACGAGTGGTGAATCGTACTTTATACAGACACCTGCCTACGAGGATACTACAAATAATATAATAAAATACAAATCCATGCATACATCCATCCATATGTATACACGTAAACCCTTCTAAAAGGGGTGCTCGTATGGAGGTTTTCGTATTCGTTTCAGCGCATGCGACTGAGGAATATATCTATGCTTTTTGGAAATGTTACCATAATTTGAAATTCGTATGTACCTATAACACTATATATAAACCACAAACAATTTAAAGAAACAACTGCACGAACGTGCGCTTGCGCACCGTACAGCGACATCGCTCGACGAATCAGTCACCGAGACGGGATTATACATCGACGAATTTACATTCACCAGGGATGTAGGAGGCTGGACGTATCCTAATAATTGGATAATTACTAGGATTTACAGTTTGTTTTGACCTGAAAGACTTAAAAAAGATATTGTGGCACAGGCATTTTGTAAAAATTCTGTCAAGATTTATGAGCTATACCGAAAAATATAGCAAATTGTCAACTGTTTTTTATAGTTTGTAATACTTACCTTGACAGCTTACAATCTTGCGGGATAGATATACCTATGCTAACGGTTTTTTTTACAATTTTATAGTGACTTTAAAGTGTATGAGACACACAATACAAAGACGAATAAATATTTTCGCACTCAAAGAATTACCGATTATTGTCATGCTTGTAAAATTTTTTTTTAATCACAGAAAAGAGCTAAAAGAATAAACCACCTTTTGAAGATGTTTTTGTATTTCAAGTGTATTTTTTTTATATAAACATATAAATTGTTAAAAACCTTAGACCTACCTTCGACACATCCAGTACTAAGTATCTATTTTAAATGAATCCCAAATTATGGATAATTTAATTCTATTATCCAAGGCAAAGGGTCGAAAATGCCCTGTACTCTCAGAACTAGTGATGCGCGTCATTCAAAATCTGAATAAAGGCAATCTTCACGGTATTGTGGTTCACTCTTGGGTTCTACAATTATTATCTTGATTATTGTAATCGTGTGGGAGTGATGAGGGCTACTAATGAATATTTTATATTCTATGTTCCCTTCAAGATACCTTTACCTTCTACATTAAAACAAAAGCTTTTCATCCTCACGCTGAAGTTATTTGACAGATTTTGAGGAATTTTGCACATAGTTACGATAAAATGTTTAATAACCTGTTGACTACTACATACAATGATATACAAAACTTGACAAAAAGATGGACAATTTGTATAGATATATCGCTTATGACACCGGCTATAATATATTTGGAAAAATATATTAGGACAAATCACACAGATTGAGCTAGCTCCGAATTAAGTTCGAGACTTGTGTTATAGGACACTAATTCAACGATACTATATTTTATAACAAATACACATATAGATAAACATCCAAGACCCGGGCCAATCAGAAAAAGATCATTTTCCGTCATGACCCGACCGTGGAGCGAACCCGGGACCTCTCTTGGTTCAGAGGCCGGCACTTTACCACTGCGCCACTGAAATATTTATATATTTTACTATTAATTTGATTGTATATATATGTATATACAATCAAACTTTTAGCCCATCATCTCACCCCCCTCTATTCAATCATAATATTACAATTTAAATAGAACATACAAACAGTTAAATGAAAATGTACATCAATTTGTATAGATGCAATGTTATAAATGGACTGAATGATTATTTAGCCTGTATCCTTGCACTGTGTTTAGAGTCATATAAATTATTTTGACTTTCCCTTCATTACCAGTGATATTTTAAAGAAATGATTCATTCTTTAACATAAACTTTGTTGGTTCATTTCAGTGGGGATTGGAATCGCCACTAATTCATAGTACAAGTTATTGTTGATTATTTCTTGATACCAATGTATGTTTAACAACAATGATGTTGTAATGTATTATTTATAAATAAATATACCAGGACAAATCACACAGATTGAGCTAGCCCCGAAGTAAGTTCTAGACTTGACTAGATTGTGTTATGGGATACTAACTCAGCGATACTATATTTTATAACAAAATACATATATAGATAAACATCCAAGACCCGGGCCAATCAGAAAAGGATCATTTTCCATCATGACCCGATCGGGGATCGAACCCGGGACCTCTCGGTCCAGTGGCAAGAACTTTACCACTGCGCCACAGATGTCGTTTTGTTTTTTAAGTAGAGTTGAAGTCGTGTTAAATTTTTCTATTTTCTTGGATAAGTTCAAAAAGAGTTTGTTTAAATCTAAACTGTCAATGACCCGTAGTAAGTAGGTACATAAGTTGTTGAGAGGGACAAACATATGGTCATTTGTCATAATTTTTGGTATTCCTCTATTTATTGGTCTTTGCTCAATTACGTTGATAACTCTTTTGTTATGTTAGAAGAGATGAAAGAGATGATAACATTATTCGGCAAATTATTTGATAAACTAGTGGAATTAGTATTCCACTAGTTTATCAAATAATTTTCCGTAATTTGCCCTTATTTATATGGCCCAGTGAGATGTCGTCACCTGTTATTGAATAGAAAATGACTCTTTGACTGTTGTGTTAATAATTTAGACAAGATAATGACTTTCTAAATTGTTTTCAATTTATGATGTGACAGCCGACTGGCTGTCACACAAGTAGTAGGCTGTCCTGTGTTAAGTATCTTTCTGACATAATAGAATGAGAGAGAAACAGATTACTTTTTCTCGTAAATCCCTATTGGGAACGCTGGTTTTCTCTTACATCTCTTACAGACATCCAGTTAGGTTATATATACAGTAGCAGGATATTTAGAAGTTAGAACAAAAACGCTCATCTTGAAGAACTTGATCCGAAACACCATCTCCCTCCTCATACGCACAATACAGCAGACAGTTACACTACAGCATATGCAGCGGACACGTCGTGGTGGACATCATCAGCAGTCATCATCACATCGAGTATGTTATTACTAATTCTGGTGTCAGATTTTATTCAAATCGCCTAAATGCGCATCTGACATGATTTTTACGACTACTTACCGCCATCTAGTGGCGGGTAGTCGCATACACAATAAGGAATTAAACTGTCAAGCAGTGTGCAAGTTATGAAAACTACTATATTATGAGTCAAATTGGTATACAAACTCATATGGCACGAGTAGGATACGAACCTGAGACCTTTCGACCCACAGGTGGGCGTCAAAACTTTACCACCACCGCTTTATCATCAGCAGTTAGGAGTAATAACACACTTATAAAGTTGTCCTTTGTTTGTTTTTAAAGTCTGCCCATTCTGCCAGGACAAAGCGCCATCTGTCCGAATATTTGTCCCTGCCTACATTGTCGGTATGTGATATACTCGTATCTGTGAGTGTCGTTAATTTGCGACTATACAAGCGGTAATTTTAGCCGCGACTCGTGAGTCACATCGAAGTTGTCGCTGACTCAGAAACACTATCAATCTTTGATTGACAAGATGACGTTGACGTTGTTTGATTTTATTTGTTCGACAAATAGATTTTTAATTGGGGATTTATTACGAGTTGTTCCAGAATGTTTGTGGGACAAAGTGTGTGTCAAAAAACCTACTTTAATCTGTCGTTCTGTCTGCAGTAATAGCTTAATTAAGACGCCAGAAGCCAAACCATGTTTGAAGCTTTCCAACTATCTCCACACCAAAAATCACCTCCATCCAATGCACCGTTTCGATGTGAAAGAAGGACAAAAACACTTTCACTTTTGTAATAATTATAAGAAAAATATGTAGATTAGAATTCCCGCCGCTAGAATAGAAACAATCCATAACCTCCATTACATATCGTACGAGGTGACTAAGGGACAGCCTTAGCCGTTCATAGGCTATCTAACTTTCCCAAGAAGGATTGACGTCAAGCAGGTGATCGTAAAATCAAAGCTAAATCTTAAAATAAATGTTTGTTTTTACATTGCCCCTGGGCTTGACCCAAATGCAACAGGGATGTGAGAAACTAACAAATTATAAAGGAACAAATTATAGTTTACCATATGAGAATATGGTCAAACAAATAATGTAAATATTGCGAATGGAGTTCAGTGAACAGTCCACTTGGTGCTTTGTCAAAAAATGAGTCATGAGGAGCTGAATGATCTAAATGAAGACGTCGAGGCACAAAAACCTTGTCACGTGAATTTCTTAAAGTCGCAATATGGAATGCGCAGATGAGAGAATGGTTAAATTGACGTAAAAGTGAATTATTTATTAGTATTATTGAAATCGAGCCGAACATTCGATCATATTTTAAAGACGGAGATAAATTTATTTGCAAAAAATGTAAGTTTACATTATTTACAATGTGATATTGAAAGACATTCCAAATCAATTCTTTATTTGCGATATTAGCAATACATCCACCATTTGTGGTCTTTGCTTGGCACAAGAAAAGATAATATTGAATTGATTTAATTTATTCAGACACACAAGTTTTAATTATTTTATCTATACTATTATTATATAGAGATAAGCGTTTGTGAGTTTGTATGTTTAAATCTCCGAAACTACCGAACCGATTTCAAAAATTATTTCACCATTAGAAAGGTACATTATCCAAGATTGCTATATGCTATATTTTATCTCAAAATTCCTACGAGAGCGAAGCTCGGGCAACATCTAGGTTATTACCTAGGTAACATATATATTTAAATAGGGATAGTTTTGTTTGTAGTGTTGTCAAATTAATTAATGCCTATTTGGCAAAGACGTCACTTCTCGTACCTCGTTATTTTGTGTCACACTTGAATGTTTGCTGATATTATTTGGACCTGATGGCGACCACACACTCCAAGCCGAAGCAGCGGAGTTGTGGAGCCTGCGTATACTTGACTATATGATTGTATTCTTGTTCGCCTTTAGACCCGCCGTACGATATAAATAATAGTGTATGGGAAAACCACACAGACTGAGTTAATAAATACATTAAAATAAGATTTATTTATTTTGGTACCGTGTACTAAAATAAATAAATTTATTTTATAAGAAAAAAAAACACTAAAAGTGCAATATCGATTGCCTTTTTTTTGATTAATTGAAAGTTTTGTTAATGAAAAAAATAATTTCCTCCTCAGACAAAAAAAAAATCAAAAACATTATATTCTTTTGTAAGAAATCCTTTTGAACCTTCATTTTTGGTTACAAGTGCAACAAAGCAGATCCAAGTGGAGCACACCGCCGTTTTGGCGGGAGACATTGGTTCTTTATCATCGGTAGTACACATGCATACGGCGACAATTTATTTTGGTTCAGGTCAATGCACCGTGCAGCCCTGAGCAGTAAACATAAGGCCAGACTTGTTGGCTTGATAGCTGATCTGCGCACGCGATTTTTTAATACATTGTTTTATTGATAAAATGAATAAAAAATCAATGATTTCTGTGAAAATTGAAAAAATGAAAAAAATATTATACATAATCATAATATATTTTTTTAATAATAATTCAAAACTGGATTTACATAGTTTACCGTATTCACAAGCTGAAATTAAATTGTTTTATAATAATTAAAGAAACTCACACATATCCGAAAGAAAAAAAAAACTTTAAACATATGAAGCAGAAAGGGAAGGCCTTTGCCCAGCAGTGGGATAGATACAAATTAGGTTTAAAAGAAGAAATAGCCTAATTGTCAAATTTCGATTATTGCATACAGAAAGAGAAATAAAAAAATGTTTATTTGGTACACAAACTTAGGTATATATATATATATATATATATATACAGGGTGTTACTTTGCATTCTTGCCATATTCACAGAGGTTGTTATATTACTGATTCTGAACACAAATCAATTAAAAAAACATGATCAAAAGTTAGGTATTTTTTTTAAGAATATTTTATTTAATCGACATTATGTTATGAACAACACTTATTATCGAAACATATGCACATCACTAGTCCGTCGGCAAACTTGAGTACATAAGTCGGCAAAAAAAGCTCCGCCCCTTTTCTTTGTGCGGCGTAAACGCCGACCGACGGCCAGCCATCCCCGCAACCCCGCAACGCACCACCACCCCGCCCCAGTCTATTCGCGACGCCGACGCACGGCGGATGTCAAGATTTCGCTCGCTCCGCTCGCTCTGCCCGGTCCGTGTTGTTTAAGTTGCGTATCACAATCAAATCAAGAAAATGACTGAAGCGTATACCAACCACGAGTTGGTGGAAATGGTGCGCTTGTATGCCATATGTGGTGACAGTTTGCGGCAAGCCGTGAATATGTTTGCGGAAATGTTTCCACATCAAAGGAGGCCGACCCGCCAGGTTATGCTTGCGGCCACACAGCGATTGAGAGACTTTCGTCAGTTTGACGTCCCAAGACACGCGCAAGCTCGAGGCAGTGTAGGGCTTACTGTAGAGTTGCAGGAATTAATTCTAGACTACTTCGAAGTAGAGCCCCGTGCCAGTACCCGTGAGGCAGGACGACACTTCCATGTGAGCCACGTGACAGTGTGGAGACTATTGAAAAGTGAACAGAAACACCCGTTTCACTTTAGAAAAGTACAAGATCTGCTCCCACAGGATAATAATGCACGAATCACATTTTGTCGCTGGCTGCTAGACAACCGAAACGCCAACATTTTGTGGACAGACGAAAGTTTGTTCACAAGAGTTGGTGTATTCAATATCCATAATGAGCACTGGTGGAGTTATCGGGATGAAAACCCCAGAAAAATAAAAAGACACTCTTTTCAACACCGATTTGGTTTAAATGTCTGGGCTGGCATAATAGACGGACATTTACTCGGACCTTATTTTATTGAGGGCCGTCTTACCGGCTCAACGTACCTGGAGTTGCTGGATCACGTTATAAACGAGATGCTAGATGACGTTCCTCTCGCTTCCCTGCAAAACTTTTATTACCAACAGGATGGTGCTCCTCCACATTTTGCAATCCAAGTGCGTGAATACCTGACCCGCAAGTTCGGTAATAACTGGATCGGGCGTGAAGGTCCAGTAAACTGGCCAGCACGGTCCCCAGACCTAACTCCATTAGATTATTATTTGTGGGGTGATGTTAAACGTTTGGTGTACACTGAAGAAATCAACAGTGTTGAAGTGTTACGCGAACGAATCGTTTCAGCATTCGATAAACTGAAACAGGATTTGTACGTTTTACGAAAACTAAAACGAAATTCTTTACGCCGTGCAAGACTGTGCATTCGTGAAAATGGTGAGCACTTCGAACAATTACTTAGAAAGACTTAGATTTTTTTTACTTAGATTAATTTAGTGTTGTAAATAGACGAATCAATTGTAAATAGGATGATTTCAGCTTTTTAACTACGCCAAAAATACCTAATTTATAAAAACAAAAATAAGTTTTAACTTTTTGATCTCTGAAGAAATGAGGGATAATGTAATAAAAAAATAAAACTAATTAATTAAAAATAGGTATTTCTGTCGGTCCTAAGCCCGTAAAGTAGGAAGGGAAATCTGAAATTATTCATTTACATGCGCTGTTTCGGGTGATTTCGGCCGTGCCAGACGGCCACGCCCACTAGATTTATTCCTATTGCGACTTATGAATGCACTCGAAAAAATTGGTTTATTCCTCAGTGTCCTGTAAATTTAAGTTTATTGATTACTCAGCCTGCGTTATTCTAGGATGTCTCAAATTAAACTAAACTGATTGGTATTGGTTAGTACTATTAGCTGTGTGAATATGGCAAGAATGCAAATTAACACCCTGTATATATATATATAGGAAATTTGACAATTAAAAAAATGTTTATTTGGTACACAAACTTAGGTATATATATATATATATATATATATATATATATATATATATATATATATATCTATACCAAAAAGGTCTCCTCTCAGCATGATGTTGTGGTGAGAATTACACCATTAAACAGTTATAATACACTAGATGTCGCACGGGGCTTCGCTCCCGTGAGAATTTTGAGATAAAATATAGCCTGTAGCAATCTTGGATAATGTACCTTTCAAATGGTGAAAGAATTTTTGAAATCGGTTCGGTAGTTTCGGAGATTACCCGCCTCAAACATATTTGTGTGTACCACAAACGCTTACATCGTTATAATAATAGTTTAGATTAATATATACAGTGCAGTAGTATAGAGGCGTTATGTACAGCACTGAACCTGCAGCCGAGTGGCCAAGGACCATCAGGTAGTGGGAAACCTGTTCTGCTGGGTGTGTCCTCAGCTCAGGTGAGAACACTCAGCCTGGTTATTACGTTGAGAACCACCCGAAAGTGCGAAAGTTTTTTTGTATTGAAATCCCAAGTTATATCATTTTAGCATAACTGTTTTTTTTTAAATTAATTTACAATTACTAAAACGTTAATAAAAAATTAACTATATTCGTTTGTTATATCTTCGAGATTTATATACTCAATTAATCTTTATGATATTTTGCAGAAATTTTGAGTACGAGATTATTTTTCATAGCTACAATGTGTTTTTTACTTTCCTGTGAATAAACAGGCGCAATTGTTAATGAAGAAGGATATAAGAACGCATCCAATTCATCGAAAACTCACAGCTTTGGAATCTTCAGGGTTATGATATGAGCAACTGCAAGTATACTTATCAAATCGACCAATTACATACAGACATAGATAATACATCAAAGAGATTTGCTTAAAATCCAAAGTTAGTTCAAGTTTCCTTGTGCTAAAGAAAACTAAGTTCCGTTAATAAAAGTTCTAGTTGGGATGTAATATGCTGCTAACCGAGAACAGTGTACTTATAGGATAAGAGGTCATGAGATCAAATAAAATGAAGCTTGATTTATGTCAATTACTATGTTCACATTGTTACTTTTCATTTGCCAAAATAAATCTATTGTTGGCACAACAAATGGCTTCGTGAATAAAAATTCAATTATAAAAATAAACGCGTCCTAATATTTCTCATTAATAAACATAGACGTTTTCCAAAGTGAAATTGAGGCACAGATTAAAAAGATTTTAAACAAATTTAAATTGACTACACCAACGGGTGTGCACCGCGGTACGAAACATCGAGAGTGCAGAACTGTCTTCCTTTACATACTTAGGTTATTTTTTTTTACTGTCAAAACTCTTTAACTGCTTTAAGTTATATATATGACAACTCTTCCTTCAGTGTTTATCTACGTATATACCTATATATTTCTCGTAACATTTTTTTTATTGCTCATTAGGTTTCTTAGTGTGCAAAAAAATTAACTACAGACTTAATCTTAAAATACCTGATAAAGCACGTATATATACTACAGAAAACAAAAAATATAAGTTATGTTATGTTTTAATAACTAAAAAAATATATTTTTTAATTTCATATGCGATTCTAAAAGTAAGATATGAGCAATTTGCTTAGTTTAACATTTATTTATTTAACTTAGTACGTAATCCTCGAAGACTCCCTCTGTGATATATATATTTTGATGACGCTGGAGTGTCCTAGAGGACATTAGCATTTGTAGAGGGGCGTCGTGGACGGAAATAGCACTGGTGGCACGTCACCAATGCGCTCCGTTTGCTTTATGGGCAGTTATTGCAGTCCTTTAATTACTGGCAGCGCCATTTTGAAGATTTGTTGTACGTCAATTTTGGCGCGAAACGTGCACTTGACAGATTGCTGGGCAGTGCAAAGCGTACTGCCGAGCTTTGTTTATGAATAGAATATTATTTTTGTTCACGTTGGCGTCCTATGTAAAATATGAGCTGTGGTTAACCGATTACAAGTGGAATCTTGCCGAAGAGGTACAGATTGCCAGTTATATTTTGGTCATTACGGAATGAAAAAACACTCATCGATTATTTTAGTAACTAATAGAAGTTAGCTGATGAAGAATAAGATGAAGTTAACTTAATGAAAAATAAGATATAACGCTATTTAAGATGCTATTTTCATATAAACGAGTCATGAGACGATTTTTGTATTACAAATTCAAAATTTGATTCGCGATTATTTGTCGAATAAAATTAGAATCATCATCTTGGGCAATATAATCAATACGATCAACATTGCCTTCTTAACAATTGACGTAAACAATAAAACACGTATCATCACAACTGATCACAGAAAAGTGAGAGTCCCCAGCGGAAATATATCAGGGATCTTTTAGTAGCTATCAACAACCATCACTTAATTCAGTCAGGAATAACAAAGTGTGACAGTATTAAAATTTTATTGCATTTTCTGCCATTCTTCAGTCGGTACAGATGCGCGCACACCATTAATTACATCCAAAACCATTTAAAAGATTTATTAGGTTCATTCTGAAAAATGCGCGAATTTCAGACGCCTTGCTCTTTGTAGGCACATTGTTTTAGGATGTATCGTATTGTCACGTCTTTTTTGTCATTTCGTCTTTTGTTGTTCCCGCTTTTGAATTTAGAACATTTATTTGAGGAAATTCTGGCCGTTCGGAAAATTTTCTTTTTCGATAAAAAAATTAACAGAAAAGTAAAAATATTAATCTAAATAAATTTAGTTACTTGTGTGGAGTATTAAAACATCGTTTATATAACAATTTGCAACGTGCTTCCTAATCGATGATAATTATAATGAAAAATGTTGATTCCTTCTGAGAAATCTGTATGGCCGTGACTCGTATGAGTCAGAGATAATAAGATAAAGATTGTATTAATAGGTTTTGACTGCCCGGAACTCAATGGTTTTTTAGTTCTATGTTATGCTAGAATTAGGTATATTCTAAAAAGCGATTATATTTTAATCCAGATCAGTTTTCGCTATTAAATTCTGAAAAAGGTTTGCGATGTAATGTAACGAAATCACATTCAAATATTGTACATAAATAAATTAATAATTGTTGAAATATTGTATATATAGACAATTTAATAAGTATTAAGGATTAGATGTTTTATGATTTAGCATAATTTATGTAAAATGATATTAATATTACGGTTTTTCGTGGAAAAATAGATCTGAACATACGGCAGGTAGCTCAATCGATCATCTACGCACGAATCTTATTTCTACGCAGCTTCGCCCGGCTGTATTTTCTATAATAATGCTTCGAATGCACGCGGGCGACGTCGCGGCGGAAGTCTAGTAAAAAATAAACAGCTCTATTAGCATCTAGTGCAAGTGATAGTCAGAGTAGACGTGCGTACGTAAAGGTTGGGAGCGTCCAGAGACATGTTTATTTGGAGACCGACGCGTCGACATTACGATGTCGTTGTTGCCGTCTCTCTCTCTCATCCTCGCGTGTTAGGTTGTATTCTAGGCTGGGATGCCCGAAGCAAGGGATCATGTACAAAAAGATACCATTTTTCGGGTCGAAATATATAAAAAATGCATGAATTTGGATCGGTAAGTAGCCGAAGCCGTTGCCTTTTCATTGGGCTCATAATGTGGAGTCTTCTATGGAACAGAAGGAGCGACAGTTTGGGCAAGTTATCAGAAGAGCTATGGATTGAATACGATCCGGTTCATAACGTCCCTTTCAAAATCAAAATCAAATCATTTATTCACAAATTAGACATTTTTTCACGTCATAAAATGATATTTACCAAAGCTACAAACTACTACCATTTCGGAACGGCCACTGCTGCTGAGAAAAAATGCCGAATGAAACTAATTCAAACAGTGCTGGTGTCTATCATGCCAGAAGGGCTTACCATTTTTCAAATATAAATGTATGTATCATTTTGATATAATTTTTCCTAAAATGTTCCCCTGGTTTGAAAATATCCATTACCCAAAATGTCCCTTTCTTTATTTCAAATTCAAATCATTTATTCAGAAATTAGACCTTCACAGGCACTTTTCCACGTCAATTTTTATATTAAATAGTTATTTTTCACATGCTACAAACTACTGGCATTTCGGAACGACCACGACACGCATTTCTCAAAATATCCCTTAACCAAAATGTCCCTTTCTCAAAATATCCCTTACCCAAAGCATTAGTCGAGAAGCCCCATTTAACTCTTGTTTTCACGGCATCTCCTAACACCAGCCCGGAGTCGTTTAGCTCCAAACTGACCTGGGAGATCACTATCCGGGAGCGTTTCTCTGTCGGTTATGGATCAGTTAGTTGTGGAGACTTGTACATCCATTATCGGGATGGACAGAACCCTTGTCCTATTGGGTATTGAAGATTGGTTTACTAGATAAAGCGTGAAGAGGCAACAAACTCACTTTCGCATTCATTTATTAGGCATATTGTGTACAACATATTAGAAGCGAAATCTGCAACACTGACTTTTTAGTTCACAAGTGTGTATATATATGCTTTACTTGCCACTAAATTATGGTAATTATAAAAGTCGTGTCAGATGCCTTTAAAAACATCTGAGAACAGTGTTTACAGTAGCTCACTCGATAATAAGTACCTACTTCGTATCTCATGTTCACAATTATCGCAAAATACAGTTGTAAAATCCTGAAATATTACACGATATCCTACTGAAGAGTTCCCACATATTCCAACGTCATTGAGACATAAAAAAGCTATCTGACGCGAACAAGTGGTCTATTTTTACCAGATTATGCACGGGTGATATTGACGTGGCATATAAAGGTATATGCATCCTCTAAGGCACGGTAATAGGGGCTGAAATAGATTGGTTGTAGTTACGTTGCTTTCTGTTGACTGTATTGTGACGTGACTTGTTTAGTACTTGATTATGTCTGAGAGGATACTCAAGTCAAGGACGTGGTTCTTGTCGAGTAGGTATATATGCGAATTATTTTTTTCCATCGTCCTCACGTGTTACATTATTGGCTGTGACGCCCCGAAAAGAACGAAGTCCGCTTAAGGAATAACCCGAAATGCGTGAAGCATACTTTAAACTTGTTATTATTTTTTTATTTATTGGAAAAACTGGCATAAATGTTTCATGTACCTATTTTCAATATGTTTTTTATGAACTTAATTTTTTCTCTAAAATTCTCTTCCGTGTAGCAATATATAGGTAGGTATGATATTTTTTAGATTTCTGAAAAATTTAAAGTTTTTAAGAAACTGGATTCCAGTGCAGTCATTAGATTACGACATCGATGGACAAGTTTTGGCAACGACTCATTACTCAGCATTTTTTTTAAATGAAACTCCATAACCAATTGATTATTTATGATATTTATAAATTATTTTTAGGATTTAGTTTAAATTAAATTTTATGGTACTTAAATAAAAAAAAATATTATATGTTGTTCTCATAAAATTTGCACTCTTGTCACATGTTATTAATTATTATAGTGTGCAAATCGATCATGCAACATACATCGGCCTTGTTTAGTAATATAATAAAATTATGTTATGTATGTTATATATAGTTTATGGGATATATGTCACTTTAAGTAGTATGGAATAAATTGAATAGTCACTCTTGTCTAAACCCTATGGTCCATATTAAGTAGAATTGGTTTTTAATCTTTTAGTATCTTGGTCCTGACAGCACAAGGTCTGTATAACACTAATTGATTGAGAATCTCCATTGGAAATCAGACATATTAAATAACAACCATTAATCACGTCTAGGCAAATTGTTTGAATACGGATTTTGTAAAGTTTAAGTGATTCAATTTTGAAATTGAGCCATGACCTAACGTCAAAAAAAAAAAGCTAATTAATTTATTAATCTTTGACATTTCATTCTGTAAGTAAGTAAGTAACTTTAAATAAGTTTTAAATGTGATCCAAAAACAAAACAAATCTCTGAATATTTATTATTTATACTATACTAGCGACTTCGCGCCTGACTTCGCGCGGGTGCATGGTGCAATATTATGACTATATATGAAACTTGTGATGAAACTGTATGTATGTATTGTCAATTTTAGGATATATGTTGAGTCGTCATCATAATAGAACATGCCAAAATAGTCGAAATTTAGGAACTACTAGCAATAAAATACTCTTATTAACTTTTGTTGAATAAGTATTAATTATTGTTACATACTATTATAAAACATGCTCTCTGTCACGTCTGTCTGTTCGCGTTAAACTCAAAAACTACTGCAGGGATTTTCATGCCGGTTTTCACCAACAGATAGTGTGTTTCCTGGGGTAGGTTAGATGTATAATTTATTTTGTTTCATTTTTTTTATTATGTAATTTTATTTAATACTAGATGTTGCCCAGGGCTTCGCTCCCATAGGAATTTTGAGATAAAATATAGGCTTTAGCAATCTTGGATAATTTACCTTTCTAATGGTCAAAGAATTTTTAAAATCGTTTTGGTAGTTTTGGAGATTACCCGCCTCAAACATACAAACTCACAAACGCTTACCTCTTTATGATAATAGTATAGATGTTGTTTAATTTGTTAAGCCGGGACGTGCCGCTAATTATTGATTAAAATCTAAACATTATTTGATTAAAGTTAACGTGAGAGTGAACCAACTTTATGATCTTAAAAAGATAAAGATCGCCTCGCCCTCCCTAGCGATTCAATGGGCTAGTTAGGGCTCGATATGGGACATAATATAACTCTT
This sequence comes from Plodia interpunctella, assembly GCF_027563975.2. Lineage (NCBI taxonomy): Eukaryota > Metazoa > Arthropoda > Insecta > Lepidoptera > Pyralidae > Plodia > Plodia interpunctella. Next base: position 9,786,781 of record NC_071303.1, on the reverse strand, counting down.
CCAATGCGAGTCTGAAGACGATGCTTAAGGATATGTACGTAGGCATATGTAGTAATGTATCGGTAGTGTCTTATTGGTCCACTAATATGAAACGCCGAGTCGACACTAAGAAGAAAAAGCGAGTCTTTCACAATGAGAGCTCCAATTCCGTCCCATAACCAGCAAACAGTACAACACTCACTGATGTACAGTCAACAGCACATCAACCTAGCCAAATCAATTACAAACTCGCCGCTACCACCGCGCCATAGAGGTTCATGCGGGGTAACTTGATGTGTTGTCGACCGTACGCGAAAAAGCACACGATTTTATTTCAAACTTGTAAACCAACTTTAAAATCTTGGCCACCCGCGAATTCCGGCAAGTGCGAACGCGTTTAACAATTTGGCATGCGTCTGACAGTGGCGTAGCTATGTCACTATAGGCCAGGGCGCATAAGATATCCGGGGCACCTAAGAATTATAGGAAATAATGAGTAGGTAACCTTGTATCTTGATGCAAAATGATGAAAAGTTAAATCTTAATGCAAAAAGATCTGTGAATTAAAAAAAATATTCTTATTATATAAAATAATGTGCGAGGAATAAAAAGGTAGGGCCCATAGACGGGACACATTCAATATTTTCCCAAAAAGACAGTTGAAACCCGACTTGTTGATGGTTTTTGGACTTCTTGGGAATAAACTAGCAAAATATCGCATTTGCTAAAGCTTTTGCCCCCGGCGCATGCACCATTTAATGTGTCTGTTATCTACGCCACTGCTCTGAACGTAACAGAAGCCTTTGCGTGTTGTTGCAGAAAAAAAAAACAGTTCGTTGATCTCGAATAATTTATTACTTTTACTTTTTAAATTAACGAACTGTGGGGCACGCGAGTTAGCTTGTTAATGCCTAATCTGACTGAGGTTTAAATGATGTTTGTAATAAATGTGATAATGGCTACACATTTGGATTACAAAGGTGACAAAAAAATTACATAAATAAAGTGCTTGGGTATGTCTGATTTTTTAATAAATTCTTGGACTGAAAAAAAAATCTTATGAATATTTAATCTGGGTATGTCTGATTTTTTAATAAATTCTTGGACTGAAAAAAAATTTCTTATGAATATTCTTTACATTTAATCCCCGATTATATAAGGGAGAAGAAGTTATAAGTTTAACGTGTCTGTGTATCTGTGTGTCTGTCCGTGACATCGTAGCTGCCAAACGGCTAAACTGATTTTTATTTGAAAGAGAATTCAGTCGAGAGCGTTCTCAGCTATGTTGGCGAAATGTTTGGAAACCGTCAGTACTTTTCTAGCAGATGAGAGGATGACAATTTCGGAGGCGACGGTTTAAAAAAATAATAATTTTTTATATATTTATTATAACACTCGCTTTATGCCCGCGGCTTCGTCCTAGTAAATATTTCCGGGATGAAAGGTAATTTCAAGAAGATTGGTTGAGTGGATAAAGCTTGAAGAAGTAATAAATAAACAAACTTACTTTCGCATTTTGTAATATTAGTTAGGATTAGGGTTAAAACAGTGTTCAAACTAAAGCAATGTTATATATGTGCTTAGTCTCAAATTCTAAATGCTATTAATCATAATAGACATTTTAACGACCACGGTACATTTAAAATCTTATTTATCTCGATGACTAAACTGACCCAATAGATCGCACTTTCACGATCCACAATTTTTTTTGTGTATTTCATTCTAAAACATAGTTTATCCGCTCCTTGAACGTTTACCGCGAGAAAAATAACTACACGATAAACAAAACAGCAATTCATCATTGCAATTTCTTTCAAAACAAATTTAAAACTCAGCCTTTTCACACGAGATCCGCTAGAAGAAAAACTAAGGGTTTCCCCACACTTGCACGCGAAAATGCAACACCTTTTACATACAAAAAGCAACTTTAACACCGAAAATATAAAGATCATAACACATCATTAAGAATTGAAGTGTTAGAACAAGCGGAAATGTGCTCTAAGTTGTAGTAATATGGTGAATAATGGTTTGGGCGAGGACGGAAGTTGCAGCGGGGTGAGTGACCCCTGAGAGCTTCGTTTCAGAAGTTTGAGACGTGCCATCATTTCCTGCAGCATTCTAGTGAACTTGTGTAATGTCATGTGAAAAAATATTTTTTGGCGGTTTTATGACAATAATGAGATGAAAAAAATCTGGAATCGAGCGGGAATTGAACCCCCGCCCCTTTCTATCCGGGGACAGTGCCTTAAAGAAATGTTTACGATGTAGAAACTGAGTCTCTCCCCTTTTCATAATCGTATTCTCATGGCTGAGGGTCTTGGTCATTACGTGGAATGAAACACACGCAACAATACCCACGATATGGAGTGGAGGACCATTCCCCATCCTCCCGTCCCGTATTCTAGGGCGGAATCACACGTCACACGTATAATTGCTTTGACTATGTTAACTAAAGTCTTTAATGTTTGTCTTTTACTTGTTTAAAATAACTTTACACAACAAACCGCGAACCTCTTTGTTCGTTGGCGGTAAAAAGTGCGTAATTCCCACATAAAGCTCGCATTGTCGTCGGACCTTGAACTTTCATAAACAGAGCTTAATGAACGCTGACATTGTAAAGTTGGTCTGCACTTCGGAGAGCGAAAGTTGCATACAATGCATAGAGCTTTGAGGAAATTATATTATTTCCAAGCTTTTAATTTTATTTTGTCTCACATTTAATTTGTTAAATTCCACGAATGTCTAATTAAAAAGTAAATCTTTCAATTTTGAAATTTAAGTGACTTTACGAACGGCCCTATGACAACACTTCGGGAATGCTGTTGCTCTTTTTCTTTTTCTTCTGTGGACCTATCGTAGGGCGGGAAACAAATGCCGCAAACAACGGTTTATCTACTGTAATGATTTGCGTGTTAGTTTTGCAATACATTATTTAAGTTCGAATTCATTCCAATATAAAACATACATTAGTTACAAAATAATTTTGAAATACCTATTTAAAAAAAAAAACTAGTATTTACTTTATTATGACAAAATCTGTAGTCTTGTTGAAATTGTAAGATATATATTTTAACAAATATTTAATTGACTTTTTGGAGAAAAGTCTGCGGTGAAGTTTATTACGCCGCTTCTTCTTCACCTGTGCTTTGGAAGTCGGCAGTAGACTTAGTTTTAAGTAAATTTTGACGATGTATATCATCTTTAGTTGAATAACTAATAATATTGAAATATAGCGCAAATACAGACACCAAAACACCAGTAAAAGTCATGTCAGATGCCTTTAGGCGACTTGAATAAAGTCTAACACCAGTGTTAGCAATAACACACTCTTGATGATGATAAATACAAGTGAAAACATCAAGTATATAATATATTAATAATTATATTAAGTAATGTAACAAATCCATTAATGTTTGAATTCTTAATCGATGTGATTACGGACAGACAGCTACACATTTTATGTTTACTTAATTAGGATAGCTGTGCGCCACGGGATTATAGAAGATAGAAGCAAAATATAAAGAGTACAGAATGAATCAAGATTATTTTACAATTTGCACGTGACAAAAATTTAAAAATGTCTCTTGGATATATGGACCTTTCACCTCACTAACGCACATAGTGGCGAATTCAATCGCGTTTGCCTATTTTGTACCTATAACGACGCCGATTGGTGTCGAATAATAAACAAGTTTCCTGAATCAGTAATAACGACGTAAAAACATTGTTTAATGTGCTTCTTTTCTCGCGTAAATTTTAAAAGACAATTATAGGCCTTGTTCCTTGATTGATATTTACAATACGCGAAGAGAAACTCGTCATAATTAAAAATATTTTATTGCCGATATCATAATTTACTTTATTTTTAAATAACACGTTATGTTATCACTTTGAGTTATTTCAGTTCGTTATTTAAATATAAACCAATTAACATTACATTTAGCACGGTGTGTACATAATATCATTGATTAAAAACTTAATTGCATATATGTCTACAACAATCTTGTAAAGACGAATTATTTGTATTTTATTTGTTTGTCACGAATAAACTCAAAATCTTCTAGACCAATTTTGTTGACAGTCGTCTGACTGTAGTTCATAGGCTTTTATTTGCCGCCAATGAATGGAACAGTTAGTTTTTATATAAAAACAAAACCAGACAATTCACAAGTTAAACATGTTAACAATCTGTCCTAACGCAATTTTATATTAATACTAATATACATAGATTACCACGGATAATCACACATCGACTGTCAACTTTGACAGATCCATACAAAGTGGCTATACTATGTCATATCGCTTTATAACATTAATTTCTAGATGGGTGTTTTATCTGTGAATCAAATCGAAATGACACTTTTGAAAGCTTCTGGGCGAAATTGCGGGCATTTCACTTTAAGTTTTGACCGCATGGAATTTTTGGACTGTTTATTACAACGAAATATTTTATACGTAGGTATACATATATATATATGTATGTATACATGTACTTCAGAAGGTATATTCGTGGCGAATTGCGTCATACAAAACAAATGTTTAAGCTGGTAGATCACAATTCTAGTTTTAAGCCGTTTAAGAATTGATGTATGCTATCGTCTTAAGGCCAAACATCGCCGCACACTAGCGCCACATTTTTATAAATTTCAATTACGAAGTGGCCTCAATAATCCGTATAGTTAACTGTGATTACATTGTGTAATATAATTCTATGATATTTTCTAATAAAATTCTTTATTCTAGTATGGCATAATTTGTCAAGATAATTTTTTTCGCTAATATACAAAAGAAATTGATAAAATGTGATGGTGGCGCTAGTGTGCGTATGTAATCGTATTTTCCCTCGTTTTTTGCCTATTGGACCATGTTATACAACTGCCTCTAACTTGTCTAGACTGATGTTCATACGCACCCCACATTATTTACCTATAGGAGCATATTTTCAAGTTACAACTGCCTCCATGATTTACAAACCAGCACATTCGGCATAATTGAAAAACGACCCGGCTAATGGCCGTTGCGGGTAGGTATAAATTAATGAGAGAACAGAAGAGATAGAATAAGGTTATTACAAAATGATGTTCAGTTAAAAAAAAACATGTCCGGGCGTTGTAATTCAAACTTAATGTGGCCGTTTCAATCAAAAGGGACCTTATAGCGGCTGGCACTTAGGTCTTTATCGCCGTTGTTCGAATACATAACAACGGCAAAGTGCCGGGCGCCATAAGTTATGCGTAACGGAAATGTATGTACGAAATTTCAACACAATCAGTTGATGATATTCGCTTTAATTAATGCTTTTTGATCTTTCAAAATTGAGTTATAAGATTCCACCCGAACATACTTAGGTATAAGTTTATATTGTAATTTAAACAATAGCTTGAAAATTAAACATTCTAGAAAATGAGTAATCCATATTCTCTTGTAGATGTCGTACGAGGTAATTAAGATAAAAAGCTTTGACAGCTGATAGGCAACAGAATTCTCATAGAGCCTACGTGAGCTAGTCGAGACATCACCTCAATCACAATCCGACATTTGCTTCCGGTAATAAAAAAATACACGTCTGATACGTGTACATATTAATTTAGTTTTACGAGCAAGATTTGATACTATTTTATCAATATCTATTTTTTATTTTTGATAAAAAATAATCGCATATAAAAGTCTCTCTCTCTCTTATGGGAAGAGATCTTCAGAATTCATTTCAGATATCAGAAGTATTGCGTTACTTTTGAATATGCAGTTTGAAAGAAATATAGAAAGAAAAAATTGTTTCTTTCCACCATAATTCAGATTACAACAGTTGTAATTAATAAGGGAGGGGGTGGACTGGAGCCTGAGCTAGGAAAATCCTGTGTTTCAGGACTCCAGGACACTCGCCCACAGTAACATTGTGTGATCATTGGATATCAGGAGATAAATTTTTGTGGAAGTAGGGGACAGGGTTCGGATGCGTCGTTTTCGAGTATGCTTGTGTGGTTGTGTATTATTTTAATTTTTTATTTTGTTATTTATGCTTGGATCATACAATATGCATACGAGTTAAGGTTAAGTATGAGTGTTTGACTCTGTGTGTGTCTCAAGAAGTTTGTATGTAAAAATGTGAGTTAATTTCAAAGTTCAACAAGTTGTAGCTGATAACATTGCTAGTAGTAGCTTTAGCTTGAAGAATCATGAATCAATATAATCTGTAAATTGTATGTGGATAAGAGTCAGAGATAGTCTAGATTTTGTAAAACGACTTTATGTTTGATTTTTATAGTTTGACTTCTGCACCTATTTTATTTTTTAGTAGCGAGTAGGCAAATAATGCAGAGTTATGAGACCCATACGAGGTACCTGATTTATACGCCATGGTTATGTGTATTTTTATGGGAAAATATCACGGCGAAGGCTGATATATCAAAGTTAGGTTATGCCCAAAAAACATTCTATTTTTAGCGTCACTTACATTCGTGAGAAATAATTGTTTCTATTTGATTATAGTCATTAGGATGTCTTCAGAATTAAATGTACGTAAAGTGATTTAAAATAAATCTTTTTTTGAAGTAGGTATACAAGTAAACAGATGTAGCTTTAGGAATCGACAAATCATAAGAATAGGCGCAGGCGCAGATTTATGATGCTGTCGACGAATCGAAGTGGAGAAACCTACGCTCAATGGTTGAGATGAAAAATTGGGAATGCGCTGTGCGAGGCGGATATAAATAAATAAATTAGGACAATTTAAAAAATCAGAAAAAGTTCATTTTCCATTATGGGCCGACCGGGGATCGAACCCGGGACCTGTCGGTTCAGTGGCAAGAACCTTACCACTGCGCCACTGAGGTCGTATATATATATATATCATGATAAATTTTAAGCCCCATGCAACTATTTGTGCAAAAGCTATAACTTATTATAACACGTATTAAAGTTTCCGACGTCTGTGAAGTAATAAAAAGGAATGAATCTGATTTTTACGCGTTTCCACCAATATTTTTATGGCGTCTACGAATGCCTTTATGACTAGCACCGGTTTGTTCGTCTGTCTGTCTGACAATGTTTTACTAAGCTTTTCATGCCGTAAAATTACGATGTATTTCGTAAAACATCGTACTTATTTAACAACACTCTAACACTCGCTTATTTGGTTTTCACAAAATCAGATTCCAACTTTCACAATTCTTCTGGAATGTTCACTAAATCCCAAGCATAATTTCATAGAATTTCAAGAATTGGGCCCTCAGACCACACGCACATCAGTAGTTGGCATTTTTGACGATATGTATTTGTACTATGAGAAATGCAATTCAGGCCCATATGCTAATCTCATACATTTATTCAAATGGTAAATCATCTTAATAGTGGCTCTCTAAAATATATAACTTCTTTATTTAGTCGTATTCCTCATGGCTGAGGGTCGTGGTCATTACGTGGAATGAAACATACACAACAACTTTCACGGCATTGTTAATGGAGTGGTTTGCCATTGCCTTATCCATTTTATACACAAGTTAATAATCAACCAGTGTGCAGGTTTCCTCACGATGTTTTCCTTCACCGGATGCTAGTGGTGGTCGATGAAAACTACTATACATGAGTCAGATTGGTATACAATTCGACGACGATGATTCGAACCTGGGACCTTTCGATCCACAGGCGGGCGTATTAACCACCACCGCTAAGGTATATAACAAGTTATTTAAATATTGACCAATGATTAAACGCCGGTCCGAGCTTCCATTTTTGAAATCCTCCTGTAATTCCATCGATCATGACTGCAGCCAACGGAAAATAAAAACAAGGTCCACCCCCGCACCCTACGCCCCATCCCCGAGGGTGGTTCGGTTTTTTTTCACCGTCACTCTCTATTAGTATGAATTTTCGGATGCCATGTGTGTTCTACTATTGATTTTTCTGACCCAAGGGGTCTGCAATACTAACTTTTGCATACGGCTTCGCCTATGGGAATTTAGAAACTTTAAAGCTATCAAGTTGCTGCTTCATGAGTTTGAGCTGTGCTTATGATGTTTTAATAAATGAAATTCAGCATTGAAATATGTTTTCTTTTGAGCTGCCTTCACAGGAGGAGTCGTACAGAAAGAGTATTCAGTATTTGATCTTATATATTTAATTTTATATTTTTAACCAACTTCAATTAAAGGTTTTTACGACCTCGGTGGCGCAGTGGTTAAAGTTCTTGCCACTGAACCGAGAGGTCCCGGGTTCGATCCCCGGTCGGGTCATGATGGAAAATGATCTTTTTCTGATTGGCCCGGGTCTTGGATGTTTATCTATATGTGTATTTGTTATAAAATATAGTATCGTTGAGTTAGTATCCCATAACACAAGTCTCGAACTTACTTTGGGGCTAGCTCAATCTGTGTGATTTGTCCTAATATCTTTATTTATTTCATATATTTATTTATTTGTTTATACTTCATTTGCATGATATTTTCTGTACTGTATTAGAAGAATATTCGTTCACCGCAAAGAGCGAAAATATGTGAGTAATGAGATTTTATCATAAAATTTTAGTTCGCAACGCGGCGGCGCTCACTCGTGTTAGTAAAGTGAGATGAAACTACTTACTTAACTAACTTTGTTAATATAATAAATTCCAACATTAAAAATTCACTCGCATTTCAATAATATAACCAAATCCACATTGCACGCCACCTACACACATCATATACATTTGTATATGCGGAATCATGTCATGAAAAAAAAAATGACCCACTCCATCCGCGATTGTTCTGTGTCTATGTGTGTTCAATCACACTCCCGCCACATTAGTGTGTGTGTGTGCAGAGCCGAGCTTCGGCCCAGCTCAATCGCGTGCAGAACCCATGCAAAAATGTGCATTTACACAAAAACACCAACGAAATCTGACCTCTTTCCCTCCCCCCCCAACGTACCCACAAAAAGACGAAAACAGCACCCCGCTTTTTTACCACGGCTCACGATAAAATGGCGTAGGGCGGTAGATAACTCGACATGCGGGCCCCCCTAGCTGTCATGTATCATGTATCTAGTTTAAAATTCGAAAACGTCTGATTGTTTTGAATTCGATTTGAAATCCGAATATGCCTAGGTGTTATTAAGTTAACGTCCAGTACTGGCCGTCAGTAAAATATTCAAAAATTGATTGCAATCTTTTGTGACATTGAAAGAAAATCGTAAAATATTTTTGCCGTCATTATTTGCATTTTAAAGATGTGTAATGTAATTGAAAAATTCAGCAATTAAGGAAAACACACGACATTTAACGTCTAAGGCTTACAAGATCCCATCTCATCCTAGGAGTCAATCTGAAAGGCGTCCAAGCCGGTCTCTAGTTTTTAACATCCTTTCAAAGGCTTTTGATTCAGCAGAGTTTAACGAAGCTGTAATTATGCTTAATTCTCAAAAGAATTTTTCCTACATTCTTTTTTTTTTAAGAAATTTAATGAAATGCTTCTCATTAAAATTCTCTGAATGGTGAGTTGACGTATTCGCTGTTTTATGAACTGAAGCTAAATAGGCACGGTTTTTTATACAATTCGGAAAATTGTATTTGCAATTTTTAATAGTATGAGATGTTTTCTTGTCTTGAGGAGAGCTCATTAACGAAATACATTAATTGTTTTCACATACAAAAAATAAACTGGCTGTAAAGTTTATTCTAATATCAATTTTTACACCAAATCATGGACAAAACTTTAAAAAAATGTCTATTTTGTTTTATTTTCCCATGGTAATCTTGAAGGTTTAGTCAATTTTCGGCCAAATTTCATCAAAATCAATTCTTCAATTCAATTATTTTCGAGTTTATTCGTCACCAACAAAATATTTCCATCCCGGTAGTATAAGCTCCTCACATTGCAACAAACAATAAAACAAACAGACATATCATACATAATCTAAAAAAAAAGAGTTCTAAAGCTCGTAAGATATAATATAAAGCTCCAAAAGTGTTCAGGTAAACTTTTATAAGTGTCAAAGTTTCTCTACACACGAAAGAAAAACTGAAAGGCGGTAAGTGTGTTAGGAGGTAAGGAAAGGCCATGGGCACGATAGAAATAAAAAGACTATATTGCGTAGGTCGGCGGGAAGTTTTACTTTTTTATTATGCAAGTCGAGGGGAAGGAAATTTTCTCGGCCAGTTCCAACTTGGCTGTATGACTGTCGTTTCCCGCGCTTTTCCAAGGACGACTGCTGTCAATGTCAACAGAGATTTTACAACAATCTAGAAATATGTTTTTTTAATGATAGATTGAAATAAATTTTATCAACTTCTCTCTCATTCTCTCATGTTTGTGAACCCTAAGCCGGACTGGCATTTTTTATATATAGTAAATAATATACAATAAACAAATTAATTACGACAGTAGTAAGTTATTATTTGTTTTTGTTTAGTTTTAGCAACAATTTTATATAATGTAAATGTGTAACATTTTGTTGAAGTAAATGATTTGAAAAATCATTAATCCGTAATATTATTTTTTAATTTATCTTCAAGATATTTTCAAACGTTTCAACAATTTCGGTGCTAACTAACCCTTCAACGAAGCTATTGTGCCTTCAAGACGATCCAACTCACGCTTGACTACTTTTTATATCTTGCGGTCAATGATATAATTTAGAACTGTACATCAAGATTTGGTTTGCAAATGCACGTTACGCCTAAACACGTCGAATCAAAACATAATTGGCGAAGATATCTTCACGCTCTATCTGATACGGGCTAGACAGAATTCGCTACTAACCTAATTCTATTCAAAAACTTGATTTTTTAAAAAGACCGCGTGTAGTGTGAAATGTAATCAATTAAATTTATCGTTAGTTTTAATTCTAATTAGATATTGCTATGATTATTAATGATTGATACAAATTTTTGGCAAATGTTATGGAAGTTAAATCGTTAAAATAATCAAAAAATATATAGTCAAGAAGAGATATGCAAAATGTAGATCGATCATGGTTAATTAAGATTTGAAATGGAAAACTGAACTGATTTGGGTATAAAACTAAGTCGCTTCCCGCTGTCTGTATGTCCTTATGTATGCTTAGATCTTTAAAACTAAGCATCGGATTTTGATGCGGGTTTATTTAATAGAGAAATATGATAACTGAGGAAGGTTTAAGTGTGTAATTTATTATGGTTTTGCCCGAGCGAACCCGGGCGGTACTAGTAAGTGATGATTTAAAAAATATATCTAAGTATACAATAAGTCAATTTCGAACAAACACAATTTAGATTTTGTTCTAATATTTGTTGTTTTTCTTTTTAACAGGATATTTAGATCTATGGTCAGTCTGTCTGTGTATATTAATGGCCATAGTTATTTGCAAATGGTCACACCTTTGCGTCTGCTGAAACCGACGGCTGACCAGACAATTCCTTTTCAGGGTTGTCACACGTTATTTCTACTATTTTTTTTTTATTATTTGGAAGTGACAGGTAATTATTGTTTTTAAATATTTATTTATTTAACTAACTAAAGGCACGCTTACAGTGCTTATATAAGTATAAATATTTATCTAAACACCATTCATTATTGGAAGTGTTAACATAACTTGAATATTCGCATAAAGGATCACTCACCCAAGGCACCGGTATTTTACCACTTCTTATTATATAGGTATTTTGTTACACTTTCACTTTGTTTCTCATGTGTTCCCGGTTACATTAGGAGCTGTGACGCCCCGAAGCCCAGGGATCGCGTAAATAATCAACCATTAAATTCTGAAGATTAAGGCTAAGATTTTATAACCGGCTGCAATATTATTTTAAATTTAGATTTTATTTTAGTTTAAGTTATTTAAGTTGATGTGTGTTTTTTTACAATATTTTTGTACCCAACCCTGTTTACCAATTGATCGAGTTATGTCCAATTGGGAGCACAAAAAACAGCCCAAGCCACTTGCTACAACAAGATTAACAGAGCGGTAATTTAGACGGGTGAAAGGCGCAGAGAAAGGCGCCATTTTTTTCCGCATCTAAATATATTTGTGTTGTCATTTTGATAACTAGCTTACGAATATGCTCTCGTTTAAATATGCTGAAAATCTTCCTTGTTCGTCGCGTAATCGATTCGTTGATACCGCATGGAAATACGTTCAGTAGTTACTCAGCTATAGAGTTCAGGATAACAGACGCATGCGATTGTTTTATTATATTTTGTTATGTATTTTTCTTGTGTATAAGTATTTATTTAATACCGGCTCGGCAAACAGTTGCCTATATTACTTTCTACAATTGGATTGGATGTTAAAAGCATTATCGAAAGTGTTTCACTTTATGGTATGTATGTATGTATGTATGTATGTACACAGCTCTTTTTAGATGCATAATTTTTTACTTGTAGAAACTTGTACACTGCAAATAATATTAGATTAATAGGAGGCAAATTAGGGTTGTTTTATTATCTTGATTTAAACGAATTTAGTACAAGTTTTACTCATTAAGAAGACGCCAAAACTTCACGACACATGTTCTAGGATTTTGGCGCTACCAAAATTCATTCGCAGTTGTAAATGGTACTATTTATTAATAGGTATATTGCTAAGTTTCTCCTGTTTTAATTTCTTTGTAAATAATTTGTTTCATTGTGAAAGCAAGCGTAATAGCTTTGATATTACAATGTTATAAAACAGAAAGTTATGTTAAGTATCGGTATTTATTTATATTGCAATCCAACCGCAGTCGCGTATTGACTTATGATCGGGCAAAGCCCTGGAACAAGCATTAACACAACCACGCACACCAGCGCGCCATCGTAAACATGAGCCCCACCCTCGATTCGACGTTTTTATATTTTTGCACATTTAAAAAAAGATGCGGCAGACAAAGATGGACTGATGACGAGATCCCGCGAATAATACAGCGCAAGCGAGATGCAACCACTTCTGTCATTGCCGTTGCGAAATAAAAATGTGCACGTTCCTTTTTTAAATGTGATGGTTTTTTTGCTTGTCTGCGTTTGCAATTAGTGATGTGCTGTCGCGTATTGGGAATTAGAATCTATGCAAATTATAATGGGATAATAAAAAATGTTTTATAGCCGTTTTGAATGTACCAAAGGGTCACAAAGGTCGCGGAAGTGAGGCATTTGAGACTACTCACAAGGTCAGCCGTTCGAATAGTAAACCGGCAGTCTTTAGGCATAAAGACGTCTGGAGATGTCTAAAATTCTAAGAATCTCCGTTTCATTGTGCCGCAATCCCATTAGTGTTTGAGTTATGGCGGTTGCTAGTTGAGAATTTTGAACAAACGAAGATTTTTTAAAGTGTTTTTGAAAAGGTTAATAAGAAATTTTGATGGAAAAAGATATAATACGAACGTTGCGTAACCCTTCAGGTGATAACTAATCAAATCCCGCAGATATATTTTAATGCGGAAAAAACTGGTAACTTCCCGTCTATGTGTGCGTGTTGCACACAGGGGCCATGTCGGTGCATGCTTTACGCCGGGAAAAAAGTGCTGCGTTATTGATTTTTCTGTACAGCTGGGGGGGGGTTGCCACCCCCACCCGGCCTGAAACCCGTCGCTGAAAAAACCCGAGACGAAAAAGCACCCCTCCCTTTTTAATTGGTAACGTAGTGTCAATAGGGCTAATCCAGGACCGTAATAGGCTGCTTTTGTCTCGTGAATGCATTTTTCAGTGTTGCCAGACGAAGTTTTGACAAAGTTTTAGGTTTGAGAGCCCTTGTCGTCGAGTTTCGCGAGTCCGTGTTGGTAGTTTTTGTTAGATAGGCGCACGATTCATACGTTCGCGAGTAACTACTTAACTGAGTGTTAAGATGTTGTTACACTGACGTAGAACTTAATAACGCATATGTTTAAAATGTAAGACATATTTTCCCCTCATATTTATTACAAAATGCTGCACAGACAATCCAATAATATTTTTAGGTTAACTATCGTATTCTGAGGTGTGTAATCGTTAAGTTTTTTTTGCAATAATAATCTAATGGCAGAGTCAATTGTTCACACTCGCAGACTCTCTCGGGGATTTCGGAAAGATACTGACGCCAATGAACGAGCATTGCGTCGTTTCTATGTGAACTTTTACTGCAAGGAAAACCAGCAATGTACTTCGATTCACCGGTACAGTTGGGCAGGAAAAATTAAAGTCTTTGTAAATTTTACTGCATTATTACAAATTCATTCGTCATTTATTACATATTTACAACGAATTTTAGCACATGAGATCTCAGACGCTGAAAGAACAAATCATATGCATCTTCTCAAATACAGGGAGGCAAAATCAAATCATTTATTCAGAAATTAGGCCTTCACAGGCACTTTTTCACGTCATATTCTAAATTAAATTATGTTTACCAAAGCTACAAACTACTAGCATTTATATTTATCATTATTATTTATTCATTATTATATTTTTGTTTGTTATGAATTAACTCAAAAACTATTTTGATGAAATTTGGCACAGAGACGAAACCATCAGTAGGTAACATAGGCCACATTTTTATTATGGTTTTACACGAGCGAAGCCGGGGCCGCCAGTTAATAATAAATATAAATGAGATAAAGTGATAGATGTGACAAGCAATGTGCAACAATTCAATTTCGTCGTTTGAGGAGTTCTATGAATATATTTTATGAATATATATATATTATGTGTCAAGTATACATACTCTGTCCGTTTTTCTATCTCGTTCACCCACAAAGTCGTATAAAGCTCGTCGCCAACCGTCTGTTGGTCTGGGAACCCTGACCTCTGCAAGTGGCTCAATTGTCGTCGGGACATGACGTCACTTCCGCCCGCTAATTGTGGCCGTCTGCGCCACGGGATATCCTCAACTGATCGCAGCTACAACGCGTGGATCTGTACTTGACACGACAATGTATGCTTTTTGGAACTCGTTCGCTAATAGGTTAAGTTACCTGTTTACGATCAACAGCACACCAACCTATCCAAATTCATTGCAAACTCGCCTCTATTACCGCGCCATAAAGGTTCAAGCAGGGTAACTTGCTTTGCTGTTGACTGTACAAGTTTATTTGTTAGACAAATTAAAAAACCCCTGAATTTCAATATTCATTTTGCTACAAAATTTGTACGGCTGAACCGATTTTGATCAAACATATCTAAGAACTACCGCATAAAAATTAGCTATTAAATAAAAAAACCGCATCCAAATCAGTTCACCCGTTGGTGAGCTACGATGCCACGTACACAGACAGACACACTTAGCTGTCAAACTTATAACAGACTTCTTTTTGCGTCGGGGTTTAAAATGTATAAATGCCTCCCACATAATGAAACAACATAATCAAATGTCACTTTAACTGATCTATTTTATTTATAGTAATACTAGTGACCGGTCCCGGCTTCGCTCCGGTAAAAACATAATAAATTATATCCCTAAACCTTCCTCAGGACTCACACTATCTATTGGTGAAAACCGCGTGAAAATCCATGCAGTAGTTTTTGAGTTTATCGCGAACAGACAGACAGACAGACGCGGTAGAGGGCTTTGTTTCATAATATGTGAGGATTTAGTATTTTTTATTCCCATTAATGTATAATTAAAACGCTTTTTGACTCCAACATTGGTGACGTCACTTGCGACCAACTGTCATGCAAGTCCCACGTACTTTATTTGTTTTTGACACATGGAAAAATCAAAAGTATTACATTTGACTTGAAGGTAACTATCCTATTATCCATAGTTCCCTACATAATATAAGTTCGAATTTATGTCCAGATCGTCCACTCTTCAAGCCAGTCGACTCTGGAATGCGTTGCCTGATGACATTAGATATCTCTCTAACAGATTTTCCTTCAAGAAAAATGTTCACAATCACTTCTCTGATTCTATATTAAAGCAGAATTAGACGTCTTCCTTTTACTTATTTATAATATTTGTATGTATCAATATGTATGTATCTATGTATATATTTATTTTTGTATTAAATTTTACGTAGGTATACTTTGTATGTACTTATTATATGTATTCTATGTATTGACTTTTATTCAATCAAGCACCTATCGCTTTAGTCTTTCTGTTTCTCCCGAAGGTTGACTGGTAGAGAATGCTTTTTACGTTAAGTCTGCCCATTGTACCAATTTTGGTAAATAAAGTTTGAATAAATAAATAAATATAAGAAGAGGACACACGTGACGTGACCGGGGTGTTACGTCACTCTGTATGAACGCGATAAACTCAAAAACTACCGGACAGATTTTTGTACGGTTTTCAATTAATAAATTGTGTGATTCCTGAGGTGGTTTAGGTTAATTGTTTATGGTTTTACCCGAACAAAGCCGGGACAAGCAACTAGTTATCTCTATTAATAACTACATATAAATTAACGAGATTTAAGATAGAAGAATATATTAACATAATACATATAAATTTTTGATTTGCAATTATTTCAGGCTCCCTCTCTTACTCTCACTCTGCGTGAGGTTGCTTTCAGGGTTGTAAAGCCGCAAAGCCCGGGGTCGGGGTAAAAAAAATATTAAAATTTGGAAGATTCTTCTGTGATTTCACAACCGGCCGCCTGCCTGGTGTCAACCCTCGTTTGGGAACACAATATACCGGCGCCGTTTTCGGGCAACACTACAAAAGCTCGTAGTGAAACACTAGTTATTGTACTCGTGGTGTAAGTACGTGTGGAGACACGCGATCCTCGTCAAATCGATGCTGTTCTATGTGCAGCGGTTTCTAAGAACTAGAACCGTAGACAAGACAAGTTCTTGATTCTTCTTCTTTGCGTGTCGATGGCAAATCTATAAGCCATACCATTGTATGAATCACTAAATGGTAAGTCGGCCTCCGCACCAGTCTTTTCTAAGCCATCTTTTCTCAAACCACATAACGGACTTTATGCAGTTTTCATTGATTTTTAGAAAATTTACTTCCGAAAGTTTGACAAACGGACATTTTTTTTGTTTTAACTGTTTTCATTGAAGCTAATACGTACGTACATAATTGTTTTATCTACAAATCAACTTGGGGTAAAAATATATTTTTTGTATGTATGTTTGTTTGTTTGTTTGTAATGCGATAATTTTCGAATCATTGGTCTGAAAAATTTTTCGTGTTTGCGAGGTCTGAGTTCGCGGCGTACAACTAGTTACCAACACTTTTGGTTTAATTCCAACATTGTCTTAATTTCTTATCGTGTGACTGTTTCTTGTTTCTGTATAGAACGCAAAAAAAAAAAAATAAAAATTGAATTTTTCCTTGAGTCCGGAACTCGCGGAAGTCGCGAGCAAAAGCCAAAAGTTACAACACAAAACAAATTAAATGGAGCTCAAATAGATAACCCAATTAGTTGTTCACCACACCGATTCGAATCACCGGCCACGGGGCATATGCCGGTGACCCGGGTTCGATTCCCCGCATAGACCCTCATAGACACACCCTCTATTTGCACAGATACAATATGCTCAAGCCTGTCGGCCCTATTGTGAAGCTAATTGAACTGGACAGATAAAAAATTAGTGGTAAATTCAGCAGAGGTTGCAATTAATTATTTTATAGATTTCGTTTCTCATCGTTATTTTTTACTTACAGGGTTGACAGAGCCTTGGAACTTAAAGGTCGCGTTTATCTAGATTGCGGGGTAGACAGACCCGAAAGCCTTGGGATTCAAAGAACATGTTTAGCTAGACAGTGGGCTTCTTGGGTAATTGAGGCCTGTTAGGTATGAACGGTTGATAGACAATTTTTCTTGATTTACTTCCACGGTCTACACGGAAGCAGTATCGGAAAGCATATTCACAACTTTCTGATAAAATAAGCAATTGTTGGAAATGGCCCCATGTCAACGACCCTGTTAACTTAGTCATTGATTCCAATACGAACTAAGTAAAGCGTACAAGTTTCGGTTCCCGGCTCCGCTTGTTCGCACGTGATGTCGCGTGAAGCCGCGACACGCTTGTCTAGGAAGGATGCGGCCTTGTAGACGGCGGGTGGCGCGCCAAAATGATTATTAAATCTATGTGACATATTTTTTTTTCAAAATTTGCTAAGATTTTATTTTATCTTTATTTACTAATATTTTATACTTTATTTACTTAGACGATGCAAAGGGTAGACTTAAGCATTCTCTGCCTATTAACCTTCGCGAAAAAAGATACATTATTTCGATAGGTGTATAAATAAATAACTTTTACGACTTCTAGTGGCAAATCTTAGCAGTTGACAAGTTACAAGTTTCCTTAAAATATTTCTTTCAACGGAAGAAAATAGTGGCATTAAAATTAAGTACTATTATTTTACTGCTTAAAATTCAGAGTATTAAATACTAATTTTACTACTTTTACTAATATTTTAAAACAAAATTATCGTAAGTACTTTTTTTACTATTCGAGATAGTATTCATGTTCGAATAAGTAACTATTAATGTGAAAAATAATCCTGTCGATGTACCTTAAATAAATAGAAAACTTAACGCCAGTGATTTGTTTAAAAAAAAATAATGTAAGCCTACGAGTAGGCCTACGACTTGCTACGCCGTAGCGGCTCGTAGCACCGTAGACGCTAGCAACACCGCTCTAGCCATACAAGTCTCGGTTAACAAACTTAGTTCGTGGTTTGTTCAGCTATTTAAAGCCGAATCACGTGAGAATGTTCTGATTTACCGTGTTTAACACGGATGGTGGTGGTTTTACGGTTTGATTTATGAAATTAGATGACTGAAATTGTTTTTGACCGATTTCTGCAACCATGACGATCGATAGAAAATTTTCGTGTTCATTTTTTATCGGGATTCGGGGCGTTACAACCGTAAACTTAACCCTAAAGGAGCACGCTCAGATGAGAGAGATAATTGTATAAATATAAGTATATCGGGGATATTTCACACCACACTTTTCTCCAGAATCAGAAAGACAATAGGCGAGTCCAGGATCGCGAGTGCGATCCGGCGTTGATGACGCGGGTGCGCAACTCATTGCCACTCGAGATGACTCGGGTTCAACACACTGACGTCGCGAGACAAACATTAAAGTATAAGGGTCAAAGTTCCGTGTCTTTATATATACTTTACTAATTGCGCGCGGGGGCTTTACTGCCGTGGGAATTTCGACGTAAAAGTACCATATGTGTTAGTAGTTCAAGTCATTTCAGTTTATATTCTACACGTGTCCTAAATTTCATATCAATACATCTAGTGGATTTTGTGTGAAATAGTAACTAACAAACTTTCGCATTTATAATTATTAGTAGAATATGATTTAATCTTCAGACAATTTTTGACGTACGCTGCTTAGTTTAAATATAAGCTATATTTTTACGAGTTTTTGTTTGCATAATTTCATCTGTCCTGTCATGTCGTTCTGTCTGTAATCAAATGTTGCAAGTTTGAGATTAAATTTCCCACGTCGCTTCAATTTCATTGACAATGCACCCAGAATGGACTGCCAACGAGGGAACGCCTCGACGGTTTACTGCAGAAATAAATAAATATTATACCGTAATCAGGAAATGATTAAGGAGATAAAGATATGTAGAAACCCGAAATGAATTTTATTTATCACAATAATATTTGTAGGATAACCTAAGAAAATAAAACGAACAACAAAAATATCCTGCACGCCTGACAAAAACAATAAAATGCGAATAGCATTCACAAATCCGTATTGTCTCACAAATAAATTATTAATGCCCTAATGGACGGAACACGGTGCTACTTACAAAAAAAAAGTTGGCAGTGTGAGGGTAACTACCCCTGCCCTTGAACTTGGCAGTGACCTTGGGGTCAAAGCCGCGTTACGCGTGTGCACGCCCCCTTATGAGGTAACAAGATTACTCTAGCTGAGCTCTTACTTTGCAAGTATCCATAACTTTGAGACTTTATTCAGTTGAGCGTTTTGCTAGAAAAAGTGTTATATATTCACCCTTTAGAGTTCCCATTTAACAATTATATGGCATAACTAAGTAATAAAGACAGTCCACGTGAAGAAAGTAGCGGGCATGAGCTAGTCTAGTTATAGTTTAGGTTTTGGTTTAACACTATTGTGGACATATGAAGGATTAAATTGCCTAAAAACTTTGCGGCTATTATTGATTTACCTATAAAATATTGGCGAATTTCTCGTTTATTTTTTGTAAGTATTCCTTAGCTTGTTCTGATATCTAATTGTGTTTGTTTTTTTTTTGAGAATTTACTATATTATACAATTTGACACAATAAGTGTGAAGGTATGGTATGGTAACAAATTGCTTTGGTGTTCGAAAGAAAACTGTATTAAACAGTTAAAACACCCAAACATAAAGATAAGGGTCATAAAACCTAAACGTTATCAATGTGGCCGGACGTGTGTATGTTTGTAAACTCGTATAGCGTGAACTAGCACGTGAATAAGGCTAGGATAAGGCTGGGGCATTGCTGACTGCGGTCAGCGGGTCATAACGCCCCGATCATTCGGAGGTACTTGACTTTGGATGTTTGTAAATTATTTCAGCATGAATTAACACGTGAATATAAAGCTAGAGACTTGGTGACGCCGGTCAGCGGGTCATAAAGGCGCAGCCTTATCAGCGTTTTTGTAGGCAGTCGTGTGTGGATGTTTGTAAACTTTTTTGGCGTGAATTGACACGTGAGGCGAGTAACAGAAGTTTTGAAGCAAGACCGTGATATGTCGGTGTATTGAAGCCTGTAATTTGTAATGGGAAAACGTGACATCTAACGATAATGTTTTAAGCCAACAGAACAATTAAGTACGAAAGCGGGTCCTCGGGTCCTGAGCTTCGTCACTCTATCGCTGAAAAAACCTCGTCCTCGTCTAGTGTTAGATGTTTTATGTTCTCATATATTATTCTCTCATAGATATTCAAGAAGAAAATTACAGATCGTTGTTACATAGATATTTTTCATTTTATCGAAGATCGTGTGAAGTGAAGAAGAATATATATATATATATATATATATATATTTGTACCCTGGGCTCCGACGCTTAAGACGCTGAGGATGCCGGCTAACCGCGTGCGACGCCTTTAAATTTTGCTGTTTAGGTCACGTGCCTGACGTTGACCCTCTTCGGGGATGCTATTTTTACTTATCAGCTGTCAGTCGAAGGATCTGGATTTGTTCTATTCTAGATATAAATAAATAAATTCTCGTTTTCACAGCTAGCTGCCAATAGCTTCATTCTCTCTCATTGAACATCATTATAAAATTGTTGCAATTTTGTAATTGACTACGTTTCGACAGCGTGATTTGACACGTGCCAGCAGGTAAGGATAGAGCCTTACTCACGGCGAGGCGATATTTGAAAAAGAACAAATAATTTTCTTCTTATAAGCTATTTTTTTTATAATCAGTAAAAATTACCCAAACGTAAGTTAATAATTATTTTCAGGATTGCTTCCAGGTGTGATTTTTTTTATCACTCTTGGAATACGAATCTTTCTTCTTATTGTTGTCAAGTCAGAATGGCTGTGTTATCATAATGGTGGATTTGAACTTATTAATAGATGGATATAAATTAGATGGTTATGAACAATTTGTGGCTACAAATGTATCAAAAATATGTAATTTTTTGCTATGCCTAGAGGACTAACTAATGGCCCGTTTTAAATTTGTGACGTTTTGGTTCAGAATATGTTATATTATAGTCGATATTATTTATTTTATTTATCGTATTACAGCGTGTTATTACATGGTTACCATAACGAAACTACGCTAATATAAATTAATAAGTATAACTAGTTTTTTGCCCGCGGCTTTGTCTGCGTAAATTTCCCACGGGAACAATTATTTTTTCGGGATGAAAGGTGTGTCCTTCAAATTACATGTATGCAAAATTTCAAGAAGACTGGTTGAGTAGATGAAGAGGTAACAAACAAACTTACTTTCGCATTTATAAATATTAAGTTAGAATAGATACACAAGATATTCGCTACCAAAAACGCCCAATCTACAATGCTTTTATTCAGAAAAAAAAATGCATATATATTTTATATGTATAATACGAGTAATATTAGTGAGAGTTTGTATTTGCAAATTGGCAAAGGCTAAGCAGCGACGAAGCCACGTACAGAAGCGACCAGCCGTGAAGTAACGGCTCTAACACCTAATTGTCTTTTTTTGCGATAATTTACAAGCAATTTGTAGCCGTTTCGACTCCGATAAAATCTAACTCGACAATGGTTTCACGTTTTTATCGAAAGTGTTACAGTTGTCGCGAATTTTATGCTGTTTGATCATCATCATCATAAATCTTAAATATTTTTGCTATGTAGTGTGCCAAACCGTTGGAAAATGTTCTCGAATGGGGACCGATTTAACAATCTTAACTGTAAGGCCTTGAACATACGGTCAAACTCTAAATTTAAAATTATTGTTACAAGTAATGAAACTATCATTTTCTTCATCTACTTTTTGAAATAACAATGAGACGAAATAATTTTAGAATCAAAGGGAAATTTCCAAATAATCTTTTAGTTTCCCGAATGCGCGAGACAGCGCATTATTTGTTAGACTCATTGCGCGTGTGGTCTGCGGGCAAATTTCTTGAAATTCTATGAATATTATGCTTGGGATATAATAAACATTTCGAAACAATTAAAAATTAAATATGTATTTTCAATGCAAACCACCTGATCGGGCAGTGATTGTCGATCAAATTCCTTTGGACAAAAACCGGCGTCGATTCACCTGCACTGAATCACGGCGCGAACCGGTTTCTGTTAGGGTGATTCGGGCTTGCTTCTGATGTATTATGGTGACTTCATTGTATTAATCTTCTTCTTTATCAATACAGACAGGTATCCTAACTAATATTATACTTATCCTAACTTCCTAACTAATATTTTAAGTTTGTTACCTTTTTACGCTCCAACTCAACTCACCCAATATTCTTAAAGTTTTGCATATATGTTATTTGAAGTGTAGAGAATGACGTAAGGTAGCTTTCATCATGGAAGAATAACTGATCCCGTGTGAAAACACGCGGGTGAAGCCGCGGGCAAAAGCTAGTTAATTATAAATTGATCCAATAAGAAAAAAGAGTAAAAGTGAATTAAAAGTAATGTTAACAATTAACATCAAAAAATAAATAAATATATTGGGACAAATCACACAGATTGAGCTAGAACCAAAGCAAGTTCGAGACTTGTGTTATGGGATACTAACTCAACGATATTTTATAACAAATACATATATTGATAAACATCCAAGACCCGGGCCAATCAGAAAAAGATCATTTTCCATCATGATCCGACCAGGAAACGAACCCGGGACCTCTCGGTTCAGAGGCAAGCACTTTACCACTGCGTCACCGAGGTCGTCGAATGAATCGAATTGAAAATTGAAAAATGAATTGACTGTAGAACTTTCAGAACAGCCTGCCTGCCGTGTTGGCGAATAGATAATATGAATATACTTAAATATAAATTAAAAAGTTTCCTGATGTCATCAGTATGTTAGTATGTTTTAATCATAAACAAAAAATTATTTTAAATAAAACCAATCTAAAAAGTATTAAGTGGGTTTCTTACGGCATCCTCAGTAGTGACCTTTCCGAAATCTAAATAATTTGTAGCTTTGAGAATTATTATACAATTTAAAGACATGAAGTGCCTGTCTAGGTTTAATTTCAGGTTAAATGCATTGAGTTTGATCATTAGAATAAGAATATGTAGTGCCGAGACAAAAGAAGGTGATGTCGAAACAATTATATATAGATCTACGCTTACGATAATTGCCTCGGAAGTCTATATGAATCAGAGCATTGCAGACACGTCTGGGATACCGACGCGTTTGTTTTATATATAAGAAACTTACAACCAAAATAGGGGCCCGATTCTCATCAATAATATGATTAATTGTATTTAATTTGATCGATTGTCAAAAATTACAACAGTTTCTGCATTCACTGTAAATTAGAATCGAACAAATGATATCAAACGCAAAATCGATAGTAATTTTGTGGATTTTTCTAAATTATCACCATTCATAGTATTCTTATAATTAACTTTTCTTATAATGAATTTGAGCTTTATATTTTTGACAATCTATATTTATGATTTATTTACGGCTTAAATATGTAAGCCATTCAAATAGCTCCTGGCTTCGGGTGTCACAGACGATAATTAATCTGAGAGCGCCTTTAGATTAGTGAGATATAATTCATCTCGACGAAATAATATTATGGTAATGTTATTTTTGATTTTCTCATTATTTATTTTATTAGCTCCTTGGCCTTAACCACAAGTCGAATGGAAACCTTTTTAAAACGTATAAGGAAAATTTGGAAATAAACTTGCAAAATGACAAAACACACAACAGTTTTAGGTTGCAAATTAAAATGTGTCTTTGGGAATTCGTTTAATAACCTCTACCTGACAAATTCTTCTCAATTTATTGTCTTTGGACTTGCTAATATAGCGATGACACATATTATTCATATTTGTATAATCGATAAGGTTAAGTCTGATAGAAAAATCTGTGAACAATGAGATGAAATTTGCTTTATTTAATACATTTTACACGATCGCTGCGCGCGCACCAAGAATTATTATATAATAATTCTTTCTTTTCGGGTGTGTTAATTTTACACTGATGTTAGATTTTACACAAGTCGCCTGTAAAGGCATCTGTCGTTATGATTTATTACAATATTAATTTTTCTTTACTCACAAAATATATTATTATATTATTTATTTGAATTATTATTTAATTGTGAAAACAAATGTTTGTTTCAACGCACAATTACTTGTAAATTGTAACGTAACAAAACAATAACACGGGTTCAAAGACATTGACTTAACAATGTAGCCAATTATTGTACAGTCGTGCACAGCGATTAGCGACTAGTCCCACGACTTGTCGCGCGACTAGTCGCCACGACACGACCTTGACATTTGCGCGATGCACCATATTTGCATATAAACGCACTCTCGACGACGCCGATTATCGTAAACTGGTTTTAGACTTGGACGGACTCGACTGGTTTCTGTACAGTCCGGTTGAAAAGTGTGCTCAATCTGCTATCTTTTCATATCAATGTTATATGCTTTATTAATTATGTTAATTATAGTGTATTTAGTTTATTTCTTGATCGCATCTTATTGAGGACAAATCAAACTTTATAGATATGACTTCATTGCTTTTACATTTATTCAAATATATTAATTACATAGTTTTGAATGTGATTTAATTATAGGAAAATATCTAAAACTGAAGCTGAATTTATGTGGTTACACATTTTATTGCGACAAGGGTGCATACGTTATGTGATACTATATTTTTTTCTACAGGTCTTGGAAGAAATTACTGTACTCATTACAAAGTTTTATTAACGTTCATGCGTTTAAACAAATGAATAAAGTTTTTAGCTTTACCCTTTGGTAGTATTTCTAAAAAAAACAATAATGACGTCCCAGTTAACTTTCCAAAATTCAAATTCTAATTATTTATAGACATACGCTTATTAATAAAAACTTTATTCTCTTATAAGCCTCGGAATAGTTATTCTTTGTATTGTCTCGTTCTTTCAATGTCAAATGCTGAAAAGAGAGAGAGAGAGAGGGACAAAACAAAGAAAAACTACTCCAAGCCTAATCAGAGAATTAAATGTTTATTAATAAAGCGGATAATGTTTAAATAACTTAATTTATTTCAAAATTAAAAATTCTTTATTCAATTTATGATGATATACATCACTTATTGACGTCAAAAAATTACTTAAACTAAGTATTTGAATAAAAGCATCGTAATTAACGTATTACTGAATAAGATCACAGTGGATATAATATCTGTGTGTGCCCCCGCAGCACTTACAGTGATGGGGCGTTAGCAAATAGAACAAAAATGTTTAGTTAGCAATTGTGCACGCGAGCATACGTCTGCGAAGGGCGGTTATGGTGAATACGGTGCTGAACGGCCACATAAATATCGGTGCGATGTATTGGAGTGTTTGTTGGACCATACGTGCATTTTTATGTGGGTGTCTTCGTGTGTCTTAAAGATAAATATATATCCATACTAATATTACAAATGCGAAGTCTGTCTGTCTGCTCGGCTAGGCCGCTGGACCAATTTTGATGAAATTTGGTATGCATGTAGTTAAAGAACGGCTATGCCGCTGGACCAATTTTGATGAAATTTGAATTTAAAATAAAGACCCTTGTTCAAACATAGGCTACTTTTTTTTATCAATCCCCAAAATGTGGGGTGAAAGTTTGTATGAAAATCGTTTTCCTTTCGCAGATTAATTCACGCGGACGGAGCCGCGGGCAAAAGCTAGTTAGCTTTAATCTTGTATACTTCGTCGTACTTCCAATTAATAAAGCCTTTAAAAGAGCTTAAGGAAGATAATAATATTTTCTATTCTATTTTAGAGCTTTAAGCTAACAGTGATTTATAATCCGGAATGTAATATTATTAAGTTCCGTTTAAATTTAAAAAAAAACAGAAATATTTCCATGAATAAAATCATATATCCATTTTTTTGTTTTATGTTTACACATATAATACAAAAAACATATAGATATGTATATTATTATTAATGAAAAATAAAATTATAATTAACAAAAATTAAGCAAGAGGAAAATTGAAGAGTAAAAAGCTCAATCAAACTTTTAACTTAACGGAAAGTTGCCATTACCTGTTCCCGTTGTTGATAATCATGAAAAATTTAAAATTTTATGTACTTATAACAATAAAAAATAATCCTTTAATTTTTATCGCGAAAAAGTTTTCTTTTATTTTTGACTGCAAAGTATTGCTAATGCGCAAATTAATTGTTATTTTGTTTGTCTGTTTGGTAAGATTCGTCTCATATTTCTTTTTTTGTTAGAGAAGAACAAGCGATATCCTTAAGTCCAGACTAGGTGTGCCTTTCAGCTTTGCTTCCAAAGGAATTTAGGCGGGAAACCCTTCTTAAAGCAACGTCAAAGCAATTCGCGCTTGGCCGGTTTATTAAAATAAATTATATAAATGATAAATATATACTCTGCCTTTTGCTTATAAAGCAGATATAATCCTATTATATTAGAAATAGCTTTACGTCTCTTCCCTTTCCTTACGGGGCATACAGAGCCGGATAAGTCGCGCAGACGCCATCATCAAATATTGCTGTCGGTATAAACTTTTCATTGTCCATTTAAACATGAAACTAAGGGTGGGTTGCACAGTCAACTTTGACGTGCGCAGAAAAACGCAAAGTACGCGATTTTGTGTAAACGTCAGCGACGAAGCGCCGATTAAAATCAACGTAAACGTAATTTGACGGTGCAACTCACCCTAAAAGACTTTCATAGTGTAATACGTTGCACGTGGAATTAGTAGGTACTCCGCACAACGAAATACTTACTAAACCCATGGTTGCACAATAGCACATGTCACTGTGCTGTTATTTAGGCATTTTCTGTCAGTTTACATTTGGGACTTACGTACAAGTGTTATGTCATAGGTAAACTTGACAGAAAATAAAACATTTATTTCAAATTCCTGTAAACCACATTATGTTAAGCATTCAATAGTAGCTATCATACGTATAGCATCATCAAAATGTATTTAGTTCTTTAATTATTATTCTCTAATGGCGCAAGCTTTTACATTTAGCTATAGTATTCCCATGTCTGCAGTTTCCTTTTAAACATTTGATATTCCATTAAAATATCAGTTTTATATATATTTATGAAACATAGATTACAGAACTTGTCAACTGTTTTGAGTACTTGTTATTTTTCAGTAAAAATTCATTCATTCAGATATTACGCTTCTTCTGTGATGCCTTCCAAATTTAGTTATTACAAGCTGTGCCCCGGGACCGCGCTCCATTGAGAATTTCGGGATAAAAAGTACCCTATGTGTTATTCCAGGTTATATTCTAACCGTGTACCAAATTTTATAACAATCAGCCCAGTAGATTTTGCGTGAAAGAGTAACAAACATACGTACATACAGAGGTCCTCACAAACTTTCGCATTTATAGGATTACAGATCTTATACACTACTTTCAAATCAAATAAGATTGAAACCGTTGCGGAAGTCGTGGCAAGTTTAAGATATGATTAACTACTAAAGTTGCTAGTTAGGCTGTCAGTTCGTGTGTTATTTGGCGTAAAATATCTAAATATTAAATATATAGTTCTACATATATACATATTCTTATATAATTGTTGTGAGTTTTAATGTATTGGTTGTGAGTTTTAATGTTCTTTTGGTTTATTTAAATTTATAATTAATTTTATTGTTTTTATGATTTGTTTATATGTGTTATGATGAAATTGATTGATTTTATACATATTATCATGTAAATAAAGTTTCGTAAAAACGTCTATAAAAATTCAGTTATATTTTCCTTGCTTAAATCCTTGCGTATTTCTGAGAAACTTTTAAAATAAATGTTTGACAGTTCTTTTTTCAAAATAGCGAATAAAAAAGAAAACTGATTTAATTCTTACCTGTGTGACAGTAATCTTCTAAATAATGCCTCGCGGCCCTCTGCACGATCGAGTAGTACAAGCTGACAGAAGAAGCGAGAGCCATCTTCTATTCTTTCCTTCTCTTCTTTTCTTGATGCTAGGTCCGTCTGTCGGTCAGTTTGATCCCCTAATTACAGTTTCATCGAAACGGAAACAAAAACGAACAACTGAACTGGTTGCATAAAAAAAAAATCGACGAAAATAATTCCAGTTAGAAAACTATTGCGGTGTTCGAGAAAATTTTGCCGACAAATTTGATTTTTTGCTTGACGAAAACTTTACACGTTTCATTGTTTTTTTAGTCCTAAAAGTCACAATTTAGAGCACATTCCTGCTAACGACCGCTTCTACGCGAAACGAAACCCGTAACAAAATAACATAAAGTTGTATGCGGCCAGCGCGCGCCGCGGCTCAGGCTGCACTGAGCACCGATTCGCTTTTTTTTCTTTCCCTTCTGGTCGCGGCCGAAATAAGCGCGTATTATCCCATTTCTGATATTGTTTTGTGCTCGAACTTATTGAATTAGTTCTCTCGCACTTTGTTTTATAAGAGTTCGCTTAATAATTTAAAAGAAACATGTAAGTTTTTTTTTACAGTTTGTTTTTGGAGATGAAATCATACTATAGTTGTCATCATAAACTTTATATTACTTTGGTTATCGTTCAATCCTTTTATTGGAATCAATGCAAAGCCAATTGGACTTGTATGCGTGAGATCGCAGTGAAGTGAAATACAATTATAATTATAAAATGTTATACAAATCCTTAATAAAACAAAATAATTGCATGAATAATTTATTAATATTTATTTCAATCTGCTTAAAACCGGTTATTAAAATCGCGATTCTAATTAGATTCGAATTGGCGGAATAAATTCGAAGACGTCTGGCGCGAAAAGGCGCGAAAACTTATTTTCCCGCGCTCGCCGCGTCCGCAGACATGCGTACCGTGACGTTTGTTTACGTCCACTTTTTGCCGCATCTCCTTTATTTTCTCATCTTTTTATCTTACACAATTTTATGGCCAGTCTTGCTCGCTTTTTTTGGGAATCCCTCTTTACTACGCGGGCGTACAAACATACCGATTTTGTTTTTTCTTTAGCTACGTCTTCGGCTTATCTGAGTAATTTTTGACGCGTTTTGCGATAACCTAATCGACTTTTCGACAGTTATATTTTGAAGCTAATTAATAAAGCATATCGGAAGTGCGATGCGTGTGTCAGGTTGTCGGTGTTCACGTAATCAGCCGCCGACGCAATTATGACGAAACCCTTTTAAAAACGATTCGCGTTAAAATAAAGAAAAAATGAGAAAAATGTTCATCAACGCGACACGCTCCCCCCGCACCCCCTGCCGGCCCCGCGACCCCTGCGCCCCGGGCGGCGGGTGGTGTGGAAGAGGGACGGCGAGAGACTCGCGTGTAGCTATCTCCGTTGCTGCATCCCGCGTCACCAAGTTTCATACGAAAACTACCCGCTCTGCGCAGCGTTTTCATACAATTAAAAAGTCTTATCTCAAAATTGTAACGATCCAAATTCGATTTTCAAACCCTGAAATATTGCACAATTTCAGTTGTTATTTCATGTGTATTTAAGGCTGATTATTGCGTTACAGAAGTTTTGGGCTCTTGCAACTGTGAGCGCACACTTCATCGCTAAGTTTAGCCCTTGTACATGCACGCTGCACTTACGCACACATAAAAACTTCCTCGTAGGACTGTCCCAGTGTGCGTTCCTCTTTAATGTGTGCACAAAAGTTGTTATAGAAGTTTTTGGTAGACTTTCTTTGTGTCGGTGATTTTTTCCAGCGAGTTTCGCTTGTGTGCGCGGGTCAGTGTGATTTTTTCAAGTTTTTACCACTCACACATAAGAATGGTGTTTGTACGGGGATGTTTGTATGTGTGGGGGTGGACGCCCGGCCTTTGTGCCAGGGGATTGTAAAAAATGTCGTATTGGATTCTAGCAGTTCTAATGAATGATAGATAGCAGCGTCTACATATTGCATGACAAAAATCCTATGCGGGATTTTGTGTTTTTTTTTTTTTTTCGCGTTTTTCCAAATCCATTTGTTTCCATTCGTTTGTGCAAATGCATGTTGGATTTTTAATTAGGAATATTTTAGTTTGAGTGGCTAATGACGAATGTGTTTAAAGGAATATTTATTTAAATACTAACATATGTGTCTTATCAAATTATATTAGATAAATTTTTTGCGAACTGTTTCTTTGCAGTTGCTATTAAATTTCTCTAATTATTTCCACATTTAGTGGGTTTTTTTAAGTTGAATGACCCACTCGTGGTTGAATTATTTTTAATATTTTAGTGATAAAAAGGTGAACTTCACATTTTTCCAATCGATAGCGATATTTTTTATTATTTGTATTTTAAGGACCACTTTGCCTCTATAGTTCAGTGGATTGGGTGTCATGACAGCAAAGGTCGTGGGTTCGAATCCTAATGACAGCAGAAGCATTTAGTTAAGTCGTTTCTAATATACAGATGCTTAGGACGTTACAGGTTGAATCATAAAAATTATCCTAAATGAAAAAATACATTTATTGTTTGGCAAAATATGTGATACTATTTAATTTTAATATATTTCTGTGCCATATTTTGTGCGAATAAATGATAAATAAATAAATAAATTTAGTTTTCTGACATTATTTAGTTTAGTAACACACATCAAAGTAGACTTATTGACTAGAAACACAAAAAAAAATCGTATTTAAAAAACTATATTTGAAGACATCAATTAAATAATAAAAAATACTCTAAATTAGACATCAACGCGCCTTGTATACAATATTTTAATTTTGATTAACTATTTGTAATTTTAGAAATATTTTTGCTATAATATGTGTTCTCCAGGCTTGGTTCCCGTGGGAATGTTGATATAGTTTGATTCTGTACTTAAATAGATTTGTTTGTTATGTCACACACGCTTTTTAACTTATTGCTGAAAATAATAATGAGATGAAAAAAATCCTGCTCGATTCCAGAACTTTTTCCATCTCATTACAATTGATTCTGTACTGTCGTATCAGCGTAAAAATAAAAAAGTTTTTGAATAGGGATAGGAATAGAGGGCGTTACGTCTAACGGGGTAGACAAAGCCTAGAGTTGCGAAACTCGAAGGCCATTGTGTAAAAATGTTGTTTCAAATTTGGTAGATTATATATTTTTGCGTTGCATGGAAGTTTTTCTAATTCTTCTTGCATGTTGGTATCATTCTCAGCTTTGGACGGCTGTTTCAGCGTAAAAAAAAAAAACAAAATTTAAAATTTTATAAACTTTGCGATTTCACAACCGGCCGCTTGCCTGGCACCGACACCCCTTGGGAATTCTATTGTTGTCAACAGCTATCATGGCTTTCTATTCCTTAGTAGCGTAACGTTAAATTTCATGTGAAAAAGTGCCTATGAAGGTCTAATCTGAATATTTGATTTGTCATATTTTAGAACGGAGACAGATCGTTCAAATCGTGTCTACAATTCTGGCCTCAAGAATCACGAATGTTGAAGAACATATTTTGATACTGTATAAAAAGCACTCTATCTAATGATATGCATTAGACAGAGTGTATTAATCTCACAAATACTACGTTATTACACGTGAGAGGACAAAAAAGAGGTCAGTAACTGGAGTTACTGAGAGTATGGTAGCGCAGCACAGACGCGGGTTAGTGTAGATTTAAATAGATAGATAGATTATTAACTCTTTATTGCATAGATAGATTATTTATAGATAGATTATTAACTCTTTATTGCGCCTTTCACAAAGGAGTTATATGTTATAACAATATATTCAAACAGAATGAATGCAAAGGTGGACTTAGCTAATGCAATTTCTTCCAGCCAACCTTTGGATGGAAAGAGACACAAGTAAACTATGAGGGTGCAGTAAACTTAACAGTATTAAATAAAATATCAAAATAAAAAAAATATAGGAGAAATATATAAACATACAGACAAGCGTAAATGTTGTTGTTATAGAGCAATTAATAAATATATATATATATAGATTAAAGAAGACTAATATAATGAGACTTTACTTGCTTCCTGAAAGATGACAAGGTTTGGGCGTTGCGAATTTCAGCCGGCAATGCATTCCACAAACAAGCGGCCTGGACAGTAAAGGAGTGGGAATGGAACTGGGACACGTGAACAGGAATAACTAGGCGTAAGGAGTTAACGCTATGTCGTATTTAGTGTTGTAATGTTGTATTAATTTATATTTTCCATTAAATATTATTGCATTTGAATTAATATAATTTTGTATGTTATTCATGATTTATATTTTGTATCATTTAAATTGTTGCATTTGTATTATGTACAAATATTAGCACCTTTAAATTTTAATTATTGATTTCTATTTACACTATTTGATCATTGAATGACGACCTCGGTGGCGCAGTGGTAAGGTTCTTGCCACTGAACCGAGAGGTCCCGGGTTCGATGCCCGGTCGGGTCATGATGGAAAATGATCTTATTCTGATTGGCCCGGGTCTTGGATGTTTATCTATATATGTATTTGTTATAAAATATAGTATCGTTTAGTTAGTATCCCATAACACAAGTCTCGAACTTACTTTGGGGCTAGCTCAATCTGTGTGATTTGTCCTAATATATTTATTTATTTATGAATTATGTTTGCTTGCGTCCTCGCTTAGGTGACAGCTGAAAATCAGCGGTTGCTCTCCCCGGGCAACATTGAGCTGAGCTGCAGCCTGTTTGTGCGCCTGTGCACACTTACTGCATGTTACATTCGTAATCTTTAAAATTTTCTTAAGATTGTTATTGTATGTTGGTGTGAAACAGTAGTGCGAATAAATGATTTATCTGTCTATCTATTTAGTGTAGATTAAAAAAAAACCTATCCCTATAACTTAAATAGAGAAATATTATGATATAAATAAATATAAATATATTATGACAAATCACACAGATTGAGTTAGCGCTAAAGTAAGTTCGAGATTTGTGTTATGGGCTACTAACTAAACGATACTATATTTTATAATATATACATATATAGATAAACATCCAAGACCCGGGCCAATCAGAATAAGATCATTTTCCATCATGGCCCGACCGGGGATCGAATCCGGGACCTCTCGGTTCGGAGACAAGCACTTTACCATTGCGCCACTGAAGTCGTCATGATGATGCATAACATTACTATATTTCTGTTTATAAATAAATATAAATATATAAGGACAAATCACACAGATTAAGTTAGCCCTAAAGTAAGGTCTAAACTTGTGTTATGGGATTTTAACTCAACAATACTATATTCTAAACATATACTATACATACATATATAGATGAACATCCAAGACCCAGGTCAATCTGAAAAACATTATATTTTTACGCTGACTCTGAGCCTCATAGCGCCGAATTTAATTAGGAACATGCAAATATGATATAGACAGAGAAAAATTATATTGGTATGTGCATGTCACGTGATATGCTTTTGAAACTAAATTTAAACAATATGATGAATTATTTGAATTTAAAATAAGAATCGTTGCACAAACGACCAGTATTACAAGCGGGTGTACTTTTAGTGGCCGCACTTGCCGTATGTAAACATTACGCTATCGACGCGACAATAAGCACCGAAAGCATAGTGTGGACATGCCTTCACAAGAGTCTGTCAAAAAAATAAGAAAAAATCCCAAAAAAATGTAAGAAAATATATTACAGTGACGAACTTACTTATGCCTGCCAAAATTTAACCCTACTTGGGAATGCTATTACTGCATATCATCAGCCTAGACTATGTGTCCCTTAATCGCCTCGTACGATATCCACGAGAGGATATGCAGCTCTATTGTAGAGTGGAATAATACTGTTCTAACTTCATTTTTACATGTTTTGTTCAGTTTGTTTATACACGGCTCACATATGACAGGCACACATATATTATCACTAGCTGCGCCCCGGGGCTTCGTTACCGTGGGATTTTTGGGACAAAAAGTACTCTATGCGTTATTCCAGGTTATATTCTACCCGTGTATCAAATTACATAACAATCGGTCAATTAGATTTTGCGTTAAAGAATAACAAACAAAAATACATACGTACACACATTTTCAACAACTTTCGTATTTAAAATATGAATAGGATTAGTCTTCATTTTATGTCGATGACATTCCAACGATATACCTATTCAAATTTCCCCTAAATAAAAAAAAATATATTGTCATGTCCACAGGTTTCTTTCGCGACTCGCGACAGGTAATTACCGACGTCAGATTGCCCCCAAAAAGTGCAATTACAACTCAATTAGCTCACGAGCAGCTCAAAAGGTTTAAGCTAACAGACCATTGTGACAGACAGACATCCTTATATATTATAAAACAAAGTCTGCCGAGACTGTCTGTGTGTTCGCGATGAATTCAAAAAACTGTAATTTGTAGTTTTGGTAAATATCATTTAATTTAGAATATGACATGAAAAAGTGCATGTGAAGATCTAATTTCTGAATAAATGATTTGATTTTGATTTTGCGGTTTTACTAATATGTCATTCCTGAGGAAGGTTTAGGTATAAATTAATATGTTTTTAAACGGTTTTTTTATTATTTTTTACAGCCGGGACGGGCCGCTAGTTCATTCTATAAATAGACCGGTATCATAGATGGATAAAACGCTTATTTACTGATACTGCATACATACAAGCGACAAATGCGACAAATTTGACAAATTTTTACAAATAGTTAAAACAAACATAACAGACATAAATACATACATATTATACCAGGTTTACACGAATTTATATCTAACGTTGAGGAGGTCAAATCCTCCTGTATGTGCTGCAGTAGTGCAAAAAGGCATACCCTCAGCGTGGGGACTTGTGAGGCGGCACACTGGTTTTCAGTTAGTTAGTATACGCTTGACTAAACATACTTACATGTTAGGTAGGTACATATATGTTGCTAAAACTACTATCAATTATTAGTAAAATTGCTATAATATTTCTCCATTTAAGTTATTAAAATATATTCAAAAAGTGCGAGGTATAGTCATAAGGTTTCACAGAATCCTGGGCTCCATCCCAACCACATTACATGATAATTATACCGACTGATATTATAAATGCGTAAGTTTATGAGAATGTCTGTGTGTATGATTATTACTCTTCACGCACAGGTAGAACATAACCTGGAATACATAGGGTACTTTTTATCCCGAGCGAAGCCCCGGGGCGCAGCTAACACATAGGGTACTTTTATACCGAGCGAAGCCCCGGGGCGCGGCTAGCAACAGATAAATAAAGAATATTTCCAAACTAGTTTTTGCCCGCGACTTCGCCAGCGTGATTTTCTCACGAGAACTTTTCTTTTCCGGGATGAAAGATAACCTATGTCCTTCTACATAGGTACTTAAAATTACACGTATTCAAAATTTCAACAAGATTAATCTTGTTGAAATTTTTAATACGTGTAATTAATACGTGTAAAGTAAGTTTGTTTGTTTGTTACCTCTCACGCTTTATCTACTCAGTTGAGTAGATAAAGCGTGAAGAGGTAACAAACAAACTTACTTTCGCATTTATAGTATTAGTTGGCATAAAACGTCATCAATATAGTACGAAAGTCTCCAGCTAAAAGACGGTGTAAAGCCTAGGCGACAGTTGTCTATTCATGGGCCAATGTCGTCGAAACGGAAAGTAGGCGCTGCAAGGACGCCCGGTCGGGAGCCGAGGCTTCCTTGCTCGGATATTGACCTCTGGTCCAAGTTCATAAGCTGCGAGGATCAGCTTCCGAAATAGATAGTTTAATATTTAATATAAATGCGAAACTACTACATTAGTTTTATTATAAATGCGAAAGTAAGTTTGTTTGTTATCTCTTCACGCTCCATTTCCTCAAC
The DNA here is from genome assembly GCF_027563975.2 of Plodia interpunctella. Taxonomy (NCBI): domain Eukaryota; kingdom Metazoa; phylum Arthropoda; class Insecta; order Lepidoptera; family Pyralidae; genus Plodia; species Plodia interpunctella. The sequence goes on along the minus strand of NC_071303.1, from coordinate 9,750,549 downwards.
CAATCTTCATAAAATTTTGTATACATGTAGATTGAAGTATGGAGAAGGACATAGGGTCATACATACCTTCCATCCTGGAAAAATAACTGTTCCCTACCTAAACCTTTCTCAGGAATAATGCTATCGATGAAAACTGCATGAAAATCCGTGCAGTCATTTTGAGTTTATCGCGAACATAGACATACAGACAGGTTTTAACAATTACAAACAAATCCAACCAGGATCGACGGCTTTCCGAATCACAGAGGAGCTCAAGATAACACATTCCTGGCCACCCATCGAATGACCAACTATCGTAAAATTGTCTTAACCACTATGACAAGCCGAGCGCGCTAACCACTGCGTTATTGAGTTCCTCAACAACAGTGACGTTTGGTCCAAAAAAACAAGGAAGCTAGAGAAGGTCACTTGAACCACACCCTCAATGTCAAGTCATAAAGAAAGAAAGAAAGAAAGAAAGAAAGAAAGAAAGAAAGAAAGAAAGAAAGAAAGAAAGAAAGAAAGAAAGAAAGAAAGAAAGAAAGAAAGAAAGAGAAAGAAAGAAAGAAAGAAAGAAAGAAAGAAAGAAAGAAAGAAAGAAAGAAAGAAAGAAAGAAAGAAAGAAAGAAAGAAAGAAAGAAAGAAAGAAAGAAAGAAAGAAAGAAAGAAAGAAAGAAAGAAAGAAAGAAAGAAAGAAAGAAAGAAAGAAAGAAAGAAAGAAAGAAAGAAAGAAAGAAAGAAAGAAAGAAAGAAAGAAAGAAAGAAAGAAAGAAAGAAAGAAAGAAAGAAAGAAAGAAAGAAAGAAAGAAAGAAAGAAAGAAAGAAAGAAAGAAAGAAAGAAAGAAAGAAAGAAAGAAAGAAAGAAAGAAAGAAAGAAAGAAAGAAAGAAAGAAAGAAAGAAAGAAAGAAAGAAAGAAAGAAAGAAAGAAAGAAAGAAAGAAAGAAAGAAAGAAAGAAAAAAACGTTTATTTAGCAACAAAAAAACACACATAGATGACACAGTATAAATATTGTATTAAAATGGTCTTTGCTCAGCGTGATTTCATGGTGTGAGCCACCACGTTGGTCTTCCGCGAATGCCACAAACGGAGATACAAAATAAAAATAAAAAATAAAATAAAACATTAGGATTTATCGCAAGAATACCATTTTCTAGTAGCTCTATGAGATGAAAATACCGTAAAAAGTCCAGCGGTCGAACAACGTTTACTTGGATGAACAAATCGTTCATCAGGATCATTTTAATTAATCATCAACAGCCATTTAAACGACCCCACTGTGGGGTACGGGCCTTCCTTAAGGATGGATAAGGAGTTTGGGCCATGACCCACAACGGGCCTATTGCGGATTGGGGATTTTAACGACTGCAAATACAACCGGGACCAACGGCTTTACGTGCCTTCCGAAGCACGGAGAACTCTCACGAGATGTG